>NW_005841846.1:1400974-1413032 GCF_000455745.1 Alligator sinensis | reverse complement strand
GGGGCTCAGCTGCATTTTCCCTCTGCCTGCATCGGTGAGTCTTGAGCGGCACACAGCTCCACCACTGCTTCTTCTGGCTGGTGCCAACCTGGCTGGTCTCCTCTCATGCCCACCAGCACATGGGAAGCTGGCTTCAGCTGCATGCTGCTTTTCCTGGCCAATGCCGACCCAACTGGGCGGTGCAGCATGCAGCTGAAGCTGACTTCCCACGTGCTGCTGGGGATGCCTGGCTGGATCAGCACTGGCCAGCAGAAGCGGTGGTGAAGCCTCCTGCCTTTTGGGACCAGCTGGCACAGGTAGGGGGAAAGTGCAGCAGCACGTGGGGAAGCCACCGCTTGATAAGGGATGGGATAGGCTGGCCGGGCTGCAACAGGGAGGGAAAGCAGTGGCTGAGCCCCCTGCAGCTGTGCTGTATGCTCCTTTAAGACTGAACAATATGCTCAAGAATAGAGCATGAACGATCTGGGCTTCAACGTAAATTTGGAGCAGGTAAAAATCTTTGTAAAAATACTGTCCAGTGTTTCCATTGTGTTTGCTTCTGTTTCTTTTCATCTGGCACCACATTAAAAAAACCCCAATATGAAATATCTTATCAAGAATATCTCAAGAAACTTTATAATGAGCATATACGTCATTAATGACTGAGCAAAGATTTTTCTTTTGATAAAACATTCCTGCCATTTCCTTGTATTTAGTGATGCCAGTGCACTGCAAAGAAGTGGCTATGTTAATCCAGTCATTATATAGAGCAGTGGTGCCCAAACTTTTCACCCCATGGTCTAGATAGGTGATGCCAGGTCCACCTGCGGGCCAGATCCAGCTGGTGGACCTAATACTACGTGCCATGTGGCAATGGCCTGGCACCAATCTGGCTGTGCAGCAATGGCCTGAATCCAGCCCCATGGGCTCTGCAGGCCAGATTTGGCTGATAGGCTAGGGCTGAGCATTGCTGGTATAGAGCAAGGAGATTAATCCCCTTCAAACCATTCTCACGTCTATGAAGCTAGCCAGGACCTGAAATAAAAACCACTGAAGTCAGTGCTAAAGTTCCCACTGTCCTTAATAGTACAGATCAGGGCTCTATTGAATAGAGAGCGCAGTAAGATGAAATAAGCCTACTGTAGTTACAACAGACAACCATTTGTAGTCAAAGCATTAGAGAATTTGAGCAACTGACTGCAGAATTAAATGTAATGATGTTATTGCTTGGAGGATCTTTAAAAATCCTTTTATGAAAAATAGCAACAACCCTTTCAGCTGGCATGTTTTACAGGAGTTAGTTTCCTATTAAATGCCTACAAACAAAAATCCATACTGTAAAATTCTAACAAGTGGGTTTATTCTTTCAATATTTTATTGCTTATAATGCATGAGTAGATTTAATGCATATAGCTGTACTTAAATGCTCAAGTACTTTACTGAGAGTAACAGCTTCTTCTAAAAGCGTTGCTGTATGCTGTGTTTCTGTTTATATTATGATGGTCCTTCAAATAGTCTGATGTAGAACAAACCAAAATATACATTTGAAATGACTACTTTCCTTGACAACTTGATTTTTTTTGGTCAAAAAACTGAAGATCAAAATCTTTTGAACTGAATTTTACAGTCTTTGGTTTTTCAAAATTTTATACATTTTCCCCTTGTCTTCATTGAAATTCTTGGCAAAAGAAAAAAACATTCATTTTTTATTAATAATATTTAACTACCTCATGGAGATCTAGAAATAATTAGTTACTGCTTGTACAGTGCATTGAGTATGGAACATACTATTAGAAAACCTATGCTGCTCTGAAATAGAAATGTGCCTGTGTGGCTAACATGACCCATTATAACACCTATTAACTATTTCCTTCAGATTAAGTTATTGAACGCTACTCTGGCACAAATGTCCATATAGAACATGAGTCAGTTAAATTTGGGGTGAATGCCAACTTTCAAAACAAGTTAAACTTGTTTACCCTAAGAACCATCCTCTTTATAGGGGTTTAATTCTGCAGGACAGACTCCATAGTTTGGACATAGAAGATTGTTTGGTAAATCTGTGCTAAGGCTAGCTCTAGGTAGAGGTAGTTGCCTTAAAGAAAATTAAATGAATAATAATTTTGCATTTTTTTTTTAATTCAGGAAACTTCTGGCATGATTTAGTCTCACTTCCCAGAAGGTATCCGATGCAATGCTCTCCTTCTCGAACACGTACTCCTAGCAGCACGTGATTGTTTCCCATTAGTGAAGTGGTCCAATAACTGCCTTCTTCTATGAATAAACTAGAGCAACCCTAATTTAATTTTGAGGAAAGTAATTTCACTCTTGTTTATCTCCTGGAAACATACCTCCTCATTATGGTTGATGAAATTGTGACAGCATCATGGCTGGTCTTGTTCAAACTTAGATTTGCGGTCAGAAATGAAAAAGACCTTCATGCACTAACGTTTAATTATAAAAGCACTTTTTGCACTACTCCAAAACCAAACCCATAGTTCTGTGTATTTGGCTTTTTTCTCTTTCAGGTAATGATAAAGAGGTGGAGAACCAACCTTGGCCAAATCTGTACTTAGTTCTGGGAAAGTCTGAGTTTTGGCAAATATGCTGAGGAAAATGTAATGACCAGCAAACCTGAGGCTGAGGCAGCCCAACATTTTATCTCCTGAGTCTAATTTCAAGTTTTCTGACATCTCTTAATTGACTTCAGTGCATGCATTTGATGGCATCACTTTAGTTTTCCAGAAATGCTTGCACAGTTTGGAGGGGGAAAAGAAACCATTTTCTGAGTGGATACCAGCACTGCTGTAACTATCAGTAGTAGATTCATGGCAGAACATGCTCAGATTCCCAGCAACACTGAAACCAACCACAATTTTTTCTTTGAGGTTTGAGATGGTTTGGACTATTATTCTTCTGAAGAGTAGAAAATAGGAGGATACTTTTAACCTATTAAATAGGTACTTTGCGTCAGTCTTTCATCAGTCCCATGGGACGCCCATGCCCGCTACAGGGCCGGGAAGTCCGGGTGAGGGTGATCCCCTGCCCTCCATTAATGCTGACTTTCTGAAGGAACATCTTGAGAAGCTGGATACCTTCAAGTCAGCTGGCCCTGACAATCTTCACCCCAGGGTACTCAAGGAGCTGGCGAGCATCATAGCCCAGCCTCTAGCACGGATCTTTGAAAACTCTTGGCGCTCTGGTGTAGTGCCCGAAGACTGGAAGAAGGCCAATGTGGTGCCTATCTTCAAGAAAGGGAGGAAAGTGGATCCGGCTAACTATAGGCCCATCAGCCTGACTTCTATCCCGGGGAAGATCTTAGAAAAGTTTATTAAAGAGGCCATCCTTAATGGACTGGCCGACGCCAACATCTTAAGGGATAGCCAGCACGGGTTTGTTGCGGGTAGGTCTTGCTTGACCAATCTCATTTCCTTCTACGACCAGGTGACCTATCACCTGGACAAGGGAGAAGAGATTGATGTCATATATCTTGACTTCAAAAAAGCCTTCGATCTGGTGTCCCATGATCGCCTCTTGGAGAAACTGGCCAATTGTCGCCTTGGGTCCTCCACGATCCGCTGGCTGGAAAATTGGCTCCGGGGTCGGACCCAGAGGGTAGTAATCGATGGAAGTCACTCATCGTGGTGTCCTGTGACCAGTGGGGTCCCCCAAGGCTCTGTCCTTGGACCCATACTGTTCAACATCTTCATTAATGATGTGGACACTGGAGTCAGAAGCGGACTGGCCAAGTTCGCCGATGACACCAAACTTTGGGGCAAAGCATCCACACCAGAAGACAGGCAGGTTATCCAGGCTGACCTGGACAGGCTCAGCAAGTGGGCGGATGAGAATCTGATGGTGTTCAACGCTGATAAATGCAAGGTTCTCCACCTTGGGAAGAAAAACCCGCAGCATCCTTATAGGCTCAGCAGTGCTATGTTGGCTAGCACTATGGAAGAAAGAGACTTGGGGGTCATCTTTGACCACAAGATGAACATGAGCCTGCAATGTGATGCGGCGGCTAGTAAAGTGACCAAAACGCTGGCTTGCATCCATAGATGGTTCTCAAGCAAATCCCGGGACGTCATTCTCCCCCTGTACTCGGCCTTAGTGAGGCCGCAGCTGGAGTACTGTGTCCAGTTTTGGGCTCCACAATTCAAAAAGGATGTGGAGAAGCTTGAGAGAGTCCAGAGAAGAGCCACGCGCATGATCAGAGGTCAGGGAAACAGACCCTATGATGACAGGCTGAGAGCCGTGGGGCTCTTTAGCCTGAAAAAGCGCAGGCTTAGGGGTGATCTGATGGCCACCTACAAGTTTATCAGGGGTGACCACCAGCATCTGGGGGAACGTTTGTTCACCAGAGCGCCCCAAGGGATGACGAGGTCGAATGGTCACAAACTACTTCAAGATCGTTTCAGGCTGGACATAAGGAAGAATTTTTTTACAGTCCTAGCCCCCAAGGTCTGGAACAGCCTGCCACCGGAGGTGGTTCAAGCGCCTTCATTGAACACCTTCAAGATGAAACTGGATGCTTATCTTGCTGGGATCCTATGACCCCAGCTGACTTCCTGCCCTTTGGGTGGGGGGCTGGACTCGATGATCTTCCGAGGTCCCTTCCAGCCCTGATGTCTATGAAATCTATGAAAACCAAGGCCTTTGAATCATTAAAAGAGAAAGTGTGCACGTTTGGATTCATGCTGTCTGAATGAAAAATCCAAGAAGTAGGGCCCCAGTGTGAATTTCTAGGAATAGAAAGATAGAATGGGGGCCCACAATACCAACTGAAGGGCTGCAAAGTATAGTAGAGACCCAGACTCCCACAAATGTAAAAGAACTGCAGGCCCAATTGGGAGCACTCAATTTTTGGCGTATGCATGTTCCTGAGTTTAGTGTATTAACTCGTTCCTTGTATAACCTATGTAAGAAGAGGACTAAATGGGAATGGGGTCCTGAGCATGATTGTGCCTTACGAGCCCTTAAAGAAGCAGTAACTGTCCATGCCTCCCTAGCAGCACGATGTCTAGGAGAGCTTTGGGTCCATATAGATGTCTCGGAAGGAGGACCACACTGGAGTCTGTGGCAGAAGGAGTCCTCGGAAGCAGAAGGAAAACCCCTTGGATTCTGGAGCCGAGGCTGGAGAGGAGCAGAAGCAAGGTATACACTCTTAGAACAGATGTTGTGTGTAGCAACAGCGGTGTACCCGCCAGGCCTCATACATCTTACCTCGGGCTTCCTTGCTCCGAGTGCTTGCCGGTACTTGCCTTGCCGTTGCACGTGGCCTTACGGGAGATCTTCACACACGTCGCAGGCTGCCCCTTCTCGCCTGCCACGACTTTGAAGCTTCCAGTGGGTGGGGCTTCGTGCGACGTGGTCACCCTCATCGGTCGCCTGCTTCGTTGTTCTTTGACGTCTTCTGCGAGGCTCCTCCTCCCCTACACCTTGCCCTTTACCCAGCCCAGCAGGTCCTGGTCGCTTCCTTGATGGACCGTACGCGTCCTTAAATTCTTAACAACGAGCCCGCCTCTCACTCCCTCGGTCTATCTCCACACCACATCAGCCCCTTCTAATACAGGGAAACAAACGAAACACCTTTCACAACTCAGATGAGAAACTTAATAAATACTAAGAGAGGCATAACTTTGCCCCTATTGGGCTTCCTCATGGCATACAGCTAGCCCCTCTACACCTCCACTTGTTAACTGAGCCGCCTCCACGTGGTCCAGCTCTGTGCCCCCACTCCACCTATCCTGGTTCAACACTACTCCTTCTTCAGCATCCCACTGGCGTGACCCTCTCTCTGGATCTCTTGAGAGCAGCGGCCCCCTCTCTGGGTCTCTGCAGAACCGTCGCCCTCTCTCTGGGTCTTCACTACAGAGTTGCCCTCTCTCTGGGTCCCTGCCTTGTGGCTGCCCTCTCTCTGGGTCCCCGCCTTGCTGCTGCCCTCTCTCTGGGTCTTCTCCGACCCGCAGCCCTCTCTCTGGGTCTCCCCCGAGCTGCAACCCTCTCTCAGGGTCTTGCCAAAGCAGCAGTCCTCCCTCCAGGTCTTCCCAGGTCCGTTGACCTCCCCACGCCCTGGGATTTCCTACTGCCTCACCTCCTGGCTTGCCTGCAGCTATAATCATTGCTTCAGGCGCTGGCTCGCTGCCGGGCTCCGCTGCTCCACCGCAGTCAACACACGCAGTCGCTCCCGGCGTCTCGTGCCCCCAGCTGACACCACCAGCCAGGCTTTCTCCCAGCACACACGCACCCGCTCCCTCTCACCGCCGGCCCTTTTATTTCCGCCAGCCAGCGGTTGCAAGTGACGTCATCTGCCGGCCGCAGGTGCCATAAGGCGTGATCAGCACCCCGCGCGGGCTTTCCCTGCCGTCCTTGCTCCTCCTCCTGTCCTGCGGTGAGTAAATTTCCTTTTCTTACTTCCTTTTTTTCTGTTCCACCCTTGGCTTCTGGCCCTGGGGTTCCCCTGGTGGCCTCAGGAATCTCCCTGGTTTTTCTCTCCCTGTGACAAGTGGTGCTGGAAGCCACAGAAGCACTGAGAGGGGAATTACTCACAGTTATCACTACTCCAATACCTGTTCTCGGAATGGCTCTGTCAGACCACCAGCTGCCACCTGGGGGGAGAGCCCAAGACACCACAGTCCAAAAGTGGATTTATTACATCTTGAGCCAGGTCCAACAAGTAACCCCAAAGGGACTCCCTGCATTAGTTGAAAGAGTCACAGAAAGTACAATGAATGTTTATCCTGATCAAACAAGCTGCAGTGAACTTTCACCCATCAAAGAAGCACCTCCTTTCTCACCTGAAATGGAGACCTCAGTCAATGTTGAAGTCTGGTTTACACATGGGTCTCCTCGAGGTCGTGCCTGGAGAGCAGCCGCCTTGAGGATTCGAGATGGCAAGCAAGTAGTATTACAAGGCCTCGGAAAAAGTGCACAGTATGCTGAGCTCAAAGCAGTGCTCGGCGTGGCTGTGTGGGAATTAGTAGAAGGTCCATGTCCTGTAAAGCCCATTTATATTTATAGCAACTCCTGGATGGTGGTAGAAGGACATACTAAATGGCTACCCCTATGGAACAAAGAAAACTTCAAAAGACGAGGACAAGACATTTGGAGCCACAAAGAATGGGAGACCTTATGGAAATTAGCCCAAGATGAGCTTTCTCTATATATCTGACATGTGAGTGCAGCACATGGGAGTAAGGCAGGAGAAGGCCTAGAGGCAAAGTGGAATAGGCGAGTTGATCAGCTAACAAGGGAAGAGGGCACTGAAACCTTGTATGTTAAAGAAGAAAATAAAGCAGTTAGTCCATCATTACCCGATTCCTCCTCCCGCTGTACACCTGGGGAACGAGCCACAGAATGGCTACGTTAAGAACAGGGTATGGCCCCCCTGACTTAGAGCATCATGGGATGCCTGCAACATTTAAAGAAAGATACCCCTATCAAAGTACCTGGATTACCACTTGGGAAGGCTGTGATAAAGGAAAGTGTACATTCCTGGTGCAGAGGGTAAAAGATGGAAACTGGACCACTGCTTATTTGCTAAGCACAGGGCTAGGAGGAGGATGCCTTTGGGACTGGAATTTGCATCACCTCCATAAAAAATTAGATTGTGTTGTCGATGCCTACAGTCAGATGGGTCGCCAATTGGCTGGAGGGCCGCACCCAGAGAGTGGTGGTGGACGGGTCATTCTCGACCTGGAGGGATGTGGGCAGTGGGGTTCCCCAGGGTTTGGTCCTCAGGCCCGCACTGTTCAACATCTTCATCAGCAACTTGGATGAGGGGGTGAAAAGCACCTTGTTCAAATTTGCAGACGACACTAAGATGTGGGGAGAAGTGGGCATGCCAGAAGGGAGGGACAGGCTGCAATTGGATCTGGACAGGTTACAGGGGTGCATGGATGAGAATAAGATGGGATTCAATAGTGACAAGTGCAGGGTATTGCACTCAGGGAGAAAGAACCAGCAGCATACCTACAGGCTGGGGAACTCCCTTCTAGTCAGCACAGAGGCAGAAAAGGATCTTGGAGTCATTATAGACTCCATGATGAACATGGGCCGCCAATGTGGGGACACAGTCAGGAAGGCTAACATCCACAGATGCATCACGAGCAGGTCCAAGGAGGTGATCCTCCCCCTCTATATGACATTGGTCAGGCCACAGTTGGAGTACTGCATCCAGTTCTGGGCGCCACGGTTCAGGAGGGATGTGGACAACATCGAGAGGGTCCAGAGGAGGGCCACTCACATGATCAGGGTGCAGCAGGGCAGGCTCTACGAGGAAAGGCTACAAGACCTGAACCTGTTCAGCCTCCACAAGAGAAGGCTAAGAGGGGATCTGGTGGCTGTCTATAAACTTGCCAAGGGGGACCAGCAGGCAATGGGAGAGTCCCTGTTCCCCTGAGCACTACTGGGAGTAACAAGGAATAACAGCCATAAATTGACGGAGAGTAGATTCAGGCTAGATATCAGGAGGCATTACTTCACAGTAGGGCAGCTAGGATCTGGAACCAACTTTCAAGGGAAGCGGTGCTTGCTCCTACCCTGGGGGTCTTTAAAAGGAGGCTAGATAGACACCTTGCCGGGGTCATTTGACCCCAGCATTCTTTCCTGCCCACGGCAGGGGGTTGGACTTAATGATCTGCTCAGGTCCCTTCCGACCCTACCAACTATGAAACTATATGGGAAATAGTTACCCCCAATGGCCCTCAGTATGTGGCACAATCCCCCTTGGTTCAAATCAGTAGCACCTTAATTAAATTAGGGACCCTATGGAGAGGCTGGCCTCTTAACCCACCTAGCATGACCTGCATATAAGAGTTACCTAATGTGTCATATGTAACAATAGGGCAACATGTCTGCTGGGAAGGACCAGATCATTTGCTGTATGAAAATGGTACCACCTGGACTTTGTGCAATTCATGTTGCTTAGGAGCTAAGAGTGGAGCCATTGCTCTGCTGCAATTAAGTAACCATACTATTGCCCTAAAATGGCCAGAAATTTCCTCTGAGACTATACCTCTCAACTTATGATACCCACTTCATGGGTATCAGATGTAGACATGCCACAGTTGGAAAACTGGAATGAAGTAAAAAAATAAGCTGCAAAGCCTTGAGGCAAAAGCTCAGCAAAGAACTCAGTTAGCCCTCCTTGCTCGGGAGGGTGGGCGGATCATCAGTTTGGCTGTCAACGTGCCCGAGCCATGTAAATGGTACAATGTGATTTGCACTGTTTGCTTGTCACCGAGTTTCACCTCAGCTACGTGGCTAACCATCTTAAGCAACATAGCATTCTGCATTGCCCTAGTGGCAACAGCTAAATGGTGTTTTAATCATTGTTGTAAATCTGTTCATGCTATGCAAGTTAAATTTAAAGATCCCTCCCCATTCAATGATGTAGCGCATGTAGCTTTGGCATCTCAACTGTAGCTGTCATAGTGCTTCAGCAAGCAAGGGGTGGAGTATAACAGCTGAAAATTATGTCTGTGTGATAAAGGTGCTTGCTGAAGGCTCTATGAAGATTAGACCAAGTGCTTTTCTGTCATTTGTTTAGATATTAAGCTATATGTTGTTGCTAAGAGCCTAATTAAAGTTTAAGATATAGTAAGGCCTTGTATAAAGTAAGGCCTAGTAAATTTAGCAAAGCTTTGAACTAGTAAGGCCCTGTAGTTAAAATTAACCTTATCAAAAGAATGCAAGGCTTTTATTGCTATTCGTCAGTCTAAGGACAGTTGAAGTAAAAAGAATCTGAATGGCTGTAAGTTATCAGCACAACTCAGAAATTATAAATTGGCTGGCACATGCGGAAATCATTTAGAAAGAAGATGTAGCTCTGTAAAAGAAGTACTAATTTAAAATTAGCTGCTGGCCTGGATCAGTGCCCCCCCGCCACCCCCCACACCCCGGCAACATGCCCTGTGCGCAGGGCTGCAGTGAGGGCCGTGGCATGGAGCTGCATTCCTCAAAGCAGCGGCAGGTGCAGGGGGTGCATCGCCAGGGCAGCGGGGCAGAGGGGAGGCGAGAAGTGGAAAGGAATCCCCGTGGGGCCCCACTGTCCCCAGCTGCGCCGGGTCACTCCCGGTGTGACACTCCACCCGCCCTACCGGTCTCAGTTTACCAGCCATGCCTGGGGCACACATGGAAAGGTCTCTGGGCCAATTATGTATAAAGAGATGTAGTTAGCTGTGCTAATTTGAAGTCAAGCAGAGGACAGGGTAGATTTGCACCTTACAGCCTAATTAAATTCAATATATATATACCAACATTTTTGTGAGGTGGAGCATGTGATGCTGTGAAAAGACATGCACAGAGCTATGTAGTACAGTCAACCATCTATCAGTACCAGTTTTATCTTCAAGATAGGACTGAATGTTGAATTTGTCACCTATCATGTACTATTCCCCTGGTCCATTTACTCCCTCACCCTGCGCCCTACAGCCATTGCCCAGGGAGCCACACGCTGGCTGTGCCATGTCCCCCTGGTGGCAGGAGGCACATGGTGTTGCACAGCTCCAGGGGCAATGGCAGTGGGGCATAGAGCCCCAGCCCCAGCCCACAGCAGCAGCCCGCCTCCACCCCATGCACAAATCCAGAGGTCACGTGCCCCTCCTGCCTCCCCCAGGCATGCATGCAGCAGCAGGAGTGCCCCCCACACCCCCTGCACCCCTGGATGAGCCACAGTTCCATCCCATGTCCCGCCCTGGCACCCCATTCACCCCCGCCCCTACCCTGCCTCTGCCCCACTCCCTCCCTCCCTCACTATGGGGGCCTCGATCTGCACCTCCCCCAAGCCCATTCCCTCTCCCCCACCCCTTCCTCTTCAAAGCCTTACCTGCTGAGTGGTGTGTGTGTGTGTGTGTTTCTTTGCGTGTGTGTGTGTGTGACTGTTTCTTTGTGTGTGTGTGTTTATGTGTGTGTCTGTCTGTCTGCCCCTCACTCCCAGGCCACAGCCCCCTGAACCCAGCTGCTGCCCCTCATTCCTGACCCACAGTACCCCACATCTGGCCAGGGCATGTGGGAACCCCCACTCCTCAGGCTCCAAACCCCACAGATACACCCACAGCCCCACACACCCACCTTCCAACCATACCAAGTACCTGCATAATTTTGCATCACTTTATGTTTTTCTGGATGTAATTTTGAGTTTTTAGCTGTATGTTTAAAATCACAGCTAATTGTGACTAATTTTTTTAATCATGCAACTAATTGCAATCAATTTTTTAAATAATTTGATAGCCCTAAATAGAACTCATTGAATGGAAATGATATATATAAGGACCAGTCTGTAGAAAATGTAGTAGCCCGAGTACTGCCTGCCTCAGGCTGCTATAAGAAGCACATCTGGCTTAGGATCAAGTCCCTGTACTGCCTCCCAGTCAAATTCAGATTCCAGCTTAGGTCTGTGGTCCTGATTTTCTAATATTTTACACCCCGGTTACGTGAAAGTTCATATATCTATTTACATTGCTCCTGCTCTCCCCAGGAAAAATGTAGATCTCAAAGAAGATGAGAACTAGGGACAGATCATTCTCTCCCAAAGATATCCAACCATAGAACAGTCTTGTAGACATCAAATGAATCCAGAATCTGTCCCAGGCCTTCCTGTTTGAGAAAACCTTCCTACTGTTAAGGAATACCCACAATTCAAACACTCTGCTGAAACAAAACAAAACAAAATCCCTGACCTACAACATGCAGTTCACCCAAAAAAAGGGAAAGATGCCAGAAACTCCATGAAGTCTACTGAGGACTTCACTTCCACTATTCATTTTACATGGAAGGCGCTTCGGTACTAGAGCAGTGGTCTCCAACCTTTTAAAGTAGATCACTTTTTGAATTAAAAAGCAACTCAAGATCTACTGTGCACCCCCCACCGGAAAGGGGCTACGGGAGGGGAAAGGGCCATGGGGGGTGGGGCACAGATCGAGGCCCCAGTGGTGAGGGAGAGAGCAGGGCACGGACAAGAGCAGGGGCTGTGGGGAGTGGGGCCCCGGCCAGGCCAGGTGGTAGGATAAGCCCCAAAGGAAAGTGTGACCTGGCACTGAAGGGAAAAAGGGAACATACCCCAGCCCCAACCTGGCAC
>NW_005841846.1:1367377-1400964 GCF_000455745.1 Alligator sinensis | reverse complement strand
AAGGGTGTGTGGCTTGGCCCCAACCCAGCCCCATGGAGGAAGTGGGCATGGCCCAGCCCTGATCCAAACGTGGGGAGGGGGCATAGCCCAGTTGCAACCACCAGTGCAGTTCTCGGGGTTTGGGAATTTGTCAGGGGAGGTGGGGAGAGAACTGTTAATGGGCACCATTCCCCCACCACCAAATTTCCCAAGGAGAGCCCTATGGGACAAATATGATGGCTCCACGGGCTGCATTTGGCCTGCAGGCCAGAGGCTGAGCACCCATGACCTAGACAAAGAATAGTGTAACGTGAATGTAATGCGTGTAACAGCAGCTGGAGCCAGGAAGCAGTGTGCAGAGCTGTGCTGGTTGTTAATGTGGACTGCAACTCCCAGCAACCCCCAGGGGGTGGAGGGAAAGGAAAAATGAAGGGGAAGCTAAGGGAAGAGAGAGCAGCCTGCCTCTGGAACCTAGGCTGTTTACAGAAGTGCTCTGTGCACATTTTACAGTGTTGTTATTTACAGCAGTTTTTATAGCACTGTAAAGTTACAGCGCTCTTTACTGTGACAGAAATGCAGTGCTTGGGGGTGGCAGGGGAAGATCTAAGCCTCCCTGCACTTTCCAAGCTAGGAGGCAGGGATGGCTCTGCACCTGGGGCCTTTCCACTAGTCCAAAATGTGACCATTATACACAAGTTATTTAAACCGCTGTAGGTTGCTAAAATGCAGAAAAGTACACTACTTCAATTTTAATACTCTTTTAAGAAGGATTAATTTAAAGTGCTGTACCCATTCTAATGTGCTGTACAGCCGTGCACTTCTGTTTAGTCACGGCAGTAAGGCGCTTTAAATGGCAAAAAACCAACTTCTGTACATGCCCCTGGTCAGCCCTACACAGAGACTGCTGAGATCCCACGGGCTCAGTCAGCCAGACCCATGGGCTGAAGGAGCTGTTCTCAGACTTGGGGGTAGCTGCTGTTTGAGCACTTTACGGACTAAAGGCTTGTCTGCAGCAAGCACTGGAAAGTGGGGGAAGAATTAAGTGAGAACTTTTACAGTCTTTTTTCCAATGCCTGATGAAGGGTGTTTGTGCCCGAAAGCTTGCAATTATTTTTTTTTTCCCCCCCCAAAAAACCTTGTTGGTCTAATAAAAGATAGCATCTCTACTAAAAGTCCTGATTGCCTTTTCCTCCGGACCAATACGGCTACAACCTGGATACCTGTTACCGCAGCGTTCTTTCTTTCTTTACATTGTACTCGTTCCCTCTCTTGCCCGTGGGCTTGTGACCCGAACCCCTAGGATTTTCCGTGTGAAGTGGGAACTCCCCCTCACTTCCTGTGCCAGTTTCTGGGGCTGCGGCCTTGGTACAACAGACCAGTCAGCTGCTACTTCTGTAGGC
This sequence comes from Alligator sinensis, assembly GCF_000455745.1. Taxonomy (NCBI): domain Eukaryota; kingdom Metazoa; phylum Chordata; order Crocodylia; family Alligatoridae; genus Alligator; species Alligator sinensis. The sequence goes on along the minus strand of NW_005841846.1, from coordinate 1,399,585 downwards.
AGGGTAGTTACTGCCCATCCTGGACTAAATCTAACCTGCCTGAGCCTGTGGCCAGCGCCTGCAGGTCTTCACTGTCGGGCATTTATTTCTACAGCCGAGTTAGCAGGCCCGCACCCAGCGGAGGGTTTCAGCAGCAGGGCGCAGGAGGAGGAGAGGCCCCAGGCAGCGCCCTTTTAGAGGAAACAATCGTTGGAAGAGTGCCGCGTTAAAAAGGCCAGCGGGGCGCTGCCAGGGACGCACTCAACCCGGCTTTACGGAGACCTGGGATTTTTTTAACCTCCCTGCGCTTTTCGTTCTTCTTATTTCCACCCGACAAAAAAAAAATCCCTCTGCTATGTGTCCCAGCCCCCTTCCTAAAGAAAGCTGGGCGCGGAGAGGGGCCTACGGGCAAAGAAATGGCAACGGCTTCGGATCCTCCCTGCGCATGCGCCGCGGGCTGAACGGGTTCGGAGAGGGGCAAAGTATTTGTCCTTTTGCGCTTTCCGTCGTTTTGCAGGAAATTTGTAGTGTTTGTGTGTCGTAGTGAGACATGGCGGAGTATTCTTCTGTGAAATCTACCAAGCTCGTTCTCAAGGGAAAGAAAGAGAAGAGGTGAGCGGGGAGCAGGCCGGGGCGGAGCTGGGGGGCCGGGCCGCTTCCCCACGACGCGGGGCCCCTGTGTGTTGCTCTGCAGCAAGAAGAAGCACAAGGACAAGAAGAGGAGGAGAGAGGAGCAGGAGGCGCATGAGCTCGACGTCGTGGGTGAGTTGTTCCCGCCCCGCCTGCCCGCCGGGGCCTGGCCCGGGATCCTGGTGCTGCCGCGGGTTCCGGGCTCCCGATGCGCCTCAAGCGCCCAAATATGCGGTCTCCTCCTTCCTCGTCCTGCTTTCTTCTGCCCCAAAACCCCTTCTCTCCACCAGCCCCATTCCTTTCTGTGGGGCTGCTTTGCTGTGCACACAGCTCTGGGCAGAGTTTCATTAACCGCGCTGTGTCCGCTGCTCCATTGGCACCGCATAGGGGGTGCACATGCACCCCCTGAGCGTGGCAGTGCACCCCTGCAAAAAGGCAGCAGCACCTGTGGGCAGTCACTGCTTTCTCCTCCCCAACCCCCCCCCCCTTAACCATTGGTAGTGTTTGCAGGCAGGCCGCGATTGCTGATGGATGCTGCTGGTTGCATCTGCAGGTGGTCGCCAACCGCTGGGCGGCGGCACCCTCCACCCCCACCACTTCCAGCACCGTAGTTGCCTGCAGGAGCTCCCTGCTTGCCGCCACCGTGCTCCCGCTGCCAACATCACCACCACCGCCTGCAGGAGCTCGCTGTGCCCCCCCCAGCATCCAGGGACACGCAGCATTCATGCGCTGATCCCCCCACGGTCGTTGGAGGGGCAGTGGGTGCTGTTCTGTGTCCTGCTCCCCTGGGTTACAAGCCTGTGACTCGCACTCCCGTTCCTGCTTTCTCTTTAGCTGTCCCAGGTAGTCAAATGTTACGTCTTTACTGGCCTCCCTGATGAAAGGAGCCTTATGGTTTCCATGGTGGGCCTAGGTGTACATTTTTCTGGGCATAACAAATAGTTTTGGTTTCTTTCAATAATCGTCTTTTCGGCAGTTGTGAAGCCTTCGCTGTAGTGCTAGGTAATTGCTCACTTCTATTAGGTTGAGTGCGAAGGGAATGATATTGTAACACTTCTGTTTCTTAAGCTTTGATATGCAGTGCTAGCAACATGGCCTGGTTTGGAAAAGGGGTGAACATGTAAACATTCAAATAGGTACAGCAGGTTTGTACCGTGAGCCGGTACAAATCGCTCCATACATCTCAGAGGGAGGAGAAAATTACTGCTGTCTTGGAAAATGATTGGCTTGCAAACTTCATAATCGTATGGCAGACTAAGTGTAAATTAACTGATGTCTGAAAACAGCAATGAAAATATTCATAGAATTCCAGAGAAGTCAGGCTGGAAAGGACCTACATATCCGTCTAGTCCAACCCCCTGTCTCAGGCTAAGATCATCCATATCCACACTATCCTACAAAAAGCCATAATCTGAAACTTTGTAAAATTACTGTCCATCATAACCCACCCACGGCTTGTTGGCCTGGTTGGCCTGGTTGACTGAGCCACTGCTATGGCCTAGCTCTAGAACCCAAAGCTGAATACTGCTGCTCACCTCTGCGCCCCTTGTCTGCTGCCAAATTTGGGGTCTTCAGTGGTGGCTGGTGACTCATGGGAGACGTTAACATTCTCAGTTCTGGCACCACACCGACAAGCCGCTGCCCCACTGCCAGGGGTGGATCATCTGACTTGCAGAGCTGTGATCTATGACTACCAAGAATTCAGCAGGGGGATCTGAGGTTCAATATGCCCCATGTTGTCTTGGGACTTCCAGGTCACGGGTTTTCTATTTAGCCAGTAATTTGATTTCATTACTCATTTCCGTGTCTGGCAAATGGGCACTTGCTAAACATTTTTGTCAGGCATTTGTTATAAAAGGAGTGATACAGAATAAACTTTGTCTAACTCCTGGAATAGTAGAGGTGGTTACGTTAGGAATGTACAGTGATCTAAATGTAATTGTAATCAAACAGGCCTTTACACCAGGCTACCTAAATTGGATAAGAACTTCCTGTGCTCTACTGCATGCTGCTAGACCAGCACTATCTCCCGTGCTAACTAAAGTCTTAGCTTGTTTCTCTGGCATCTCTTCCTCAATCTCTATCCATAAATTGGAAGATCAGCATCACTAAAACAAATCTCTCTCCTTCCCAAGTCTCTACCCGTATCCCAAAATCTGCTATGTCAGTTTGACTGTAGGGTTGCACTGCTGTCACTGGGGTCTATAACTTGGGTATCATCTTCAACTCTTTTGCTCCTTGAATCCAGATGATGTCTACATCTCCCAGACTTTTTCTGTAAAATGAAATACAGTTTTTCCTGTCCATGCACACAACTGGAACTCTCACTTAGGCTTTTGCTTTGTATCTTGATCACTACAACATCTTTTTTGTCTGGCCTTGACACATACATTCTTATCCCCTTTTATCCTTTCAACATCCTGCTGTAAAGATCAGACTCGTGGCCCATCATCTTGGCTAAATCCCTACCCCTTCTCTGTGTCCCTTCACTGACTCCTCCCTTTTTCTTCACTGAACATAAATTACTTGTCTTGTTTTTCAAGGCCTGCCTACATCTTACAGGTCTTTTTGCATTCGGTATAGGAATGTTGACCTTTGTTTCTGCACTGCCCATGATGTCAGTCTCTATTAGCTACTAATCAGATTTCCTGGGCAAACTCAATTCATGTTTTCTTCCATGCTGCCTTTTATGTTTTGGAGGAACTGTTCATAAACCTTTACAAAACTACCTCGGTGCTCTTCTCCAAATCCCTCATCTGATCATGTCCATCACTGATGCTTCAATAAATGTGGTTAGCATAACTTCCTAGTTCTTGGTGTTTCCTCATTAAGTGGGTCAGAACAAGATGTTTCTAACTGTAAAGTTATCTGGTCAATAATAGACTGTTCTGATAAAACCACCATTGTCAGCATGTTCAATGCTGTTTCATTGTTTTATAATTCTCCCCTAATCTGTTTTTATCTATCTGATAATTATTGCATAAGTATTCTTATTTTTTAAATTAGAAATCCTTTGGGGCATAGACTGCCTTGTGTTTGTACAGCACCTAACACAAAATATGTTCTTGTTAACGATTGGAGTCATGAGGTATGATAAAATTGTGACTAGTAACATAAATACTATAACGTAGCATAAAGAATAAAATAATGCCAAATGTTTACCACTGAATAATTTTCTTGCATTTCAGGAAACTGGTGGGCAGTAAGCAATTTCGGTGAAATCACAGGATCTGTAGCTATAGAAATGGACAAAGGAGCTTATATCCATGCCCTTGACAATGGCCTATTTACACTTGGAGCCCCACATAAAGGTTTGTTTAAAAAAAGGGAGAGAGTAATTTGTAGTGTCTAGGTATGAAACATTTATTTCATTAAATAGAGAATTTTTGTCCAAGCCAGTTAATGTTTTATAATAATGCTAGTTAATTGCATCAGATTCAGGATAATACAGCAGAGAAGATCATTTCACCCATTAGTAACTGTTAATCAGTTCTTCTAATCTAGTTTCTCCCTGTTTTGTTTTATATAAGCAATTAATCACTCTTGAAGAGACTCACCTAGAAGGCCTTTAACTAGATAGAAAGCAGTGTAACTTGTATCAAATCCTACAAAACCTGTATAGGATCATCTTTTAAGAAAGAGAGAAACTCAAGCCAGATCATGTCCCTTTACTACTCCATCCCAAATGTCATTAAAGAATTCTTCCATAATTGCTGTAGTGCAGGTGTTCTGCTGAAATGTCCTGGTAGCTGATCTTCCCCTCATTCTGGTTTTGAGCAAGACATTTAGTCAGACAAGAAATCAAACAGTATTCTAGTAATTCTCTCAACTAAGCTAGAGCAAGTACATGGCCTTATAAAAATCTTAAGCATCACAAAGTGAAAGGTTTTATTTTCAAAAAGCCTACAGGATTGGACATGCAGTCTGCATGAATTGCTATAAAGTCTGAGTCCTAAATTCCTTGAGACAGATTCAGCATCTTGTAGAATACTTAGAACATAGGTGTTTAACTTTGGAAATTGTACAAAATGTATTTTATAGCTGTAAATATAAAAACTAGAGAAAATTATCCATCAAAATATCTTGCCCTCAACCAATAATTCTTCCTGTAACATACACCAATAATGAATTATCTTTATGTTCTACGATCTTGCAGATTAAAATGTTCTATATCAAATGCTTTATACCTGATATTAATCTTTAAAAATCTCCTCCAGATGATGATGGCCCTAGTCCTCCTGAGCAGTTTACAGCAGTAAAGTTGTCTGACACCAGGTAACTTAATAATTATACACAAGCTTTGATGTCCAGTTCAGTTTTTTTGAAGATTTAATTTAAACAGTCATCTCTTTCTTCTAACCCTGAACCAATATTTGTTATACTTCAAATTTGTTTTATTATAATGCTACCATTCTTTGGTAAACTGAATGCCCTTGGCTGTTTTAACTTTAAAACATTATTCTGTGTCTTTGCCTGTCTGTTCATCCCCTTCCCCAATTTAAGGATTGCACTGAAGTCTGGCTATGGCAAATACCTTGGTATAAATTCAGAGGGACTGGTTATAGGGCGTTCTGATGCAATAGGATCGAGAGAACAATGGGAACCTGTCTTCCAAGATGTAAGCTATCCAGGATCTTCTATATTCTATCTCTATGTATAAAAGCTTTAGTCTGTGTGTCCGTAATGCTTTATTCACACTCTGATTAGCTGACTGAAGCAACCAATCGGAGTGCTCCAAGAGCATTCAGACAGGAGGCAGCGGCGCAGAGGAGCACCGCGATAACACCTTGGACAGAGGGGAAGGAGCAGTAGCCTTGTCGTCGTCATGTCCGCCTGTCCGCCCCCCCCCCCCCCCCCCCCCCCCAAGCTCTGCTGCTTGCAGGCGATGGAGCACAGGGCTGAACTTAGGGGAGGGTGCACAGATCCAGACGTGGATTCCGCTGTACTGCTGCATCATGGGGGAGGAATTGAGCTGAACAAGAAGTGGGGCTCCATCTCTTCCTTCCCCCGCCTCCCCCCATGGGCCTGGAACAGGTGGGCGAGGCCTCTTGCCTTATGAGGTCCTTCAGTCTCTTGTCTTACAAGCAGGTAGTCTGGCCTCATGTGCCCTGCCCCCCCCCCCCCCCCCGGTGTTCTGGCACATGGGGCCAGAGGTGGGTCCAGCCTCGCCACAGCATCCAACAGATGAAAAAGGAAAATAAAAAAAAACACAAGCACAAAAAACCATAACACTGGCCCCAGCCCCGCTCCTTGGAGGCAGAGGGGGATGGTGAGGACAGACTGACACAGCAGAGCACTGCCATGACAGCAGGGATTGGGTGGGATGGCACGGGGGGAGGAGCACACAGAGCCAGACACAGGGGTGGTGGGGGAGCCCTACAGGGCCAGAGACAGAGCAGCGGCAGCATGGAACATTGCGTGGCGGTGCTCCATTCCTGCCCACCCCCCCCTCGTCATTCTTCACGGGCGATTGGCTGGTATTACTTAAAGTTAATATTCTTAATAGAAAATATTATACATTTATAATACTTCAAAAGGTATGTTTTATTCTGACAGTAAAACAATAACATGGCAAATATTGCAAGATTATAAAGCAAACAGTTGACTTGTAAATTGCAGTCAAATGAGTACATTGGCACCTGGATACTTCATAAGGTTGGTTGGTGTTTTCTGCAGTATTTTAGAAGTTAACTTTTTATAGGTTAAATTTAATGACTAACGTTTGTAGTACTAACCACTATTTGGTGGTGTTTCTACAGGGAAGAATGGCTTTACTAGCAGCAAACAGCTGCTTTATCAGATGTAATGAAGAGGGAGACATAGAAGCCAAAAGTAAAATGGCAGGTGAAGAAGAAATGGTCAAGGTAACTTATAAGATGGATAATTTTTTTAATTGTTGTTGTCAGTGCGAGTATTATAATGCAAAATGTAAGAATGCGTACTTTGAAAAAGATTTATGGAAGAGTTGGTCATAGATAACCTCGGTTCTAATAATCATGAGTTGATTATTTAATTTAAATGGAAGCATAAGCAGAATTTGCGAATCTTAGCTACTCTTAAGAACCTATTTCAAAAAGACAAATCTTAATAAAACTAAGGGAACTCATTAGTAAAATCAACGGGACAAGAGCACAAAGACTTTAAGGCAGAGGAAGTTTGGAATTTCTTTGCTTCAAAAATGGAACATACATCCCAAGCAAAAAGAAAAGAAACTTGTCAGAAGGGGTGTGCCAGAAGTAGATAAATAACCATTTCAAATATTGTTAGGACTAAGCAAGAGAGCCTACGTTGAATGGAAATGAGATTGATTAATAAAGGAAGTTGTGTCTTAAAAGTGAAGAAGTATGAGGCTCGCCAAAAGTCTAGCTAAGTTAGACTTTGAAAAGGAGATGCCAGCAAGAGGGTTTTTCAGGCATATAAATAAAAACAAGAAAAGGCGTTCCACAAGCTGTAAATCCCTAGATCCTTCAGCCTCTTGTCTAATGACTTGCTTTCCAAATCCTTTATCACCTTTGTTGCCTGCCTCTTGACTTTTGAACTTCTTCATGTCCTTTTTAAAACATGGAACCCAGAACTGCATGCAGTACTCCAGATAGGGCCTAACCACAAGAAAAAGATGGGCTAAATAGAGAGGCACTAACACCTCCCAAGTCTTAGACCTAATGCATAATTGTATAGAAATAAAAATAATATGTAAAAAACTAAGAAAAGCAACATAATCTTCGTCTCAATCCTATGAGCCAAAAATATGACATAGCTGTGAAAAAGGCAAATGTTGCATTAGGAATGGTATTTCCAGTTGAGAAAAAGAAAATGTAAATGCTGTTATTAAAGTTATTGATGAGGTCTTATCTAGAGTACTGTGTGCAGTTCTGATCACCCATATTCAAGCAAGATGGGTTCAGATTCAAACTGGAGGAGTTGCAGTAAAGGGCTACGAGAATAACCAAGGGAATTGAGAGCCTAATATAAGACACTAAGGGCTCCTATACACATGCAGGGAGTCTGCTCCAATATGCTGTAATTCCAGAACGTTGGAGAAGACTCGATTAATCAAGTCTGCTGGAGCATAGAAATTAATTCTGCTCCAGCAGCCTTCAGTGTCACGTGTATCAGCATCCCCACACTGAAAAATGGTGGCGGGGCACTTTAAACTAAAGCTTGTTTAAAGTGCCCTGCTACCATTTTACTTTTAGTTTAGCCCCACCGCCATTTTTTAGCATGGGGATGCTGGTACATGTGATGCTCCAGGTGCTTTTAATTAGCATGGCTCTTGGAGCTGCACTAATTTAAACCAGCCCTCTCCTTCCCCTCCCCACCCCCCCGCCCTTGCCTCCTGGAGCACACGTATAAACACCCTAAAAGAGCAGCTTGCATAGCCAAGCAAATCAAAGGCTGAGAAGAGGGTATCATTTCTGTCAATAAATGCCTTGCTGGATGGGCAGGAAAGGACATCTGAGAGGAAGAACAGGTATTTCAAATAAAGTGCAGCACTGGCACAAAATGGGAATAATTTGAGCATAAATAAAAGTTACCCTGGAAATTAGGAGGCTTCTAACCATCAGAAGACGACAACCTGTTAGTAGGAGTACGTTTTGAGGGAAGGGGGAGTGCAAAATCCTGGCTTGTTTTAGGATGCAGCTTGTTTCATGTGTGAAAGGGATTATACAGTGTGGTTCCCTACAATAGCAGGGAGCAGGACCTGATGCTACTGGGAGGTCCTTCCTAGGCCTCTATTCCAACTTTGGAAAACATTTTTGTTAAGTAATGTTCTTTGATTTTTTTCATTAGGAAATTACCAAGCTGAAAAACTCAACATCTGTTAAATCGTATTATCCAATATACATTCTGAATAGCTTGGAAATATCAAAATATGTTTTTGTCAACAGCTATATCTAAATAATAATGTGCGTTTTCTATTTTATTCTCTCTTCTTAACTGACAAGATACGTACTTGTGCTGAAAGAGAAACTGAGAAGAAAGATGATATTCCACAAGAAGACAAAGGAAATGTTAAACAGTGTGAAGTCAATTACGTGTACGTGGTTTAAGAGCAATTCAGGTGTTATCCTTCTATATTTAAAGTATTCTGTCCAATAAGAACTATCTGTGCTCAGATACCCAATTTTCCCTTGCACAAAACCTTTCTAGGCCCTGAGTCTTGAACCTACCATGCTTCTAGTTGAATAAACTCATTAATGTGCTGGTCACAGATTCTGACCGTTCAGAAACCTTGCTGAACACCCAGTGGCTAAATTCACAGCACACACAGTGAAATATGAGAGACCATAATGATTCTCTGCCAGTTTAATCTATACATGGAACTTTGAGATCTAGGTACAGCTGTTTAAATGTTATACATGCTTCAGTAGAAATGTTGTCACGCTCTTTTTCTTTTTAGAAAAAAGTTCCAAAGTTTCCAAGACCACAAACTCAAAATAAGCCAAGAAGATGCTAAAGCTCTCAAAAAAGCCAGAAAAGAAGGCACTTTCCACGAGACACTGCTAGACCGGTAATTTCACATCCAAAAAATAATTTGCTAAGTAAACAAAAGCTTTTAAGAATGGAACTCTAATATACCTAGAGCACTAAAGACACCTAGAGTTAAGGTTGACTAATTTTTTCTCTGTGGTCCATTTTCTGTATTTTCAGCAAAATAGGTTTGGTCAGTTGAGAACAAATTGTTTGATGTATAAAAGCAAAATTCTTGTAACTTGTTCATTAATCTGTTCCTCTCCAAGAACCCTTTTCTCATTGAGTATGAGACAGATTCCAATGATAGGAAGCCTAATTGTTCTAAATTATGGAATCGTTTTTCTTTTTCAGGTAGAAGCAAAGAGCAATTCATTTTTTTTTTAAATGCTGAAAATTAGTTTGTTAATGCTCAAGTCAGAAAATGTTGCCATTTTAAGTTTACACGTGTAGCCACTGAGTGTGTTCTTTATTGAGTTTCTAGATTCCCCACAGCCAAAATGTAACTTCTTCAGAACCAGCCAGCTTTGAAGTTACAGTGCTATCTATCTAGATTTAAAGGCGGCTGAACTGCAAAGCTGGATAGCCCTGGTGAAAAGCTATTTTCTAAATTGTGGTAATCCAGAGTAATGCAAAAAGAATACTACTAGTCATGGCTGATTCTTGCAGATTTCAAAGTATGCTAGACTGTTCTTCGTTACTTACTTTTAATTACTTTTCCATAAAGGTTTTGGGCGTCTGTCCTCTCCTCGCCACCCTCCCATGGATTTATAGATTTAGAGTTATACTATGGGTGCATCTGCATGGTCATTAATGCACTTCTGCTAATGCTTATTAAATGTTGTACCTTCATTGTGAGGTACTAAAAGAAGGTGCATTAGCCTATTTTAATGTGAATTAGTGAAAGCGCATAGTTTTTTGTGATGCTTGAATGCATGGTAAAATAAGCTAATGTGCACATGTAGAGGCACCCTGTGTTTCCCAGTATGGGTTTGCCCTTGTCTGAATGGTTTCATATGGTAATATATAACATTCACACAAAAAAGAATTAACCTGCCATAGACTGACTGCAGCCAAAATTTCGAAATAAAAATTCTTTCACTAAGTGAATTTCCTGAACATTGTTAGATTTGTAATGCTTTAATATTTAAAACGAAATATTTAATGTAACATTTACATTACTGAATACCAGCTTGTAGCATGTTCTGTAGAAATACTAAGTTTTGTCCTGTATACTTAATAACAAACCTGGGGGTTTGTGCTTTTTTTTTTTTTAGTTCTATAAATACCTCTTTATGCAGATGCAAATATTAATAGTGCAGTGGCACAAAACATTGTACAAGTCAGACGTACTTGTTAGGTCTCTGTTCTAACTGCTACCTTATTTGCCTTGTAATAGTCGGTACTCGCGTTTACTTCCCTTAACTTTAAATTTTTTTTCACTACTCTCTTTTCATATAGGAGAGCAAAACTGAAAGCGGATAGATACTGCAAGTGATGAACAACTGACTCGTGCTTTTGTATCTTTTGTTTGTCTTCTGAATATACCATCTGAATAAGACATTTTGAAAGGTTGATTTTATTTATTCTAAATTTGCTGAATTGTATTTAATGGTGTTAAGTATTTATATGAGTTGGCATCAAGCATTTCTCTGCCTAAGGATGTCATTTCTTCATTTATTTATGAACACCATTTAGTTGAGTATTTTATAGTAAAAAGTTTTGATATGTATATTTTTCATCAGAAACCAAATAACTTCAGCAATTGAACGGTGCCAGATGAAATTGGCAACTTGGTAATTTTAAGAGAGTTAATAATCAAGCAGAGAAGTAATACTGAATACAAAAGAGAAATGAACAATTAACCTGCTGTGGTTTTATTGAACAAATGAGGAGTAGTACTTCTGCATAAAATTAAGCTCTCTATGCGTAGGGAACCAAGTCTTCAGCTTCACTTCAGTGGAATTATGCTGCCTTAGACCAAATGAAAATTTGGTTTGCAGTTTTCAAGTTTCATTGGAAGTGCCGAGTCTTAAACATTAAATGAATAGAGGCATAACTTGCATACTGGAAAGGCATGGTGGAGTAAACATGAAAAACATGCAGGAACTTAGGTTTAGGATAACGAGTGATCTCTTAACGTCCATATTTCCTGTTTTTACTTAATCTTGTAAAGAATAAAAAAGGTAAATTTTAATTGAAATTTTGGTAGCTTATACCATCTGTGTACATTTGTTTTTAGGTTTAATATTAAAAAAAGTAATATGCTGACTTTGAAATTCTATGCATTTCTGGTAAATAATATTTCCAGTGTGTTTTTTTCTATGTCTCTTGCTTAAAAAGATTTTTTTTTTTTTTAAATAAAGTGCCTCTATTGGAAGTACTAACTGCAATGATTGCAACCCTTCCTTCACATTTTTTACCTATTTTCTGAAGTTATTCTCTTACTGTGATCAGCCTTTTCAAAGGACTAGTAGTACACAGTTGTCTCTAAACTAAGATATAATATATATAATTATATATTGTATAATATACAGTATGATGACTAATATACATTATCTGTTCTCAGTGGTGGCAGATGACAGCACAAGGAGCAATGGTCTCAAGTTGCAGCAAGGGAAGCTTAGGTTAGATTTTAGGGAAAAACTTGCTCATAGGGAGGATAGTAAAACACTGGAACAGGTTACCCCAGGGGTGGCCAATTTTTTGGGCAGAGGGCCGCTTACTGAGTTTTGGCAAGCCATTGAGGGCCACGTGACAGGCAGCCCAGGGCAGATAAATACTAATTTTCTAAAATTTTTAGGGGCCCCGTAGGCTGGATAGAATGGCCTGGTGGGCTGCATCTAGCCCCTAGGCCGCATTTTGCCCACCCCTGGGTTACCCAGAGAGGGTTGTGGAATCTCCATCCTTGGAAGTTTTTAAGACATAGGTAGACAAAGCCTTGCCTAAGATGATCTAGTTGGGGATGGTCCTGCTTTGAGCTGGGGGTTGGACTAGATGATCTCCTGAGGTCCCTTCCAACCCTAATTTTCTATGATTAGGATGCATAAAAAGAATGTAGTACCCAAGAGTGTATATCTGTCTAAATAAGATTTAATCAGTTGTGCCAATTAGAAGTTCATGGACACTTCATAGCAAAGGATTAAAAAAGAAAAAAAAACTTAGCTACTCACAGTTACTTAAAACCATTATTGAACAGTCCTATATTCAGAGTAAATTACAGCTGGTGCTGAAGCCCAGCTGAAAAAAACATTACAAGTTTCGTAGTCATGAGAGCATATTACTATTTTGAGAATATGACAAATGTTGCTTGTGTGAATTTATGCAACTGCAATTGTGAAAATAGTCATCAGATGCATAGATTTTTCACGTGACAAAGTAGTAGTAAGTGTGTGTGGCAAGATCTTACTGCCTCTAAATATTTGGTTGTTTACTGCAGCATCCTCTTTATTGGCACATGGACTGCTTTGGAAAAGTTTGCTGGTCTGTTTGATCTGTTATGGCTCAGTATGCTCCTAGGTAATAAGAGCTAGGGACAGGATGTCTCACAGCTATTGTGGAATCAGCCCCCATACAGGTGGCCTTTGCTTCAATGTAGGTGCCTGGAGATCTGCAAGATATGATGTCTAAAACTTTTGCTTATTCCACAGTGTGGACAAACCCCTTATCCCCATAGAGTTATCCCCATGGAAAATTAGCTTTGTTTCTTTCCAAGACCTTTGAAGGGCAGGGGTGGATTCATGAGTGGTCACCCTTGTCTTGGGTCTTGTCTGCCTTTGGAAGCTACAGGTGTAATAATAGATAATAATACATGTGTAAAGACACATGTGGTACGCAAGTAAATATGATAAATTCTTTCTAAGACTAACTTGAACACATGAGCTATACAAATCCAGTCCTTTTTTTTTAATATCTTTAAGCTTATCATCCTTAGTATTTTATAGCAATGAAATCTCAACAAATATTTAGTTTTTAACATATTTACAGGTATCACGTTCAAATTTCTTACTTTCTGGTGCCATAAATGACTCCAATTTACTCTCTTTCAGAATATAGGAACAAAAGGACAAATCTTTATTTTTGTTATTCATTCTTATTTTGCTTGGTTGGTTTTTTTTTTGTCTTGGGGGGGCGGTTATTTACCTCCATCAGTCCCTTTATCACTTACCTCCTAAACTGAGCATTTCTGTCCCCTGTGTTCATTACCCATGCGTAAACATTTGTTTCGGCCACGATATTTTGAAGCAAGGGGACAAAACTGAACACAATGTCTCAAGTGAGGAATTCTTTTATGATTTTTTTTTTTTATTTTGTTTTTTTCTTATGTATCCTAACATTGATTTTACTCTTAATACTTGCTGTAGAGAGCTTGCAAAAGGTAAGATTCTGAATGACGGCCAGTATAGCTTCATCACAGGCAGGGCTTATTTTACCAACCACATCTCCTTCTATGACCAGGTAACTCACCACCTGGACACGAGAAAGCAGGTTGACATTGTATACCTTGACTTCCAAAAGTCCTTTGATCTAGTATCCCACAATGTGTGAGAAAATTGTAGGATTGTGAGCTTAACTCTGAGACAGTCAGGTGGGTGAGAAACTAGCTGCAGGATAGGACCTAGAGAGTCCTAGTGAACGGATCTGTCTCATCCTGGCAAGAAGAGAGCAGCGGTGTCCCGCAAGGGTCAGTGCTTGGTCCATTTTTCAACATCTTTATTAACGATTTGGATGTGGGGGTGAAGAGCTCGCTAGCCAAATTCATGGACGACACCAAGTTACAGGGGAGCATGGTCATGCTTAAAGATAGGCTACAGTTGCAGGCGGACCTAGACAGGTTAGCAAGTTGAGCAGATTGGAACCTGATGTAGTTCAACTTTGAGAAATGTAAAGTGTTCCTCCTCGGGACAAGCAACCCCCAGCACACCTACAGGCTTGGCGGCACCAAATTGACTAGCACCACAAATGAAAGGGATCTGGGGGTAACGGACTACAATATGAATATGAGCTGGCAGTGTGATGCTGTATCCAGTTACTCTAGCATGCATCAATCAGTGCATCTCCAGCAATACCAAGGTGGTGATTCTTCCGCTCTACTCAGCACTGGTGAGACCGCAGCTTGAGTACTACATCCAGTTCTAGGCACCACACTTTAACAAGGATGTGGACAAGCTTGAGAGATTCCAAAGACGAGCCACCCGTATGATCAGAGTCCTAAAAGGCAAGCCATATGAGGAAAGTCTGAGGGATCTGGGATTCTTTAGCCTGAGGAAAAGAAGGCTGAGAGGGGACCCGGTAGCAGCTTACCGCTACACTAGGAGAATACATCAAGGACTCAGTGAGCAACTGTTCACCAAGGCATCCGAGGGGAAAACCAGGAGTAATGGCCACAAACTCCTGGAAGATTGATTCAGGCTCAACGTTAGGAAAAACTCCTTCACAGCCAGGATGTCCAGACTGTGGAGTAAGCTCTCTCCAGAAGCGGTGCAATCACCTACCCTGGAAATCTTCAAGAGGAGACTAGACAGTTACCTTGCTGGGGTCACGTGATGCCAGTTGTCTTTCCTGCCTGGTGCAGGGAGCTGGACCCAATGTTCTTTTGAGGTCCCTTTCAGCCTATGAATCTATGACCTGATAAGAAGGGCAGTCGGTAAAACTGATTTAAAAAAGGAAATTGCAAAAAGCAATAGCTGAACAACTTGAGAAATTAGCGAGTTTTTACTTTTAATGAAGCAGGTGCAACAAAAATGAGCTACAGATACCCGAATTTTGCGAAGAGGCAAGTAGAAGTGGACATCTCGACAGAGAAATAGATCAAAATTGGCACGAGATGGGGTCATCTCGGACATACAGGGGCCATGAATAGAGATGCACCGATACACCGGTCCAATATTGGATTGGCACCGATATAAAAAAATAATAATAATATATCGGAAATCGGCCATATCAGGCCAATAATTTGGCTAATAAATGGCCCATGCGTGTGCACAGCCGCAGCACAGCATAAGCAGCAAAGACCACAGCCTGGCAGTGTGGAGAGCTGCCTCCAGCTGGTAAGTCTGGTGTGGGCGGAGGGGGAAAGGAAGGGGTGTAGTAGGCCAGATCAAGGCCCCCACAGTGGGGGAGTAGTGGGGGCTGGGTAAGTGCTACCCAGCCGGGGCAGGGTGGGTGGATGAGAATAGGATGGAATTCAATACTGACAAGTGCAGAGTACTGCACGTAGGGAGGGAGAACCAGCAGCATACCTATAAGCTGGGGAACTCCTTTCTCGTCAGCACAGAAAGGGATCTTGGAGTCATTATTGATTCCAAGATGAACATGGGCCGACAGTGTGAGGATGCAGTCAGTAAGGTCTAACCGCACCTTGTCATGCATCCACAGATGCATCACGAGCAGGTCCAAGGAGGTGATCCTCCCCCTCTGCAACACTGGTC
The DNA here is from genome assembly GCF_000455745.1 of Alligator sinensis. Taxonomy (NCBI): domain Eukaryota; kingdom Metazoa; phylum Chordata; order Crocodylia; family Alligatoridae; genus Alligator; species Alligator sinensis. The sequence goes on along the minus strand of NW_005841846.1, from coordinate 1,384,073 downwards.
AGGCTACAGTTGGAGTACTGTGTCCAGTTCTGGGCACCGCGCTTTGGGAGGGATGTGGACAGCATTGAGAGGGTCCAGAGGAGGGCCATTCACATGATCGGGGGCAGCAGGGCAGGCCCTACGAGGAGAGGCTACGGGACCTGAACCCGTTCAGCCTCCACAAGAGAAGGCTGGTGGTCATCTATAAACTTACCAAGGGGGACCAGCGGGGAATGGGAGAGGCCCTGTTTCCCTGAGCACTACCCGAAGTAAATAGGAATAACGGCCACAAGTTGATTGAGAGTAGGTTCAGGTTAGACATCAGGAAGCATTACACAGTCAGGGTGGCCAGGATCTGGAACCAACTTCCAAGGGAAGTGGTGCTCGCTCCTACCTTGAGGGTCTTCAAAAGGAGGCTAGATAATCACCTAGCTGGGTTCATTTGATTCCAGCATTCATTCCTGCCCATGGCAGGGGGTCAGACTTGATGATCTGCTCAGGTCCCTGTCAACCCTAACAACTATGAAACTAGGACGTAGCTGTGACTTGTCAGAGAGGGGAAGTGCTGGCAGGGGGCAGCTCCCACGACCACGTACTGCTCAGCCAGGATCCACTGGCCCGGCAGCTTGTCCAGCACTTGCCCAGCGGCTCTCACTGCTGCTCCTGCCGCTCATCCGGGGGTCCGGAAAGAGCCCCACCAGAAAGAGCTTGGCACGGGCCTGGGGGAACATCCCCCACAACGCCCTCCTGGACAAGTGGCAGGAGCAGCGGCGGGAGCTGCAGGACTAGCAGGTGAGTACCCTACTCCCTCCCTGCGGGAGCCTTGATCTGCCCCCCACACCCCTTCCTTTCCCCCTCCCCCCACACCAGACTTACCAGCTGGAGGCAGCTCTCCACACTGCAGGGCTGGTAGCAGAAATAGGATCAGTATTGGCCAATATGCCTCTTTAAAAATTGGCTATCGGTATCAGTCGCAAAAATTTCTTATTGGTGCACCCCTAGCGTGAGACTTGCCTTTTGCAATGACCTTGGGGAGCTTAACTGCATGTAATCAGTTGTTACCATTCTTGTGGGCAGTTTCACTGGGCTTATTGTGAAAGACCAGCTAGTGTGTTGCCTTGAGAGACAATGAGCCTCTCTGAAATTTATCCACCAAGCACAAATATAATTCATTCTTTCTGCATCGCACTCTGACTCTAGAACAAAAGTGGGTCACAAGAATATATGAAAGGGTCTCAAACTTTAAAAATGGATCAACAAACTTTAAAAAATGGATTCTCCTTCAAAGAGGAACAGTGGGAAACCGTGGCTTTTCTCTTGCATGCTGGCAGAGTTCCAGTCTGCTCCCCACACATACCCCAGCCTGCCCCACGCTAGGGCCTGGGGAGGGGGGCACAGCAGGGCTGGAGCAAGGGGCACTGGGTTGGGATTGGCTATTGATGTTTACGAATGGGTCCTGGTACAAAAAAGGTTGACAACCACTGCTGTAGGAGACTATTGCAGGCAACAGTCTCTTAGAGTGCACAGACCCACACAACCTGAACACCAGAAGCGACAGCAGGCAAGAGGCTATCCAAACATTCCTACATACCTCAGAACAACATCAATGTTTGGCTATGAAATAAATTTTGAATGTGTTTAGCTAGTAGAATTGAGTTGTAGAATCATAGATTGTTAGGGGCTGGAAGGGACCTTGCAGATCATCGGGTCCAGCCCCCCTGCTCTAGGCAGGAAGACAACTGGGGTCAAGTGACCCCAGTGAGGTGACTGTCTAGTCTCCTCTTGAAAACTGAGTAGGTGACTACACCACCTCTGGAGGGAGTTTATTGCACAGTCTGGTCACCCTGACTGAAGGAGCTTTTCCTGGTATTAAGCCTGAAGCAGCCTTCCAGAAGTATATCCATTGGTCCCGGTCATCCCCAGGGGTGCCCTAGTGAACGGTTGTTCACCGAGCTCCTGATGCGCTTATCTGATGTAGCGGTAGGCTGCTATCAAGTCCCCTCTCAACCTTCTCTTCTTTAGGTTAAAGAGGCCCAGGTCCCTCAGCCTTTCCTCATATGACTTGTCTTCCAAGTCCTTAGTCATACAGGTGGCTCTTCTCTGGACCCTCAAGTTTTTCCACATCCTTATTGTAGTGCAGCGCCCAGAACTGGACACAGTACTGCAACTGCAGTCTCACCAGCGCTAAGTACAGCGGGAGTATCACTTCCTTAAAGATTCTAGTTTTAAAGATTCTAAAATTCAGATTCTAGTCATTCTAAATTTTTATTTTTTGTGGAATAAGTGGAATTGTTCTTTTCCCCCTGCTAAATTTCTTCATCCTTCCTCTCAGTCTTCCCACTGTTTCTGCTTGTGCTAATTGCAGCCTGTGAAAAGCTGGCTTGAATCATATTTGTAGCAGGAAGAAACATGAAGATTTAAGATGATTCAACAGGCTTGTCATTAGAGCCAATCCAGAAAACGTAAAAGAAATGCTGTTTGCTAAGAACAAGACTAATGGCACGTGGATCTGAGGATGAAAAGTATCCTGATGGGAGTAAGGGAAGAATCCTCCAATTATTAGTCTCAGAACAAATGACACTGCTAGATTTCTACTACACCAGATCTGTGCCGGGCTAGAGAAAGATGTTCAAGGAAGTGGAGTCTCTGGTGATCAGAGGAATTCTTTCATTCCCCAGAGACATGCAGAACTGCAACAAATCAATGAAGATCAGAGAGCTGAACAACTAGCACTCTGAGGAAGGTTTTGGGAAGTTTGACCATTGGGGAGGCATTCATAGAAAAAGAATTTGTTGCAACAGATGAATTTTAACTGTGGCTTTATGGCCCTAGGATAGACTGACTAATAAGAAAAGCTTGAAGCTAGAAAACTGTGAGGCAGTTGTTATAAATGATTCAGGTAAGGTCCACACTTGGCGTTAATATGCAGGAAGAGGAAAATCAGGTGCATGAGGCTATAGCACAAAATGAAAGAATACTGAGAGGTGAAAAAAGAGCAAGGAAAGAGAATGAACTAACATCTAAAACAGCAGTAGTCAGGTAGGCAAGGGTAGAAAGATTATTTTAAGAAATTAAACAATGAAGATGTCTGCTAATGCAAAAAGCCCGAGCAACAAAATCTAAAACTAATGATGGAGTAAGTAAAAATCATTAGAACAGAATATGGTAGAATGGCAGTCATGATTGGTACGCAGGTGTTGTATAGGTGTAGTGTGCGCTATTCAGAAACATGGAATTAAAGGTAAAGATTGAGTACTGTTGTGCAATAGTGCAACAGGTTGGAATGCTTCTGAAAGACTGTGAAGGAGGTTCTAATGAAGGTCTGTCCTAAATATCCAAGGATTTGAATTTGAGTAAAAATGTTTTTAATGATTCATATCAATACTGGGGATGTCCATCTGGTTGTGTGGCCAAGATGATGCCTGGGCTGGACCCCAGGCCTTCCCAGGGAAGGACAAGGGCTGGCAACAGTTCTTCAGCCCAAGGAAGCACTTTTTAGGGCCTGCAGGCTGACCAGATCATTCTTCCTTTCAAGTGGACAAGATGGGACCTGGCCCTCCCCCATACCTTCTGGACCACATCTGCAACCTCAGATTTGACATGGGAATTCAGAGTTGTAGACCATTTCCTAAATAACCATATCCTACCCCAGTTGAGGATTACCTATATCATTTTTGATAGCTACGGACAATGACCTTGCACAAGTGCATTTCTGAGGTAACGTACAGTGTGAGAGCCTTCCTCTGTACATTGCTTTCCTCCCCTTTACTTCTCAGGGATTCCTCCCTGACTTTGATCAGAAGTTATCCCCTTTTACAAGTAGGGACTATTAAAAAAAATAAAGTGGGGGGTGGGCAGTTTCAGGAGAGAAGGGTTATACCTAAAGTACTTTTCAATTTTGAAAGAAAGAGCCGCCTTCAATGTATACTGGACCTCAAGGAACTAAATTCAGTCATAAGAACTCTGATTCTGTGTATTCTCTGGTGTTCACAATCCACCTCATTCATACAACCCTGGGCACTAGTAGCAGAACTGTACTGTTAGCACATCCTATGAGTGAGAGTTTGTGGATGACACACAAGTTGTAGTAATTCATCTTTGCCTAGTAGGCAACAAGGTTGCCACATTAATTACCATATTAACTTGAATCCAAGATTAGGTTTTTTTCCTAATATAACAAGATGGGTGGAGAAGGCCCTCATTTTTTTTTTATTCAAGTAAAAGGCAGTAGCAGGGCAAGCAGCTGCTGTGGCTCGGTCTCCAGCCCAGATCGGGATCAGAGTTGGAAGAACAGCTGCTGCCTATCCCTACCCCTGCCTGTCTGCCTCCTCTTCAAGTCCTTTCCCCTCTTCCTTGCCACTTACCCTCTGGCTCTGGCAGGGCTCCAGCCCTGGCCCTACAACACATGCTTGCTCTGGCCTTATAGCCCAGCCTGGTAGTAGCAGCAGCAACTCCATCCCAAGTTCAGGGCCTGGCTGCAGCTGCCACTGCCACAGTAGCTGTCACCAGGCTAAACTGGAACTGGAGCAAGCGTGTACTCCATGCCTTGGGGCTGGAGTGAAGCTAGAGTCCTGTTTAAACTGGGTAAGCAGTAGGAAGGGGAGCAGAGGGGATGGGGTGAGGCCAGGCATCAGACGTGGAGTACAAGTGTCAGGGATGGGGGAAGCAAGTAGCGGAGGGGCAGACAGTAAGAGGGCAAGTGGTGGGGGATAGGCAGCAAGGGTCAGACTGCTTGACTCCCTGCCTTCCCCCCTACCATTTTGATTCTTCCCCCCTTCCACCTGCCCCCTGCCTCCCCACAGCCTGCCCCCTGCCACTGCTTTCCCTGCTGCAGCTGTGGGACGGAGGAATTTAAGACAATCCTCCAATTAGGTACTAGAAAAGGAAAATTACAACAAATACTTTGTTAGCATTTATTGTAATTAACTATAATTATAGTGGGGGTGGTGGGTTGTCTTAAATCCAGTCATCTTGGATTTGGGTAAATATGGTGTGTACTACAAGAATGGAAACAATGTTCACCTACCCTTTATCCCATTGGCATTTGGTGCATTAGTTTATCCATGGAAATGTTGCATAACTTGCACATTAGCATGGTTAATTTAGCTGGTGGTCTTCATCCAGCAGATTATAACAGTGCATCCAGATACCACTGATAAGTGAAAAATTGATGTACTTCTGTGTGTACTTTTTTTTCTTCCAAGTAGGACCTAGCGAAATTGCATCCGAGTCCCAAAGAAATGAGTGTTGATGAATTCCTGTTGTTAAATACTAGGAGAAATTTCCAGAGTGCATTGATAAAAAATGCTTCCATCAAAAATGTTCATCTGTGCAGTCATGCCAAGTGTTTCCCACTTCTTAAATGTCTGTATTGGTTCCACATTGCTTTCCTGCTTCTTTTTATGTTGAAGGCTCAACGCGAGTCCAAACCAATCTGCACTTATGAGCTGATTCATTCCTCCTACACACTCCTGCGCATCCCATGTTTTCCCAAGGCTCTCAAACATTGTAATCCGGTTCTTTTATACTTTTCTGAAACTGCCTTCATCAATGCCGCCTACTCATTACATTTTACCATTAACATTTGCAAAGAACATTCCCACCTCTTCATATCTCACCCAGTTTTTTATAAGACAGTAAAATAAAGTGATTACTTCATAGATATTAGGGCTAGAAGGACCTTATAAGATCATTGGGTCCAGCCCCCTGCCCAAGGATAACTGACTTACAATATCATATGTACTTGGTTCTTTGTACTTTAAATCATGCAAAGTGCACATAGTATAAGTTAGGTTTTGGATAAATCAAGGGAAATAAAATAAAAATTCAATGAAAGTGCAGATTTTTTTTTTACAAGACCTATATACCTAATTTCTGTACAGAGTGCTGCTGACAATGTTACAATGTATTTTACGTTAGAAGCTCCACAGTGCAGTGTCTATTTTTGGTATAAGACATATTGTCAGCAGTGAAGAAACAATCCTTGTTTGTGTTTTGTGATTGTAAGTTCTTTGATCCTTATTTACTGACCGCTACATTATGGATTGCTGCATGGCACTACATGTATAGCATTATATAAATAATAGCCAGACTGTCAAAGATGCTCAGTCTAATGCTATGTCTGTCTCTTCTTTGTAAGTCCATGTAGTCCTTGTATTTGATTATCTCCTTCATTCTTGAGCAGAAAAATTAGCAAAATCGAGAAGAAATCAAGAAACAGAGCAATTCAAGTACAAAAAGGATACAAAATGCATACTGGTGCTGCAGGCATCTTGTCACTGAGTTGCCTAACAAAAAAGGTAGAATTTTACAGGTAGTATAGCCCTTCTTTTGTAAGACATACAGATTTTTCTCCCCAGAATCAGTATACTCTTTTTAATATACATTTTTATTTTTAAGTAGGTTCCATTTTAAGTAGGGCTGTAAGTTGCTGACCTAGCTAAAAAGCAGCCAAGTAACAAATATAGAAGAAATCAAATACAATCAACAAATAGTAACAAGGGTAGTATGAAATAACCAAATGTTGAAAAGTAAAGCAAGCTAATGTGCCACTGGAGAGCTGAGATTTTATATAAACAAATTGAAACATTCAGCATATCAAGACTTGTTGGGTACAGTGTGAATTTTATATTACTGTATATTGTATTTCCTGTAATCACTTAAATAGATGTTTTCATGTTAAAAATAGTTTAAAATAATGAAATATTATTACTAGGATATGAAATTCCCGTGTGAGTCTGAATGCTTCATTAAATTGAAATAATTTTAATAAATTTACTTTTCATTACTTATGCTGTTTCTTAATTTTGTATTTCACTCAACTTGGAAAATGTGAATAATAGAATTTGTTGGAAAATGATACATGTTTTCCATGGGAATTTAGACTTTTTGTCATAAACTGAAACTTAACATTTTTGTTTTACGATGAAAAGTTGCATTTTTGCATTAAAAGCAGACAATTTCTGCTGAAAAATATTTTTTTCAGAAACCTAATTTTTTGTTAAACAACAGTGGGAAAACCATCAGTCAAGGATAATACTACTCCTTTGCCTTTCTTTAGTACTTCCAGCAAATAATCTCTCTGCTTTGCAATTATTTAAAGGTTCCCAACAATTTGTGAGGTAAGTATACATTATTCTTGTACTCCTCAGATGGGAAAACTGAAGCAAAGAGAGTAAGGATCTTTGAGGGAGGGAAGGAATATATATCTTTTTTATGTCTGTGCAGAGCCTGGTGCAGGTGTCAATGACCAGGGCTTCTAGCTACTACACTAATATAAATAAGACTAAGCCTCTAAATAATCTATATGAGCCTGCAAAAGGCCAAGAAGTGAGAGTCACCTCAGTACTGATAAATCCCTCATTTGGTTATTACACTATTTATTTTAATTTTCTTGTAAGTTACTACTCAACAGCAGCTTGTATGACAATTGATTTTCAAAAGGTTTGGAGTATTCATTAATTCAGATGAAGGCCGTGAGAGCTGGAAATGCTCACCAAGCCTTAAGAGACTTCCCAAGCAGAAAACTTGAAAGACCTCTCTGAGAGAGCCTGAATTGCCCAATTTTCCTATCTTGTGTTTTAACTAAAGCCTTCTTGTGACTTCTTGCATTCATGTGACTAAGGATTTGCAAAACTGCTCCATTAGTCAGACTGGCTCTTGTTAATCGTCAGTTTTATGTTGCAGATCAGAAGTTTCAGAATGCCTCAGTGTTTGAGTTGCAAAACCTACAACTAATTTAGAAAATTGTATGCTGCCTAATTCAACTGAGCTGCTGTATGTATATACTCAACTGACGGTGCGATGAGTTCATAAAGTTTTAATCATGATTATGGCAAAACCTTGTAGTAGAGCCTTAGGCAAGTTATTTATAATATGATGACAGGCATTTATGATGAAAGTAACTCCAAAATATAACTGCATTGTAAGAGGATTGTTTACAATCTACCGTTCTACTGGATTTTATGGGGGTTTTTTGGCATGTGAATCTTGAGATTGACCCAGTGTTTTGACCCAGTAATTTTATTTGTAAATGAATCACTGCAAAGTTACACCATTGATAGCTGTAATTGTATCCTATTTTATTACAATATTTGATACTAACAGACCTCAAGATATTAAAAAAAAAACAACCTGTTAGACCAGTAAAGCAGTGAAATAGACTACTCAGGAAAGATCTTTTTCACTGGAGATTTTCAAAAAGATTTTGGGCAAGCATTGGTCACAGTAACTTTCTTGCATTTGGGCAGAGGGTTGGACCAGGTTTACGCTTGAAGCCCTTTCCAACCCTATGTTTCTATCATTGTGGGTTCTTGGCAGCACTCCTATCATCATTATTATTACTGGCTATTTAAAATTCTAATATAATAAAGGGCTTTGTCTGTCTGTCCGTAACACTCTTGGAGCACTCTGGTTACTGAAACAACCAATCAGAGTGCTCCAAGAGCATTATGAACAGGAGGTGGTGGCGGCGTGGCAAAGTGCTGCCATGACAGCGGGGACAGAGCGGGGGGGAGGCCAGCGCCACTGGCCTCTCCCCTTCCCTCCCTCCTCCTCCTCCCCCCCCCACCCCGACCCTGCTCCTTGGAGGCAGCAGCTGCTGCACAGGGTGCTGGCAGAGGGGGACAGCAGGGCAAGCATGATTCCCCCACCCCCTCCCCTCACTCCTGGGAAGTGGTGGTGACAGGGGTCATGGGGGAGTTAGGGTTAGCAAGCTTCCTCCTGCCTCCATCCTGCCGTTTTCTTTACAGGCAGTTAACTAGTGTATATCATAATAGCACTAACAAGTCCAGATCATTTTGGCACTACCTATCATCATAATGTAGTACAGCATAATCCATTTGTGGCTGTAATTGTGAAAATGAAAGGAGAATCTCTGGACTTGGCAGGATTTTGAAGCAATTCTCCCTGTTCTGTACTTAAACTATCTGATGTTAACCACTACTTCAGAGGGAGATTTAAGCACCTTGGCCCAACACTGCTTAAGAATGTAATACACCCACAGTGTATGGAACAAAAAACACTGCTGTTTCCAGATTAAACTATTAATCATACCCAGATAAGATACTTTTCAGCATTTGTACCAGTTTAGGTGATTAAACCCAAACAATGACAACAGGTCATTATAAGGAATTATTTATTGATGATGATGATGATGATAATAATAATAAAGTAGGGAACACTTTAAAACCAAACTTAATCTCTCAGGTACTTGTTATTGACACATACCATGCTTCTATAGCTAGATGAATAAATGAAAATCTCTGAGGAACAAAAACTGAGAAGTCTCTTTCAAGATGAATCAGTTCAAAGCAGTTCCTTTCTGAAAAATATATAGTATATCTATATTGTAGTCACTTTTGTGACAGTAATGTAACCTGAGTTGATTTTAAATAACGGGCTTGGATATTGGTTGTAAAGAGTTCAGTTGGCCACATAAGTACTTCAACTAAAAATTCCTTTATTAAAACCAAAGGCCAATCAGCATTTTATGCACTACTTCATATCTATTTCTATTACGATGTCACTAGCCTAGATTTAAAAGTCACTGTGCCAAAACAATAATTGCTCTCTAAGTATTTGATCAAACAGGTTTAAGAGGACTAAGCATGATTGCTGATGCTCATTTATCCTGGTTGACACCAAAAGGCTCAACCACACTCAGATAGCTAACCCAAAAACATGATGGCCCCAATAACCCTACATATATCTTTGTCTGGATGGGAGCTTGTTGGTATCCTTTTTCCAGGACTCTAAACCAGCTGGGGCTGGGACAGATCATTACATCTGTGTATTGCTATCTCTTCCCAAACCTTGAAACTCCTTCCAATTCATTCCTTCTTATCTGCTCTTTCTCAAAGGCTAGATAAGCATAATAAAACAGAAAACAAGGTCAAAAGCATAGTCCAATTTTTTTTTGGCTTTTTTTCCTGTTTTTACATTGGTAGCATTCTAGCCCTAGCAGCAGGGAACTGAATGTGTCCTGCAAAACCCACTCAAGGAAGTGGGTAAATGTTCAGGGAATTGGACAACAATATGCAGTTAGACAAGTACCAGTACCTAAGCTAACTCAGATGTATGCCTACACTACACTGCCACCACAGCAGAGTTAGCAGCATACACAAATTCAGTCCCTTCATGCTGCCTCCACAAAATTGTGGAAACAGGAACTTAGCCTTATACTGAGTAATCATTGGTTTGGAATGTTGCAGTATTTAACTTAGTCCCCAATTTATCGCATGCTTGTCTTTTTTTTTAGGTCTCTTTAAAAAACTACAAGGCTTCAGTTTAGGGGTGTCAAACTTAAGTCTGCAGGCCATATCTGGCCTGTGGAGCCATGTCTTGGGGACTGTGGGGCCAGGAATTCAGGAGCAGAACTAGTAAGGTAGGGCTGCTGTCTAAATCTGGAGCATGGAGGTAGTGGGCAGGTGTGTAGGCAGCAAGAGGCATGTGTCAAGTGCATTAGCCCCTACCACAGCCACTCATGCTGCTGCTCATTCCACTGCTTGCCCAGCTGCTATCATATCTGGATACATCCTATGAAGAGCCCTGTGGTCCAGATCTGGCGCACGGTGGGGTGGGTGAGTCTGACACCTCTGATCTACATTGGAGTGACAAAGATTCCCCCTGCAGAGCTGTGTCATTTGGCCTGTGAGGTTCCCCATGGGAGGGGACAGCAGGGGCCAGATTTAGCACACAGGTGGTATCTTTGACACCCCTGGCTTAATGATTAATTATGATACCTCAGATGCATCAATATGGAAGGAGCAGGGTCCCACAGTGAGGAATGTGCAGGTAAGACTCTCCTGTGATCAGCACCCCCAACCCTCAGCCTCTCTGCCCAGAATAACTAGTCTGCTGGCACTGCATAGGAAGACTAGCTGCAGCCCATATTTGAAAGGCCAGGTAACTGTGTGTACATCACAGTGCAATGTCCCAGGGATGGATACAGGAGAGTGGCGGGAGGTGCACTGGTGCAGTAGCACCCCCTTTGATTCCACCCAAACTTCAAAACTAACTGCCTGGCAGTGGCAGTAGCATTTCTGTTCAGACAACTAGGAGCCACTTACACCTTATGCTGTGAGCTGCACAAATGTTGATGGATGTTATTGCTATCTAGGAGTTTGGAGCAGTCACACCCCTAGTCTAGAAACCTTCTCTGACTGTCCTCTATCTGCATAGCTCTGACTTGCCACTAGAGACCTGGTGAGCAAGGGCAGGGCTAGGAGCTGTAGCTCTGGGTTGCCACTAGAGGGCTGAGGAGCCAATACAGGCTTCTTTCCCTGCTCTACGGTCTGGGGTGAGAGATCCTGGGATACTGGAGGACTTCATTTTGAGCAGCACATCTGTGGGGACACCTTAATGGAACAGAATAGGACACCTTAACGGAACAGAAGCTGGGTAGTGTGGATCAGAGAGAATCCTGCCCCGGAGTGGCATCACTTTGAGCCACATGTCCAGTGCTTAAAACCACTCTAAGGTGTTAATGTGCAGACAGTCCAGGGGTTAAGACAGGGGTGGGCCAGATGTGGCCTGCCAGGCTATTCTATCCAGCCTATGGGGCCCCTAAAAAAATTAGAATGTAGAAAATTAATATTTATCTGCCCTGGCTGCGTGTCATGTAGCCCTCGATGGCTTGCCAAAATTCAGTAAGCAGCCCTCTGCCCAAACTAATTGTCCGCTCCTGGATTTAAGAGCTACAGGAGCCACCCCAAATTACTGTGCAACAAGGCCCATAGAGACGTAGGGCTGAAAGGGACCTCCAGGGGTCATCCAGTCCAACTCCCTGCCTGAGGCAGGATCATCCCTATCTACACCATCCCATGCAACCATCACCTAACCCAGGGGTGGGCAAAATGCGGCCCAGGAGCCAGATGAGTCCCGCCAGGCCATTCTATCCGGCCCGCAGGGCCCCTAAAAATTTAGAAAATTAATATTTATCTACCCCTGGTTGCCTGTCATGCGGCCCTCGATGGCTTGCCAAAACTCAATAGGTGGCCCTCTGCCCAAAAAAATTGCCCGCCCCTGTCCTAAACTTAACAGCTCCTTTGAATCAGCTTGAATCCTTCTAAACTCTTTACCCCGTAGGTGTTAAACTCCCTTTTTTGACAGTCACGAAGTCCCACCGATGAAGCCGCATGCTGCGTGGCTGGTACCTGTGCTCCTGTGTCCCAGCCCTGCAGACCATTTTTAAATCCAACTAAAAGCTTTACCTCGGGCACTGACACTGCCTCAGGCAATCTGTCACTCGGGAGTGGCAATAACTCTCTGGGAAGCACAGCTGGGTAAGGTAGCTCGACTTGGGTGTATAACCCTGAGAAAGGAGATCTGCTTTTCGTCCCCAGGAGGGCAGGGCTAACGAAACATGGTATTTTGAGAAATTTTTTTTTTTTTTTTTGGGGGGGGGGGGGGTGCCTGTGCCTTGTGCTTGTTTTCTACCTCCTATAGAGCAAATCAGGGAAGTTAGGCTGGGTTTTACTTCACTCTTTCACGGAGCAAGGCAGCCCTGGAGCCCTCCCTTTCTAACAAAGCTTCTCGTCCCGTGGGCAGCACAGGACGAGGAGCGCTGGGCCAGGTCCGTGCCATCTGCACCCGCTGCATCCCCCCACCCCACTTATTCGGCCAAGCGCAGCAGCGGGACTGCCGGGTGCCGGCGAGTGGGGCAACCCCGCCCCCTGCTCTCAGTGGGCGTGCACACGTGGTACACTCCTCACTGCCCAGCCTATCAGCGTGCTTCCCCCCCCTCATGCGTGCGAGTGGTACATTCCCGGGGCGAGTGACGTCCGGCGCTCTTGCGGCCCGGGCTGGGGTGCGTGGAGCAGGACCATGGGTGCGCTCCGCTTCCTGCTGCTGCCCGCCACCTGCGCGTTGCTGGCCCTGGCGCTGGCCGGCGACCCGGTGAGCGGCGGGCGGGACGGCGCAGCCTCGATGGCAGGGATCGCGGCTCTTCTCATCGGGTTTCGCTTCCTCACCCCCGCGCCGCGCTGCCGAGAGGGGCCTTGTGCAGCCGGCAACCCCCGGCTTTCCTGAAGCCTCTGCGAGAGAGGGCCCTGAGGGGCCCGATCCTGTGCGGGGGTCGGGAGGATCTGTCCGCGCGGGGGTGGAGAGCAGGGGCTGGCTGTCAAGCAGGCACGCGGCTGCCTCTGAGGAGCAGCAAGATCCCTGACCGCTCTTGTCACGCCTGTGTTGTGGGGTGACCAGGGCCACGGGTGTCTGTTTGCTTGGCCTTCGTGTTGCCCTCGTGATTTTTATGGTCTGTTTCTATGCTGTGAGAGAGGCGGGAGAGGGGGGACTGCAGAAGGGGAAGGGCGGTGGCCAGCAGCAGATCAGATTTAAAACTTCTCCAGTGTTAAAGGCATTGGTTATTTTACATGGTTTTGTAGAGTTGGAAGCAAATAGGTGACCCCCCCTCCCTCCTCCCGTGTGCAATAGTGTGGGTTAATGCAAACTAACAACTGCGGTTATTAATGCAGCCCACATTAGCCACTTGGGGGGGGGGGAAGCAGTTGCAGGGCAGTGCTATGGGGAGAAGAGAAGTAGGATTCGGCAGAGATGTGGGTTTTCCAGGGATTGTTCCAATGCCCTAAATACAGCGTGATCTGATTTAGCATGTTTAAAAAAAGTACCTCCATGTTAATTTTATGTCCCAGTAGCCACAGGTATTTGAACCGAAATACTTGACTAGGAAAAAATTAAACACGGCACACTAAATGTGGTTTAAATGTTATGTTCGAACAAATTCAAAGCTTTATGTGGAAAGATGTTATTTTTATTGGAATACTTGTAAAAATGTAAAGACAATACACAATAGTATGTACTTCCCTTACATTGTTTGTTTAAATTTTAAGAAAAAAAAATGAAGGCACTGAATACTGTTGACACTAACTTTAACACACCCAAAGAACTGTGTATGATATGCCGTGCTTTGGTTTTGATTTGACCTGCACAGCCAATTAGGTGAATTCATAACTTGAGTTTCAGTATGGATTATTATGTGAGTGTACTTACCCTCCTGTTTACAAATCAATAAAACATATATGTACTCTCACACTCTTCCTAGAGATAATCACCTGAGAAAACATTAATTACAACTTTGAAACTGCCAGACTTGCCTAATATTGTATTGGCATCCATTCATTGTTGCTAATGAATTTTATGAAACAATGAATTTTTAGAAATGGAAAATTTCCCACATAAAAATAAAGCACTGGAAAAAATTTTGCCCCTCATCTCTGGGACCTGATGCACGGTAACTGCATTGTTCAGAGCCAGGCTATTCTCAGTGGTGGCAGATGACAGAACAAGGACCAATGGTCTCAAGTTGCAGCAAGGGAAGCTTAGGTTAGATATTAGAAAAAGTTTAGCGAGGGTGGTGAAACACTGGAACAGGTTACTTACCAAGGTGATGGAAGCTCCATCCTTGGAGGTTTTTAAGACCCGGCTCCACAAAGCCCTGGCTGAACGGTCTAGTTGGGGATGGTCCTGCTTTGAGCAGGGGGTTGGACTAGATGACCCCCTGAAGTCCCTTCCAACCCTAATTGTCTACAATTCAGAGTTGTCAGGTTGTAGGGCATTCTCTTACAGTGGCTCTAGCATGTGTCCTGCTATTGCTGGGTGGGGCATATTCAAGAGCACTAACAGTCTGTGAATCTACGGTGTTGTGAGGGAGGTGGGAGGACTTGCAGTCAATGCCCCCAGTCATGGTTCTGGTCTGTCTCAGGCACGCTGTCCTCATGTTGGTGATGGCTTGACGTAAATGTTTTTTGACTAACAGATAGTGTTGGATAGTGTAAGGCACCTCATCAGTTTTGCATAGTGGCAAGGTACTCTGCAGGCTCACAGGATGCTCAAGCCTGGTCTCTTGATTCTCCACTGAGTGCGGTGACTTGTGGAGTTCTCCTGTCTTGACACTTGGATTTTCTTGGTAGGGAAACAAAGCACTTAAGCAATAAGCAACAGAGCAGAAATCTCTCTAATCTTGATAAGCTCCTAGGTAATAAAAAGCACTTTGTCTAAAGCCATGGTAATATATTTAAAGTGCAGATGTATCGTTATAATCCTCCCCACACCTTAGCATTAATCCTGTCAGTGCCTTTAACCATGTTTCAATAATGGATGAGAGGAGCTATGCAGATAGTTTTATTGTGAAGCATGTTGAGATCCTGTAGGAACCAATGATTTGGATTGTGTTTTGTTTTGATTTAATGTAAAGTGTCTAGTTTCTGCATTGTGCAATTGTAAGGGAAAAAGTTCCCTATTAGGGATATGAAAAGTTAAGCAGTTAAATGATCATTATATTTATACTGTTAATGCATTACTGTTAACCTTTAAAACAGATTGGTAAAATTATTTATATTGCCTGGCACTGTAAGTCTTTCTCTGTTTGTGCTGATTGTTGTTTTCCTGCCCATGTATTTTTTTTTTTTAAGCATGGCTTGTATTTGCTAGGGTGGAGTTAATTGTATCAGTTTTTCAAACTATGTTGTGTGAATTATCATGTGGTTTATCAGTACTACTTTTTCTTCTGGGTCCCTTGCTTGAGTCCCTCCTGTTTCCCTTCTCCATGTTTGTCACCTCTGGCCATGCTATGCAGGATGCAGTTAAATAAATGAGGACTTAACCCCCCCCCCCCAAAAAAAAATAATAATAATAATAATAATGTCTCTTCCCCCAGTTAGGCAACTTTATTTTTTTTCTGGAGCTCCCCTGCTCTGGGGCTTGTCCACACCACTTCTTTCTGCCCTTTATGCAGCTCATATATCTATATCTTCAGTTCTACCTCTAAATCTCCTTCATCCCCACTGCCCCACCCACCCCTGGTTCCTTTTTTGGTGCCCCCACTCTCTACTTCCAGTTGTGCACAATGCCAGGGCTTGGGAGTTGTTCTGGTTTTACCTGCATTTCTGTAGTGTTTCCCCCCTCCTCCACAAGGCACTGCAGGGTAGGGCTTGTCCTCCCCCTGCACAGCCACCCCTGGCATGGCAGCCAGCTGGGAGTCTGCCCCAAGCCTGCGTGTACTGTAATGGTAGGTGAAGTCACTGCCACCTGCGACTTGCCCTCATGCACGTGACTCGCAGGCAGCGCGTGCACACAGGCTCATGCGCCCTCGCCTTTTCTGACTTACACATGCTAGGTATGTATTATTGGTTAATTGGTTAACCAGTATAATTAGAAGAGTTTAAAAGGCTATTTTAAAAAAATAATATTTACAGCCCTGTAACAAGTCTGAGGTTCCAGGGGTGGCCATGATGCCTCCTGGTCACTACTTGGCTCCTTTCCTGCTCTGGCTTTAGGGCAGCAGTTCTTAACTTTTTTTGTACCAGGACCCATTTGTAAACATCGATGGGCAATCCCGCCCCAGCCCCCCAGTGTGTGTGGCATGGGGGGCCCCAAGCAGCCCCTCGCAGGCTTTAATTCTGCCAGCCTGCAAAGGAGGAGCCACAGTTTCCCATGTTTTTCTCCTTTAAAGGAGAATCCATTTTTAAACTTTGTTGATCCATTTTTAAAGTTTGTTCGTGACCCTTTCATATATTCTTGCAACCCACTTTTGCGTCACGACCCATAGGTTGAGAAATGCTGCTCTAGAGTCCCTTCCCTTAACTCTTGTCTGCCATGCCTTAGTCCATTTTGGATAGGGTGGCTACCCAAGGTCCCTAGAGTGAACCTTTACTCTGACCACCTGCCTGTGGATCCCCCTTGGATCCAGTTGGGCACAATA
>NW_005841846.1:1366331-1367367 GCF_000455745.1 Alligator sinensis | reverse complement strand
CTGGCCTGTACATGCCCCCTGGGCACCTGTTGCCTTATGGACTATTCACGGCCTCTGACCTCCTCTACAGTAATGCCCATGTCTGGCAGGGCCCCAATTCAAAGCAGGCCACCTCAGGCCTCAACACCCTTGTTGGGGCCTCAGCCTTTTTGGCATTGTCCAACTTCCTCTCGTTTCCTTTAGTTTAGGCCCATTGTGCCTCACCTGGCTTCTGGGCTCCAGCCAAAGTCTCACCCTCTCAGGCCCTGACTCCACCCCTCTTGGGTTTTTGTCCCCCTGGCCCTTGTTCCGTCCCTTAGGCTACAGTGCCTTGCATCCTAACCCTGGCAGGCTTAAGCCGTGTGCCTTCCTGCCACCCTGAGACCTCCCCTGTCTCCATCCCTCTCTGATGTTGGGTCCCTCTCAGACGCTGGGTCCCTCACTTGTCTCTGTCCCTCCTTGAGTGTTGTGCCCCTGGCACTTGGGACCTCCACCTCCCCTTATTATTTCCAAACACCATCCACTAGTTAAAACTCAAACCAAAACCATGAGCCCATGGCCATAACTGAACTCTTAGCCCAGGGGTTTTCAACCTTTTTCAATTAGTGTACCTCCGGCGGCCGGACACAGAGCAGTGTACCCTCCAGTGGTCGAGCAGGGAGTGGGGAGGGTGGCATGCAGCTACGTGCGAGCTTCCCCTGTATCCGGCCAGATGGGCAGCACCTGTGTGGCAGCATGGGATGGTTGGTGGTGGCGCTTCATCCCCGCTTGCCCATGCATACCCCTCAGGGCCTTCAAGTACCCCTGGGGGTACACATACCCCTTGTTTACAACCCCTGTCTTAGTCCACTGACTGTATACCAGCCCCTTCTCATCTGGGTCTGAGTCCCCTGCAAGACCTTAGCCCTTATGTAACATCACCAGCCTAGTAAAATCTCAATTAGTTATCCAGCAACTGCCATCTCTTGCTGCAGTGCTCCTTCCATGGTGTCCTCCAGAGCCAGACTACCTGCCCTGTCTTGGCCCTGGGTTTTTATTGCCCTGGCCCTGGCCCTTT
>NW_005841846.1:1351155-1366300 GCF_000455745.1 Alligator sinensis | reverse complement strand
GCTGAACTGTTGCAAGGTAACCCGCTCTTTAATATGCCCTCCTAGCCTCTTGTCTTTCCCCCTGCTGTTTTCCTTGTAACTGACTCCTCCTACTGTTCTTTCGGCCTCACATAACAGGAGCCTTCTGGCTCTCTGTTACAATCCCTAATCCCTATCCTGAAGAATTTAGTCCACAGCACCAGTCCTGGAAATTATTATGTTTGTGTATACATTTACGTAAGTTGGTTGTGCAACTGATATAAGAATGCTTCTGTCCCTGCCTGAGTACTTAGTGAATTGGGAACCAACTAGAAACAGGAGACATCAGTTTGGTGCTCCATGTAAATACAGCTGTGCTTGCTCAGGTTGTACAATGTTGTAGACCAAGAGTAAGTCATGTACACAGTTTGTCTTCAGAGAACAGTGTGCGCTGAATATATTGAAAATGGAGTGTCTCATTTTATTTGTCATTTATACTATATCAAGATGTTACTAATACATGAGTGCTCTCAAGACTTTTGTTACAGCTTATCATCTCTCTCTAAATGTGAAATGTGGTTTTCAAGTACAGCATGTAAATTTTTCATTTTAAATGTTTCTAATATTTTTGTAATGAAGAATGTGTTTAGGGGAAGTTAAAGGTCCCACAGCTTCACTCTTATCCCTGTTGAGTGCAGTCCTATCTGAGCAAACCTACTTGTCTCTGCTGGGCGTTGGTGTTCCTGCAACAAGACTCTGCCCATGTTTTTCTCCTCCTTTCTCTGTACTTGCCCATGGGTTTATTTGTGCTGAGAATTTGTAGGATTCTTTCCCAGCAGATTGCATCAGTCATAGGAGAACTCAACTACCCTTTAGAGGGGTACTGGAGGACGGGCATTTGAGAACTTTTTAGGGGTGTACAATATAAATTTTCAGGGCTGATACCGATATCCAATTTTTAAGGTGGAAATTAGGCTAATACTGATCTCATTTCTGATGCAGTGTGGAGAGCTGCTTCCAGCTGGTAAGTCCATTGTGGTGGAAGGGGAGGTGGGGAGGGAAAGGGCATGCAGATCACCCCCCCTGCCCCCCTCTGTGAGGGAGGGGACAGGGGTAGGGGCAGGTGCTGCCCAGCTGGTGCAGGGCGGGGCATGGTGGAATGCGGGATGGAGCCATGGCTCATTGGGGGCAGGGAGGGGGAGCCACTCCCACTGCTGCTTGCACCCTGGGAAGGCACAGGGAGGCATATGTCCCCAGATCTGCATGGGGCGGGATGGGCAGGCTGGAGACAGGGCTGCACCACACTTTTCTCACCAGGGGCTGGGCTCAGGGCAGGGGCTATGGAGGGGGCTGCAGCCACCCCAAATTTGGCCATAGCTCCCTCCCAACGCTGCTGATGCATGCCTGGCATAGCCTCGGCTCTTCCCGACTTAACCCCCATCTCCCCCCACATGCTGGGAAGAGCCGGGGCTGCACTGCGCATGCGGCTGTGCTGGGAGGGAGCTATGGTGAAATTTGGAGTGGCTGCAGCCCCCTCCGTAGCCCCTACCCCTAGCCCAGTCCCCAGTGAGAAGAGCATGGTTCACCCCTGGCTCCAGCCCGCAGCTGCAGCCCGCCCCCCCCACTGCCCTGCACAAATCTGGGGGCACATGCCCCCATGTATCCTCCTGGGGTGCCTGCAGCAGTGGGAGCTGCCCCCACAACAAGACCCAGCTCCGTCCCAACCCCCGCCCTGGCTGTGCAGTGTCTGCCCTGTCTCCGCCCTCATGGGGGGGGGTGTTATCTGCCCCGCCCATTTCCTTCCCCTCCCCACTCCCCTTGCACTACAACGGACTTACCAGCTGGAGGCAGCTCTCCACACTGCCGGCTCTGTTCCTCACTGCCTGAGTGCTGTGCTGTGGCTGTGCACCTGCACAGGCATCTATCAGTCAGATTATCGACCGCATTGGGCTGATTTCCAGTACAGCCAATTTTCTTTATATTGGTACTGATCTGCTATCAGACCAATGTATTGGTGCACCTCTAAAGCTTGTGGTTCCTGCTGCTGAAGCAACAGTCAAGCTCTGCCCCATACCCAAAGGTGAATAAACTGAGACAAAATTAAAATACCCCTAAACCTGAGTCTGTGACCCTGTGGATGATGGGGATGGCAAGAGTGATAAGCTAAAGCTTGAGTAAGACCAAGTTAATTGTGCAAAGAAATCATACCCTTAGGGCTTTGTTACATCTTACGCTGTAAGCTGCACAAATGTTGATCAGCAGTAATGCCAACTGTCACGAAAACATAGAAATTCTGAGTCTTGCAAAGTCAGAATAACCAACTAATGATTTCCCAATTGAACCCCCAAACATCCGGATTTTCCCACCTGGTAAGTTTTTGTGGTGGGAAGGGATGGGGGAGAGGGAAGAGGTGGCGGCGGGATTGAGGCCCCCATGATGAGGGAGAGAGTGAGGCAAGGGCCAGGGTGAATGGGGCGCCAGGGCCAGGGAAGGTCATCCAGAGGTGTGGGGGAGGGGGCCAGAGGTGGGCTGTGGGCGTCCTGCCACCAGGCAGCAATGGTGTCCTATGGCTAAGCTTCTGGGGCAAAGGCAGCAGGGTGCATAGCCCCGAGCCTGCAATGGGCAGCCTGCCTCTGCCCCACGTGTATACCCCCCCGTGCCTCTCCTGGGGCCTCCCCTGGTGTGTGCAGCTGCCCCACTACCTCCCTCACTGTGGGGGCCTTGATCTCTTCCCTTCCTCCCTCCCTCCCTCTCCCCCCTCCCCCTTTCTTCCTCCACCAACCAGCTGGGTGCTGTGTGTCTGTCTCTGTTTGTCTGCCCCTCACTGCCAAGCCACACACACCCCAGCCCTACTGCTGCCTCTCACTCCTGACCCACAGTATCCCGCATCCTGCCAAGGTGTGTGGGCAACCTCCCTCCCCAGGCTCCAAACCCCATGCACACACCCACAGCATAACTGCCCCCCACCCCCAAACATACCCACTTCAAAAATAGCATCTCATGATTTACATGCCAATCTCTTGCTTTTTTTAAGAGTTTGTTTCGTGAGTTTTGGTGTGGTGGGGTTGGCAATACTGGATCAGTGTTCATGCTAGCTTGGAGTTTGGAGCAGTCAGACCCATAGTTTAGAAACCTTCGCTGACTGTCCCCCACCTGCATAGCTGTAACTTGCCACCAGAGGTGTAGCTCTGAGTTGCCACTAGAGAGCTGATGAGTCAGATCAGGCTTCTAGCCCTGCTCTGTGGGATACTGGAGGACTTCAACCTGGGTAGCACATCTGTGGGGAGTGGCTACACCTTAATGGAACAGGAGCTGGGTGGTGTGGATCACAAATAATCCTGCTCTGGAGCGGTATAACTTTGAACCACACTGCAAGTGCTTAAAACCACTATAAGGTGTTAATGTGTGGACAGTCCAGGGGTTAATAGCTCCAGGAACTGCCCCAAATTACCAGGTAACAAGGCTGTTGGATTGTGCTCTTGCTGTTGGCTCCACACAAATGCAAGGATTTGCATACATAAATATATGGTGGATTTCTAGGTTGGCACAGGTTGTGCAGCTGTGCTACCCATTGAAAAATCTGACATATATATATATATATATATATTGGGTCAGGCTGATCCTGGCAGGGGGTGACTTGGATGACTATCATCATCTAACTTCCAAGTTGGTGGCATTTCAGATGGATTTACATTGCATTTCATCACTACTAATAAAGATTGGATGGCAAATATGCTTGTAGCTACATTTAGTAGGGTTGAACAGATCTAAACAAGGGTGAAACTAGGTCTTTGTAATAACTTCAGTTCCTAGCCAGAAGAGAATCTGGCTGCCTCCCTACTTGTGCAATGCATCACCCTGTGCCTGGTAGTAGTAACAAATAATGCAGCGTTGCTTATTTTTGTTGTTTTTTTTCTGAATGGTGAGAAACATTCAGAGCCATCCCTGGGGAGAGAGGGGGCATGAATCAGGCAACTGCCCCGGGCCTCGCACTTTTTGGAGGGCCCTGAAGACAGTGCCATACAGACCCTGCAGACAGTGCCATTGGCATGTGCCAAGGGCACCACTACTCTGCACGGTCACGGTGCACTGCTGACTTCACGCTCTGGCTGCTCACCACCACCCCCCACCCCCCGCACAAGCCCTGCACAGGCCGATGTGCCCCAGGCCCCACACACCCCTAGTCAGCTCTAGAAACATTAGTGGGGTTACTACCGCACAGTGCTCCACATACAATTCCTTTTAACTGGCAAAGCAGAGAAACTTTTATAAAATATAAAACTTCTTTTTACATAGCACAAAAAATGTTGAACATAATAGCAATTAATTTGTCAGCTTTTAATGTGATTTCATTAGAGTATTAGTCCATACTTTTTAATACAAAGAAATAGCTAGGAAAATAAAATGGGGAAAGGGGATCTAGATAGCTTGATGTTCTACTATATAACAAACATTTTCCTTAAAGCATGGACAAACATCACATTCACTTGTGTTTGGTCCTGGCTATAGATTTTTTTTCTGTGGCCGGATCGGGCAAATATTGTCACTTCTTTCTGCACCCAAATATACGGTCAGGTGTGTGTGGTTTCTACATAAATACTCCTGGAGATTAACACTCCAGATGACTGTTACTGCCAGTTTGGAGAAAACTGACTTATTTTCTCGGTCATCTGATAGTACCTTGCATATAGCCAAGTTTACTATCCCCTTTTCTTCCCGTCCTTTATGTTGATTACTCTACAAAGAAATAAAAAGGTGGAAATAGTGAGACTATAGTGATTAGAA
This sequence comes from Alligator sinensis, assembly GCF_000455745.1. Classification (NCBI taxonomy): domain Eukaryota; kingdom Metazoa; phylum Chordata; order Crocodylia; family Alligatoridae; genus Alligator; species Alligator sinensis. The sequence goes on along the minus strand of NW_005841846.1, from coordinate 1,361,557 downwards.
GGCAAATTGTTGGCAACATAGGAACATGTATTTTTTAAAAATCAGGTGTTGAGTTATGTTAGGTTCAATTTGCTAGAGAGAACATTATTCTCAATTAGCCTATATGTGAGCTTAACTACTGTCTTAACCTTTGAGCTGTATTTTAATCAACAAAAGGATTCTGAAATGTCAAACACCAGTGCATTTGTCTTGTTTGCAGGGGTGTAGGTTGTAGCCGTATTGGTCTAAGGACATAGGTAGACAAGGTTCCTTGGGTGAATTTGATATCTTTTATTAGACTAACCCAAATAGTTGGAGAATAGTTATTAAGCAAGCTTTCGAGTTTCATCATCAGGGCATTTGGTGCATTGGATGAGATATATGTACATATGTAATTATGTACATATGTAATTATATACATATATCTCATCCACGTATGCAGCCATAGTATGAGTTGTAAACTAACCCCCCTTTCAGGGGCTGTCTTGTCCCTCTAGTAGTGGGTGTGGAGGACCAAGGGTGCCTACATACATTTAGGAGCCACGTACTAACTCATGGTGCTTTCATCTGTATAAGATGGAAACTGTCTAAGACTGAAATCGGGGCCCATTGGAGAATCGCCTTGTATATCACACCTATTTTGTATGTACATGGTGTGAGCAGGGTGCAGAACGGTTGGGCTGAGAGAGAGAAATCATGGAAGAAAAGGGCAAGGACTGAGCCAGCAGTGTAGAACAGACAGTGAGCAGAGGGGCTGGGCAGTTTCCCTTATGAGAGAGAGAAACTGTTTAGGATGTAACTCTTCTTGTGCCCCTAGATACCATCTTAGGTTTCACTGTAAATAAGTGTTCATGGGTCAAGTCTCCAAGGAGGTCTGCTCACTCTACCTGAATGCGTCCTAACTTCTGCAGAGCTTCCCTTTCTAATCGCACTTTCCTGCAGATTACCTTGAGGAGGAGATTAATTTTCATGTTCTGACACTGTCTACACAAACTTTCACACAAAGTTCTAATCCTCAAAGGGAACTTACAAAACACTTTCTGTAGACAAGCCTATGAACTTGACTTCATAAATCAGCTGGATACAAAAAATCATGGACTCAATATAGACATTGGTTTTATGACACATTATAACCTGTCTGACAGCTGATTCACCAGGCCTGACCTGACCCTTTACATTCTTATGTGGTGGGAGAAAACTCCCTGGGGTTCATTGTCTAGTTGCATAGGGACTAGACAACACGGGTAAAGTTTATTGCAGTTTATTTGCTTGAGTAATGATTATAAAGCCAGTAAAGAGGTAAAATGGCTCCCTTTCAAGGGTGGGGTGATTTTTTATATTTTTTATAATAAGGCAAGATTACAGGGTTAATAAAAAGCAATACTTGGGCGGTGCATCACAGATTTTTAGAACAGCATATTTCTATTAAGCTGAATTATCACTTTCTAAAAGCTAAAAGTTAAGTAACAGTAACATTATGATAGGTTAGTAAAAACTTGCACAGTAGTAGATGCTTCTTAAGGACATGATTACTATACTTAGAACAGCGGTTTTTTTGTGTTATTTTGTTCCTTGCTGTATTTGGTTTACAGTACATAGCTACAGATTCACTTGCTGCATTTTACTCAGAAAATGGTTAATACAGTTAAAATGATTACTTGACACAAGCAAAGGCTTAGCTATTATTTTGCCTTGTGGTTAGCGGCATTGCTAGGCCACAGGTTATGCCTTGTATTCAGCTGTAAAGCTAATACTTCTTAATAATTTAAATTATTGTTAACTTAACTATTTTATTTTAGGGTAATAACAAACATGCTCACCACATTATTTTCCCTCAGCTTTTCTCCCCTCCCCTACTTTTCTGCCCTTTGTCTCCTTGATTTCCTACTATTTCCTTCTTCATTGAGATCCTCTTTCTTACCTTGTATTATTACCACTATAGTGTTTCCCATTGGCCTTTTTCCCCCCTGCCTTCCTCCTCTTCCCTCTCCTGCTTTACCTTTTTGTTTTTCCTTTTCTACCCATTTATATTTTCACTACATTCTCACACTTTGAGCTTCTCTCATTTCTGTTTTCCTGATCTCCAGCTATTTCCTTTTTCACTGACAGCTTCTTTTCTACCTTGTATTCTATCGCTGTAATGTCTCCCTGCAGCCTTTTTCCCCTGCTTTCTTCCCCCTCCCCTCTCTGCTTTATCCCTCTGCTTTACTTTTTGTCTTTCTAATTTTTACCTATTTACATTCTCACTGACATCTTGCCACACTTTTAGCTTCTTGCATTTCTTGGAGCCTTGGAACAGCAGAGACTTCCTATGCCTGAAGAAGGGTGACTGCGCCCGAAAGCTTGTCAGGAACTTTTTTCCAACTGCTCAGCTGGTCTAATAAAAGATACCACATCTACTCAAAGACCTTTGCCTGCCTATGTCCTTAGACCAACACAGCTACAACCAAAACCCCACCTACACAAACTTCAGTAATTTTTGCTAAGGACATGCTAAATCCTTAGCAACCTGATGCTAAATCTTTGTCAGTTTGCCTGAACAGTTAGTTGATCATTTAAAATATAAAAGTTGTCTGTCTAAACATAAGCAGACAAGGTTCTTTGGGTGAATCTGGTATCTTTTATCAGACCAACTTAAATAGTTGGAACATTTTTTTAACAATCTTTCAGGTTTAAAAACCCTTCGTCAGGCTGAGGAAGTCTCTGCAGTTGGTGTGTGCTCTTCCTGCATGGAATGAATAGTAAAGAAGCCAGAGGCTGTGCTGGTATGCATGCAACACAGGGAGTCAATGACGATGTAAATTGAGGGGGTCACTGGGTGAGAGAGAGGCTGGGGGGGAGAGAGAAACATACACCTGTCTGTCTGTCTGTCTAAACATACACTTACAAAATTCTGGGCTAAAAATGTTTCGTTACTTAGTCCTTTTTTTCTTTTGCTTAACTAAGAGATGAATGCAATTTCTTCTAAACAGTGCTGGGGATCAAAACTTTGGATCGCTCTGAGATGTCTGATATATTTCACTGTCTGTTTAGGCACAAAGCATTTCTAATTTTTTGGCAAATAGATCTATTCTGGAAAGTGGTATTCATAATAAGCAAAGCACAAATTAAGAGAAGTTCAGACAGTTACGTGTATCTTCATTTGAAGTCGTTCTTTCTAGTTTATATTTTACAACAATAACAATGAAGTTTCACTAGATAGTTTGCCTTTTCTTCCGTATTCCTTTGCTTGTTCATGCAGCTTCTGATCGTATATCCTACTTGGTAATGTGATGTCTCCTCACAATTAGCTTCCTTTTGTACAACTTTCATTTTGATAAATGACCTCCTAAATTGGAATGCTTAACTTTATCTTTTTTTAATTATGCAGAATTGCACAGCACTATATTCAGGTAGACGCATTTGTTTCTTTCATGAATCAGTATAGCTGTATAATCTTTTCTAGTTTGTTTATAAAGCAAACCGAAATTAAATTCTCAAATGGTACTATAATGTAAAGGGTACCATTTAACTCTTAAATTCCCATCTCCCATTGTGTCTGCTGCCGTGGGATAAGTTGTGACTCTTTGAACATTGTGCATGGCACCTTCTGCTTAAATGTTTGAATCTAGGAAATGAGCTGTTTGTGCAAGAAGATCAGTCTGGGTTGTTGAATAAGGACAGGTGCCTGTCTGGTTTTTTGGTAACCAGAATGTGTTGGATGTCCCTCTCAAGGATTTGTTGTTGATTTGACTTACTGGTATATGAAAACTGGCTGCCTTACTGTTAATGTCATTGAATAGGTAGTGTTGTGGTGCACTTCATTGCTATACATAGGCAATGTGTAGAGGGGCCACATGCCCTCCCTGAGACTGGCCTTTGCCAGCCAGGGAGTGGGGGCGCCGAGAGAAGCGCCAGCCGGTGCCCCCCCCTCAGAGATTGGCACCAGCTAGGGAGTGTCAGGGAATTGTCAGTGGCACTTCCGGCTTTGCCACTGGCACTTCCAGGGTTGGCAGTCAGCTGCTGGGGGACCCCCCAGACTCAGGAGGCACCAGTCGCCCATGCTTCATTAGCTATATGCACTCTTGCAGTGTGTCATGGATAGGTGCTGAGCAATATCCAGAGAGGAATGCTGGCAAATCAGTCCATAGCTTCTGCTGGGCACTGTGCTTAAAAGCCAAGGAAGGTGAAGAAACCAGCATTAAATTGCTTAAAAAAAAAAAAAAGCATAAGGTCAGGAATATGGAGACTTCAATTCCTTTCCTATCTCTGATATTGACGGAGAGCTTTCTCTCTTCTACAGAAATTTTGACTGAATGTGGTACAGTCTTGGACTATTACAATTAGTTACACTTTCTAGAATGGTGCTGAATGTAATCTGGTGGCAAGTGTGAAATGAACTAAATTGTGCAGATCATAATTTTCTATTCATCAGGTGTTTTAAACTGTAGCTAGGATACTTTAGTTGTATTCTCAGCAGTGGATAACATTTGTAATATGCAGCTTATGTTGACTTTGGGCAAGCTTGTTTGTGACTGTTTTGCCCCATCTGTGAAATGAAGCTAATGGCCAACATGGGTACTTTGTAAAGGTTTAGTTTTACTTATTGATTTCGAATTAAGATCTGAACAAAGTACTTTACATACGTGGAGCACTGTCATATTCTTCTATTCAATATGAGCAACACAGCTAAAACGATAAGATTAAGGTTGTCCACGACGACTGGTTATCCTTCAGCCTGGGCTCTTGATTTTCTTCTTTTGAATTTCTCTTGACCTACCAGAGAATTCATGTCCCCTCCTCTCCCCAGTTTGGTCAGTTGATCAAGTGATATTTTATTTTTATAATTATAAAGTAAGTCAAATGGAGGAAGATCCACTAAAATTATTGAATTATGTCTTTTTTTTTATAAAAAAAAAAAAAGAAAAGAAAAAAATCAGTTAACCAAGATGTTAAAAGAACTAGCACTCTCAAACAGTTCTGTTTTACTCTCTTCACAGTATAGAGAAGACTGCAGAAATAAAACATATCCTCCTTCAGGGCCTACGTAAGTATCTTTAAATGATTGGTAAACATTACAGCAAAAATATTGAATAAAAAATGTTTGTTTCTTATCAGATCCCGTTAAAAGTAATTAATTAAACATCTGTTGGATACTCTTGGACGTTGTACTGTAGACATTTTAGAAACCTTTTTTAATGTAAACTTGTTTCAGGTACAAAGGGAATGTTCCTACATACGTCATAAATCTTGATTTACCTCCCTACAAACGATGGGTTAATGTGATGAATGACAAAAAAACAGAGGTATGAAATGAAGTGTTTGCTCTAAATTGTTTTCATTGTAGCTTGTTTACAACATTCTGTTATTCAGAACCACAGATAAGAGTTCCTTAAAACTGTTATCCAATTAAATATTTCAAACTTCAGTCTTGTATACAACTGTGATGACTCCATTATAATGAAGGTTTTAGAGTAAAATAAAATAATTGTGCAGAGAATTGTTTAATCCATGTGTGACAAAGTAAGATCTGCTGGTAACAATAGATATAATGTTTTGAAGTGTAATTTCCTCAAGTGACTGGCCAACTTTCTCTTTATTTAAGCATTTCCTCTCAAATTTAAATAAATGTTTGAAGGAAGAAGAGTGATATGCAAGAGAGCTTTTGTGCAGTACATGGCAGTGACAGTGTAAACTCCCCAAACATCCCACCCAACATGCCTATTCCTAGTCTGAAATAACTGACTGGTGATGAAAGAGTATCTAATTTTTTTGTACCCATTCCCTAGCTGGTTTTTCTAATATAATAGATGAGAGAAGTCTGGCATTTATAGTGGTGGTTTTGTGATGTAGATGTTTCCTTGTTGTAAATTAAAAAGAAATTACCAGCATGTAGCAGCCAACAGAAATTTTTGTATAAAGGTATACTTTGAATATTAAAAGAGATGCAGGCTTTGTTCGTAACATTTTGTGATTTAAGAGTTTGGGTAACCCACTGAGTCCCAGGAAAACTACTTGTATAATTAGGTATTCTTAAGACACTGTGATGGGCATTTTTTTTCTTACCAGTAACACCTGCTTTCTTGTTCTCTTAAACATGTATTTTTCAGCAAAATGTCACACTGAAAATAGCATAAAAGTTTCTTGTTATCAAGTTCTAGTAATTCTTGTGTTTTTAAGATCTTTTATTATAACACTTTTTTTTTCTTTCTAGTTGAAGAATGTAATGAAGAACATTAAAACCTTAGTAAATGAATTCTTCCCTGGTGGCAAATTTTCTGACTTCATGGAAGGTAAAATGGTAAGTATTTTCAGCTTCCGTTCTTTGCAACAAACTACATGCTCCCGTCTCCAGAAGGTTGTCTTAATTTGACAGGCTAAGCATTCTCATGTAATTAATATTCTTTCAAAATGTAATGCCTCAATTAGTAACATTCTAAGATGAATCCATCAAAACAGAACTACGCATAGTTACTACAGATAGAGCATGTCTACATGTGCGCTGTGTTGACATTGTTACTGCATCATCATTTAGTACTTCCTTTTGGAAATACTAAAAGATGGTGCAGTAACACCTCATACTGTGCTTTGTGCACTGTGCATGGTTTAGGGCACCATGTTGCCATAGCGATGTGCTATAACAGAGGCGTGCATTGCTGCGGCATCACAGTTTGTGACTGCCGACAGTACGTCGCCTTAGTGCGTTGCTACAGCGACATAGCATCATGTGTAGATGCACCCGTAATTATTTAACTATCCTATTAAACTCATTTTTTAACTCCTGGATGGAAGAGCACACACCAACTGCTGAAGCTTCCTGAGCCTGACGAAGGGTTTTTGAACCCGAAAGCTTGCTTAATAACTATTCTCCAACCATTTGGGTTGGTCTAATAAAAGATATCAAATTCACCCAAGGAACCTTGTCTGCCTATATCCTTAGACCAACACGGCTACAACCTAAACCCCTGCATAGGTGTATCTAGATATCGGTATCTTGAAACATCAAGATATATAGATATTTTTTTTAATTTTAAATTGGCTAAAACAATCAGGGATTGTAAAATGCTTTTTTATTGCGGGGGCTGTTAATAATTTGCTCTTGGATGTTGGAAATTCTTGAAACAAAACTTCAGCTGGCTGAGCCAGGTAGAGGATAGAAAGGACTGAAGCAGGGAGTGAATGTGTGTTTTGTAGATGCAGGACTTTGTGCTCCGCAGGTCCTGTAGGTAAGAGACCAAATGAGACCCTCTGTGCTATTTATAGCAGCCTAACATCTGGATTACTGTAGGGGTGGGCAAAATACAGCCCACAGGCCAGATTTGGCCTGCCAGGCCATTCAATCCAGCCCACGGGGCCCCTAAAAAATTTAGAAAATTAATATTTATCTGCTCCTGGCTGCCTGTCAAAGATGAGGAGTCAGGGGTAGTAGGACCCAGGGGGAGCAGGCAGCAGAATGCAGTCCAGCCCTGCCTCACCCCCAGCCATTTCCCTGCCTTCCTGCCCCTGCACTGCTCCAGCACCACATGGCTCCCAGCTGCATCACTGGACCGGGGAGCACAGGCCCGTGCCGGTACCCTTGGGGGGGGTGGTGTTCGTAGGGCACACCCCATCATACACATACACCTACACCCCTGCAGTGCCATACACACAGACCACCACACTCCACGTATCTACCCACACCCTTCCACACACCCCACATACCCACACAGCCACAGCCCTCCAGAAACCTATACCCACCCACCCCCCCACAATATACAAGAGTAAGACTTCATTTTAAGCTATTATATACAATCACCTTTATGTACACTACACAAATACATGTAAATCAGGACAAAAATATTTTTTATGTCAAATTAAAGAATATCGTAGTTGCTTTCTTTTTAGAATATAATTTGGTATTTTTCTGGTTCCGAGACAGCAAAACCCCTTGCTGAAAGGAGTACTTCCAGGGGCAAGGGGAGGGACTTCTGGTGGCAAAGGTCAGGGGTTAGGGGGCGGGACTTCCAGTCACAAGATGGTGACCAGAGGGCAGGACAGCTGTCAAGGGGCAAGGCTACCCATGCAGCCCTCAACAGCTTGCCCAAACTTGGTAAGGAGCCTTCCACCCAAAGTAATTGCCCACCCCTGCTCTACTGGCTCTATGCAAGATAAGAGTTCTCTGAACAGTACTAGTCTGAATAGTACCTTGGGTTTGAGTTGTGGTTTTTCACACATTTACCTGCGACTTACATACGTGTTCAGTTTTTTTCAGGCAGTATTGTAGTGTGGAAGTGCTTCATTGTACAAGTGTAAAGATTTTGATAAAATTAACTTTGCTTTCAAGCACTTGCTTCTTGTCTTTCAAGTCCTTCTACAGCCCCCCTATACACTTGCACATGTGTCTAAGCATCCAGTTTCATGGTGTTTTAATATACAAAGAGGTGCTAAAGGTAGAGCCTCTGTTCAGACACCAATCTAGCTTTTATTTGTGTTATAGCTTAAAGTTTTCTTTCAGGTTCAGTTGCTTTCCAGTCTTCCCCATCCTTTCAGGGAAGAGATCGAAGGGATTGCAAATACGTCTGGAGCTGTTTTGGGTAAGTATTTTCAACATGTCAAAGCCATAAGTCCCACATCACTAAATCTTCCTTCTCTAAAATTGGAGTGTATCATCAGATATGTGACAGCTGTGTTCAACCTTAACTTAATCAGCGACCTGATTATACACTAACTAGTTACCTGTGAGACAGTTTGATGCTTTTAAATGTTTGAAGTAAGAATGAAAGTAAAGGCTGTAAGCCCTTCATCAAGCTGTGCCCTTTCCCCAGTGGCTTTGTGAAGCAGTTTCCTTCTGAGAGAGGCAGAAGCTCTCGCCCAATTGTTGTCAGAAGTCTGATCCATCCTTTGGATCATGCACATTCTCTTTGTCTTGCTTTTCCTCTCTGTACCAGCTCCCAAGAAGCAAAGAGGGACAAGGCTTGGTACTATGTTATGCTTTTTTTTCTTCCCCATAAAGGAATTCAGTGCCCCCCTCTCTAGTTTCTCTTATTTCCACCCCCAAAGTCTGGGTAGAGTAGGAGACCGACTGATGTGTTCTCCTCAACAGTCTGTATGGCAAGGGAAACCAGGAGCAGTACATAACATATTTCCCAACATCTCTGGGTTGGGAGCACTAGTGCGTTAAACCATCTAGCTCTCGTAAAAGTTCCTGTGACAATCTCGTCCCCTTAGTCACAGCTATCTCCCTCATCCGGGGACCTCTGTGCCCCCTCTCTTCAGGGAGCCCCGTTTCTAGCCACACTCTCTAATGGTCACTCCCTCCAGAACTTCCTTCCTCTTCCTGTCCCACCACGTCCTCCCTCCTTGGAATCCTCTAGGGTGTTTCTGTGTATGGATCTGAGACGCAGCTCATTGCTAATTATGAAATAACATACTTTATAAAACTGATTGCTGAAGGAGGACACGGTTGTTTTAGTGTCTGGGTGGTAATACCTCAAGAGAATCAAATAGAAATTCTAGTAAAATGGGCTGGAGAACACTTTTTCCAGTAGGCCTCATTTCATAGCTATTTTGCCTTATTGGCAGTCTGGCAAGCTGTAAGCTAATACCCTTATCTTTCATTTTCTAGGAGATGTTGTTCTGTTTAACGTCTTCTATGAGATTTTTACAGTATGCACTTCCATAGTTGCAGAAGACAAGACAGGTAAAATCTGTTTTTAGCCATTGCTCTTCTGATGCTTCTGGGACCAGTAATCTAGCTTGGTCCCATGTAAATGACTTCTGATTTGATAGAATTGTGTTAGGAAAGTTGCCATTGCTATTGCACTTGGTGGAAGGTACTTGGTACTTCACTTTTATTAACTACAAAATTAGTTAATTATTTAAATGGTGGAGGATTCAGACCAGTTGAGTAAAAATTATTTTCTGGCTGCAGTTGCAGTGTTCTGTTACCTGAGAGGAGGCAGATTTGGATTTTGTTGTCTTGGCATATTTTCTCCCTTTTCTAAATGCTGCTGGCATCAAGAAAAGCTGCCTCAGAATGGGTGTGTCATATTTCGGCCAAAAGGCTGATAACCTTAAGGAACAGTATAAATTTGGGGAGAAGAACAAATGGCATGAGGTTTGTAAGTGCTCTTAAATTTTCCTGGAGATGGCATGAAAAATTTGGATGTTGCATGATCTCTCTTTCCCATAAGCTTCTATAGTCTTTTAAGTGACTGAGGCACTATATGTTAGCAAAAATTATCATTTAGTTAAATCCCCACATAGGACTAGATTTAGCAAGTATTTGGGATCTTTCTGTGTTGGTTATTCTATACATTTGTGTGTGTGTGTATGTATGTATGTGTGTGTGTGTATATGTATGCTATCATTTCTTGGAAACTTAAAACTGGTTTAAACTGTTCCACTATATTTGACTTATACTTAATCCTATGATAACTGCCTAAAGACCACTATATATAATAAA
>NW_005841846.1:1295497-1351124 GCF_000455745.1 Alligator sinensis | reverse complement strand
TATATATATATATATACACACACACACACACACTTAATCCTATGATAACTGCCTAAGTCAAATATAGTGGAACAGTTGAAACCAGTTTTAAGTATCCAAGAAATTATAGCATTTTTAATTCACTCAGCAGTCAGTCAGGTTGTTGTTATAACAGTGCCATTTTAGGAGGGTGTGTGGGACTGCTTAAATGTTAAGAACAAGTGTGTCCCCAGGACATATGCCTATCTTCCTAGTAACTTACTAGGAAATTGTCCTTCACAGGGTATGTGGAATCTTTTTGTTTGTTTGTTTGCTAATTGAGATCTTATTGTTAAGTTGACAACCCTTGTGCTATCATTTTTCAGGGATGAGAAATCTTTTGAAGTTAGAAAATATTAAAATATGAAAAAGAGCAACTTGAAATGTCCATTTCAAATATTATCCTGGCAGGCTTATTTTATTAGGTCCAAACCAGAATGGTTTCTCTTGGCATCCACGTTTGCATGCAACATGCCCATAGGTTTGCATTAAATCCCTGTTCAGCTTTCCTGATTTACTCAGAGCCCTAATTATCTCCATCTTTGTTTTTTTTCCTTAATCCAGGAAAGCTGTATCATGCTAGAAATTTAGATTTTGGACTATTTCTTGGGTAAGTGTATTGGCATGTGAGTCTATCCTGTTTACAAACAAAATAGGATGCATTAAAATAGGGGCCTAAAAATGGCTTAAATGCTGTTCTGTTTGCTGTTGTCATATAAGTAATTGATTAGAAATGAAATTTGAATCCATATTCACTATCTGATATAAGAACAATGCAAATAGTTAACTGTATAAACAATGACCCATAAATTATATATGAAATAAGTATGAGTTTTATAATTATTTTCGCAAGCAGAGTCAGTGGTGCATTCTAACATGATTTTTTTGTTTTGTGTTTTTAACTGGCTGTTCCTATACTTTCAAGTTGTTGGCAGTTTCTTTTTATTAAATAGCTTAACTCATATAGTGTTATATATGGCCCTAATAACTGAGACACATAAGCTGCTCGCAGATGCTTAAAAAAGAAATGCCTTACTGGAAAAAGCAGTATATTACTTTGACCTGACTTCACAGTGTCTCTATCTCAGGTGCTTCAGAGGAGCTTTTTGGAGCTTTCGTCTAAAACTGATTCAATCAGCTATTAGATCGAAGCTCTAAAAAAGCCCCAATCTACAGACATTGGGCAAGCAGAATCCAGCTAACTATCCAGCTAAGATCCGGTATTTGTATCCATACAGGTTCTATCTCAGTTTCTCTGTATTTGAAATTTCTTTGAATAGTCTATGAATTCCATTGTTTAGTGCTGATTTTCTTCCCAGCAGTCTCGTATCAGGGATGCTGGTATTCCATTCATTTACATCTTTGAAATTATAAGTATATTTTTGTCAGTGACATTTCACTCTAGATCTCCCTCTCTTTTGTTTCAGTATCTAAGTTCTATGTAGGCATTTACAGTTTAATATTTAGTGTGTCTGTCCATTGAATATCTGATTTACTCAGTTGCTTGAACTGCCTCTTAACCTTTCTTATGGACATTTTCCCCAAATTAACTGTAGTAAATGTATTGACATTATTACTAGAATTTCTTTGTTATTTCTTTGTTATTTCTAATGCATTTAATTGACACTTCTCAGCACCATCTTTAACTTACCCAGACTAATAAAATAGCTTCCTCCAAAGAACTTTGTAGACCATGTTGTGGCTCTTTGGGTTCTCTTGTTCAGCGCTATACAAATGTATATGGTATCTTGAATGAGCTGGCGGAGCACTGCCTGCAACTTAATCTTGGCCCGAAAGAGGGAATTTGACTGCTCTTTGTCCAAGAGGTATACAGTTTATGGATGCTTCTGAAACTTCAGTAGCTCCTGGAATTACAAGGAGTATTAGACTGGGTGAGGTGATTTGTGTAAAAAGTTGTTTAACAATGGATAACAGGAGAAGTATTCGTTTTTAATGAACCACATACAATTTAATAAATGTGTTTCTCCATTAAGCTTAATCATCTGTGCTTTAAATAATCTTAATTCCATGGTTTGTTTTGTTTTTGTCTTTTTGCCACTTCCGAGCATAGAATTAAGAGCATTTGTTACAAGGATACAGATCACTGTCATGAAGTTTGTATCTTGTAGTTTCAGCAATAAGCCAGGTAGCTGTAGTTTAAAAAACAAACAAACAAATAGATTTTTGTGCTCTCTTCTAGGTGGGATATAAAAAATAGTTCCTGGACTGTAACTCAGCAACTGAAGCCTTTAGTGGTAGCTCTCGAATTCCAAAGAAACAACAAAACACTATTTAGGTCGGCAAATTTTGCAGGGTACATAGGCATGTTATCTGGAGTCAGACCAGTAAGTATTCCTTACTTGCAATACTAAAATACAATTTTTGGCCAGGAATGTGCTTTTTATAACACAAGTTGCCTTTCTTCTAAGGACCACTTAAATATTTATATAAAAACAGACTGCTTCAGAGACTGCCATCAAGTGTCTTTTTATAACTAAAATTGTGCATAACTTCTGTAACTGCCACCATTAATCTCCCCAGATGCAGTGGGACTGTATGCATTCACAAAACAAAAGAAAAAGGACTCCTACTGGCAGTGCTACTACACAGTTGCCCAAATAAAATATGAAAATTTGGGAGCTAAATTTTACAGCTAAAGAAACTTCACCTCAAACTTGTAATACTACATTATCAAAGACAGAAATCTTTTAAAAGAAAACCATGGCTAAGCAATAAAATTGACAGGAGTGGCTGCTGACTTTTCTTTTTTTAATTTGTATTTTTACATATACATTTTCCCTATTAATTCAGGCAAGCAGAAAATGAGATCCATGTTCCTCCCATAAGGAGAAGTGGTTTGAATATGAACACTTTTAAGTGTTCAAGTATTGATCTCTCCTCCTGAAAAATAGAGGCTTGTATTTTAAGTGGACTTGTCTTGTTTTTATAAGCAGCTGAGACCTGTCGTTTAACTACATCCTAAATGCCAACATTATAAAATGTACTGTATTTACTTGAATACAAGATAAGATTTTTTTTTCCCCAGTTGACATTGGGGTGGGGGAGCCCCTCATAACAACATCTAAGGAAACCTCACTAAATATAGTGTCTGTCATTAAACTGCTGCTAAAAATAGCATGTGCTCAGTAAAGGAAACCAACTATGGAGCTGCTTAAATGCAGCCCATGCTGAGCATGACTATAAAACACATGGCCCACATGAGGCAAAAATGCTGATGGGAACCTACCACAAGGATAGGTTAATGAAGCCCATCTGAATAAGACACATGGTAGTACCCATTAACTGCAGTCCCTTTCACTACCAGTTCTTTTTTTAGAGTCATGGTGGGCCACTACATTGCATACATTTTGATTTCCTCTTCACTCCCACAGCCAAGCCTGCACAGCTTAGAGTGAATGCTGCCTGTCACCCCTTCTCTTGGCCTGGAGCGCATGATTAATGTGACCCCGCCCTCCTTGAGGTGGAGCCAGACCAGGTTGCCCTGCACCTTATTTGCATATAAATTTTTGGAGGATCCCAGGACTTATGACAAGAACACCCAGTTCCAGTCATGAGTTGGGGGCCTAATTAGTACCTGAACCCTTTGTGGGGGGGGAATCTGGAGTACACACACATACTGAGCAGTGCTGAGCTGTGGGGTCCCCATGGCTTAAAATGCTGTTGACTCATGTGGGGCCCTGCCCAATGTACTGTGTGGTAAATTATGAACCTTTGGCTTTGGACTAATATCATGCATAGCCGGCAGGGAAGATGCACCATAATCACTAAGGGAGTTTTCCTAGTCACTCAGGCAAGGGGTAGTTTTTCTGGCAAGGGGTAGTACCCAAGCAGAGGTAATGTATAATTAACCTCCCACTTTCATTTCCAGTGGGAAGATCTTGCCTTTACATCCATTTTATGGAAATGGGAGATCCTTCCCTAGCTTGTTCCTGTGGCTATTTGGCTGAGGGCAAGGAAAGGTCAGGGCATCTGAACCCCAAGCTGCTGGGGTTGGGCCTGCACGTAGGATGACTGCCAAAGGATTTGGAAGCATCTGAAGGCCCAGGCAGGGGTGGAGGATGTTTTGTGGTAGTAGGGCCACATATGGTTCTTGAATGACTCTCAGATTTGGAATCGACTTGGCTGATTTGACTTGGAACACAAAACATTTTCCTTTAAAAAAAGTTTGTCCTGGAGATACCATGATTAACGAGATAGAAGGTGGTTCTCCCAGGTTGAGGCCTCTCTTGCAGTCTGGACAAAGTAGTTCTCCCAGGGTGAGGCCTGTCCATTGCTCTCCAAGCAGGCTGATCCCTGCAAGTTTTCCCAAAGTGGGAAACTTGACTGGACAATTTTGTGGTAAGGGGGGGACTGCTTTCCTTCTGGCTTGTTCCCCAACTTTTTGGCTAGAAGAAAGTGAGACCAGAGGGTGTGTGAGCCCCAAACCTTCCAGGCTTGCGGCTTGTATGTAGGATGCCTGCCATGGATTTGGGGAGTATCTGAAGCCTCAGACTGAGTCTGAGAGGGAGCTTACGTGGCTACAGCCATGTTTAATTCCAACGTTATTGTTTGCAAATTTCTTCTCACTTCCGTGTACTCAGAGAGAGCAGGGTCTGACAGTAAAGAGAGGGGGAAGGTGCTGCTAAAGGAAAAAGTTGGGGGGAAACAGAAAACAAAGGGGCTACCTACCCCCCCACCCCAATTTATTTTGCTTGATGTACCAGTGGGAGGGGGACAAATTCAAGAGAAACCTCCAGTAATTAGATTCTTTACCTCAAAAATTGTAACAAATGTATAAATTTTCCATATATAGAATCTAATTATTGGGGGTAATCTTATAATCAGGGTTGTCTTCTGTATGAATAAATATGGTACCAAGATTCTCAAAGTGCTGACTTCCCTCTCCACCACCTTGCCCTACATTTACCACAGCACATTGGAAATACAGAAGCAACTCCGACCTAAGTTCCTGCACTTCTCAAATTTCCTTTTCCTTTTTGCTTAAGACACAAATTCACAAGTCTACAGTTTGGAAAGAATGTAAGCTTTACTTGTAAATTCCATTACAGAGCTGCTGGAGAATCTGAGCATGCAGGAGGGGGTGGGATGGGAGGAGTAGGGAAGAGGCTAAAGGTGTAATTTTAATACTACAGTGGATGCACATAGTGCAGGGGTGGGCAAAATGTGGCCCAGGGGCCAGATGCTGCCCGCCAGGCCATTCTATCCAGCCTGCGGGGCCCCTAAAAAATTTAGAAAATTAATATTTATCTACCCCGGCTGCCTGTCATGCGGCCCTCGATGGCTTGCCAAAACTCAGTAAGCGGCCCTCTGCCAAAAATAACTGCCCACCCCTGACATAGTGGGTGCATCTACATGTGCTGTTAATGTGCAGCAATAAACTCTCTGGAGCAGTTTGAGCTGGAATCAACTGCTCCTGGGCACAGCATTTACACGTGCGTCTGGGCTTGCAGCAATGTGAGCCAGGGCATAGAAGCCCCAGGCTGGCAGGAGGTGGGGGAGGGTGGAGGGAGGGTCAGCCTTGGATTCCTGGTGGCAGTATCAGGCGGCAGAGGGGCTGGCAGGAGCTGGGGGGCTGACCCCCGGCTAGCTGGGCTGACCAGCACAATTTGCGCTCGGCTGTCACTGTCTGCACATGCACTTGATCACGCTTAATGACTCTGCTGTAAGATAGTACTGTCCCCAACAGTACTATTTTATAGCAGAGTTAATCAGTCTACTGTGCCATAATACCAGCTCACATATAGATGGTGGCACTTCACTGCAGAGCTAATTATTCAACTCCTGAGTAAAACACACGTGTAGATGCACCCATTGAGAGTTAACCTAAATCAGTCCAAGCAAACTAGGCTTCAGACCTGGAACATTTATGAGGTCTAGTGCCAGGCTGGGCAATAAATCTACTCCTAAAAAGGTGGTAGGTACAGTACTAAACCTGAATACTTTTTGATGTTCATCTATTGGTGTGAAGAAAAAATGCCCTACATTGAATTATAGTAGCACAGTTTTGCCAGGCTGCTTCAGTAAGTTGCAAACCCCATGATAGATCTTCTATTTGTTCTTCTGGCTTACCCAGCTATTCATTAATGGGGTTCTCTGAGTAAGACTGCAAGATCAGACCCACAGCAAAGTAAGAAGTTCCAAGGGGCCAGATGGCATTTCACATTCTCAAATCCCTGAGAAAACAGTTAATGCAAAAGGCAGATGAGTTCCCCCTCCTCCTTGCAGCTTTTTATGACTCAGTCTTGTGGGTAAGATGACCTTGTGTTACAGAGGCAGATGCATTCATGGATGTTTCAGGTGTTTCAACAGGGTGGAATAGAATTGTGCTTCTGCATCTAATTTGATTAGGTGCCCAATAGGACGAATCTGACCCAAGGTACGTTCACTGGAAAGTATGTATGATTAACAAGTTTACAGGATTAGGTGCATGTTCCCTAGAAAATTCATTGTTAATGTAACTTTTTACTGATGTGATGATTGGCTTTTTCTTTATTTTATCATGAGGATTAACTTGTTTTCTTTATTTCTCAGGGAGCTTTCACTCTTACAATGAATGAGCGTTTCAGTATTGATGGGGGCTACCTTGGTGAGTAACTAGACCTGTTTCTAGAATATGCAACCTGTTCAAACTTTAGGGGCAGCTGTTAATTTATGAAAAATATACATGCATAAAGAGTTGGTAGATGACGGCTATAAAAGAAAGGAAATACAGGGAAGCTTAGGCTCTGGATTATGTCCAGTGTGTAAAAAAACTCAAAAAGTAAGATGGTCTGACCACTGAGAAGCTAAAGACTGTGTGTGGTTATGAAGATAAGCTGTTAAAAAGCTTGTCTAAATGTGTCCCAACCATGCAGTTGGTCCAGTAAAAGATATCACAAAAATCCTTGCACCTTTGTTATAACTAATTATTTTATTTTATTTTTTGCAGGAATCCTTGAATGGATTCTTGGTAAGAGAGATGGTATGTGGATGGGCTTCCTCACTAGGACTGTTCTAGAAAATAGTACAAGGTAACAATTTTTTTCTTGATATTTTGCCTGTTTTCATATGACTTATGGTAGTGCTGCCGCTACTAACATTCAAAATCCTCGTCTAGTTAACATTTGTAAAAGAGTCCTCAGAGAAATGTAAACACTAAATCTGCTTATTTTGACATTCTTCCACATGCCAAACAATATGTAGGGACCTACATAAATCGTGGAGAAACAGAGGGCTTTTCGTGGCACTCGGAGCCAATTTCACAGGCATTTTGCGGCAGCCCCACCCCTTGCCACTGTTTGGCGGAGGGACCCTAGGAGGGAGGAGGGACATGGGGGTGGCTGCCATCTTGATGGCTGGGTCCCCTTCGTGTGGCCCTGCCCCTTTTTGCTGATTGGCCCCAGGGTGGGAGGAGGAGGGACAAGAGGGCAGCCACCATTTTGATGACTGGCTGCTCTTTTGTGTGGCCCCACCCCTTGGCACTGATTGGCAGAGAGGCCCCAGCAGCGGGAGGAGGGATCGGGGCAGCAGCCTGTTGTCTGCTGTCGTTCATGCCATCCTGCCAGCCAGCACCAAGGACTGCTGGCTCCCACTGGGGAGCCATCATTTTATTTTTTTTATTAATTTTTTTGTTGTTGATTTTGCAGACAATCCCAGATTTTGCGAATTCTGCAAAATCCACAAAACCACTAAATAAGTAGGTTCCTAACAGTGTGTAGCAAACTATATCACTTCCTTCCTGTTTGGTACGTTTTTCGTTTTAGCAGAGCCATTCTTCAATGGAGACTAAATTAACGACTTCTAAACATGTAGCAGTTTATCCTACTAAAATACTTCAATTAACAGTAAAAATATATATATATATACCATACAATGTTGGGATGCCAGTGGAAATAATGCTTTGCTACAATAAAACACTAGAGAGACTACAGCTGTATTACCATGTGTCATAAAACTTTCTATCTCCATCTTGGCAATAGGTAAAAAGAATGTTTAGCAGACAGCAGATGACTCTTAGTTCATGTTTAAAATTTGATCATTGCTTGCCTCTGGCAAATTTTTACTGAGACGTATTCCTTTAGCATGCATGGCCTGGTTTTTAGGGGTGTTTTGTTTTGGTCGTACAATTCCACTAAATTTCACCTGATCCAGTAAGACTGTGTATATGTGGTGCTATGGAAAATACTTCCTTGGGTATCTGGGTAGGTAGAGAACTTGGATAAGCTAATTCAGCCCTTTGTTATTGGTGGTATAGTTATGAAGAAGCAAAGGAGAAACTGGCTAAAACGAGGTTACTGGCTCCAGCCTACTTCATTCTGGGAGGAAACAAATCTGGGCAAGGCTGTGTGATCACTCGTTCCAGAGCAGCTTCTCTGGATATATGGGAGTAAGTATACTTGACAAAGTCTCAAAAGATTCTTTCCCCTAGCACTTAAGAACAAGACGGATCCTGTTATGGATCGGTCTGTGCCTTCCCCACCCCCCAATAAAAAACAAGCTGATTCTAGTACACAATGAAATTCCTAAATATTTTTAGTTGCAGTACTTACTGTATTCAAGTATAATTGCTTTGATTTTATTTTGTTTAGTGCAGCCTAAAAATATTTAATTAGCAAAGGTTTTAAATCTTTGTGTATTAACCTGGCTGCTTATCTACTTGTAAACTTCAAATTCTTTGATTACCTTATTCCTCTTATTAAGACGTTTTAAAAGATATATTTTCTAAAAATTGCCTGTGTCTTAAATTTGAAGTGGATACGTTCTATGCAATTATTATACCACCCCTCAAAAAATCTGTATCATTGTAAATCTCTTAATTTGGGGAGGACCTTTTCCTTAATGGGAAGTCAGGAAGTTTGGGTGTATCTTAAATATAAGGGTGTCCTTATATGAAGGAACATGCTCCTAGTATCATTAAAATAAATCCTTCATACTATAGAGCAAGGGAGTCAAATTTGTGATCACATTTGTGTCCTAGACCAAATCCAGACCACAGGGCTTCTTGGAGGCTGAATCCAGTTTGAGGCGTGCAGCAGCAACAGCTCTAGCTCCAGTCTGGGGCAAATAGTAGCAGCAGAGGCAGCTGTTACTCTGGCAAGGGGCATGCGGCACAGCACCAGCTCCTGCCACGTACCCTGTGCTGGAGTTGAAGCTGCTGCCATATACCCCGCACCACAGCAGCAACTTGAGCTCCAGCATCAGGTATTTGGCAGCAGTAGTTCCAGTATGGCGCTATGGTGGTGGTAGTGGGCAAAGCAACCAGAGGGAAACCAGGGCTATATCAGACCTTGCTTGCCCTCCTGCTGCCAGCTGCCATGTTCATTGGGGCCCAAGGGCCCTGAATTCTGCAGTGTGTGTCCAGCTTGCAGTAGCCCAGCATGCCAGATAGTGGCTCTGTGGGCTACATGTGGCCTTCAGGCTGTATGTTTTGACACCCTTGCTTTAAAACTCTTGGAAGAAAATGGGGGGGAAAAAAAATTTGTATCTTTTTTTTGAGCTTGGACATCAAGCAAGGTACATGGTTCTTGGTAGAAACAAACTACGATCGCTGGAAGCCTCCACTTTTCTTGGATAATCGTAGAGATCCTGCAAAGAAGTGCCTGAACCAGACAAAGCAAGAGGTAACATTTTTAAGTACCTTTATTTATAAAGTGCTGAAATTAGCTGATCTTAAGCCCTTTATGGTGATGGTCTACAGTAGCCAGATCCATTCAAGGCATTTGTCTTGGTACAGCTACAGTAACAGACAAGGCTTTGTGATGCAGTTTGTCAACATGTTTGTATAACAGAAAGTCCCTTTGGCAGCCTGGAGCTTTGTTGCTCTCTGGCTCTCAGTGTTTTAGGCTCAGTGGTAGGGTTCTTCCTTGTTCTAGCCAGAGACTGTCACTGCTTTGCTTTTTAAATGCAAGTATAGTTTCTTATGCAGTATAAGTGAAAAGATATTTTATCATCTCCATCTTCAAAGGATCAAATATTTCCTAAACTGTATCTAGGAATTTCATAATCGCCATTAAAATAGCACCTGTCTTACTAAGCACCAAACACTGTGAAACTGAAGTGTCCCACTCCCTAGCAAAATGTAGCCTGCCAGTCTTTCATCCAAACACCTTCTATCCTGAAGATGCATTGGGGATTACATATTCTGTGTTGCTGCTTTAATCTTGTTAGTTAAGTAGTCAAAGATAAGAAATGGCTATTCTCAGCATTAGCTTGCTGCATAACTTGTGCATATCTATACCATGACAACTTACAATAAATCTGCTTTCCTCTTTCAGAACCTTTCCCTATCAACCATTTATGATGTTCTCTCCACAAAGCCTGTCCTTAATAAGGTATTGCATTGTTTTGCACTTCTTGCAATGTTGGGCATGTTGCTTTATATTTTTTTTTAAATGGTGCTCACTCTCCAACCCTGACCAAATTCAGTCATAAACCAGGTTATGCCAATGCTGTATTTTGCTCTTTCGTGATCTCTTCATATATCTAGTAAAAGCTTGAAACCAATATCTTTATTTAAAAAAGTCTTATCCATTAGGTATGAAAACAAAGAATGTAACCATCAAGTCTAGATATACCAAACTATCTGAGAATGCAAAGGGGCCTTGAAAGCATAAGGATGTTGTAGCCAATTTAATCCTTATCATCATCCCTCTTGAATATCTCCCCATTACAAATGATAGTAAAGTTGGAAACCCCCTGCAAACTAGTGTCCATTTGATGAATAACTACTTAATTCCCTTGGTCCTACTATTAGAGTTTGTTGGTTTTGTTTTGTGTGTTGGTTTTTTTAAGGAGCAGTGTGCCAAAAGTCCCTTAATTAAAAATATATTTGTAAAATTTCCTCATGCAATTTAGGATTAAATTCAGTTAACTAATTTAAGGGTTAGAATGTGTTTTTATTTAATAAAAACAATACATTATTCAAGGCATTTGCACTCACTTATTCTTGCTCTTATCCTTGCCACATGCATGTAGTAAGTAATGTTATATTAAAACTAATCCAGTAACAAACTCCGCTATCACTATTAGAAGATAAAGTGTAAAGTAACCAGCAAGATCTCTTCCTCAGTTCTTTGCCTACTATCTGAAACAACTGAATTGTGACTCACAATTAGCTTCTTTCTTTTTGCTAGTTGACAGTGTGCACAACACTGATGGCAGTTGATGGTGGCCATACAGAAACTTATCTGCGGGAATGTCCGGAACCCTGTTCTCCATGGTGATCCTGTCCTTGCCTAGGAGTTGAGCTCTGCCTGTTGAACTGGAGGCTTGCCAAGAAAAGTGATCTCACTGTTTCTGGAGAGGCTCCCCAACCTGCGACGTTGTCAGAAGCTTGATAACTATATAGAAATGGCCATGAAGTCTTAAGGATTGAGATCCAATGCAGGATGGGTCTTGTCCACTGCTTAACTGATGGTTCAGACAACAAGCCTATACTAACCTGCTTTTGTTTCCATTTCCAAGTTTCTTTTTCTGCAGATTAAATACAATAGTTGCCTCTGGGTCTCTACTAATCTTCTGGTACTTCAAAATTTGACTCTTTTTAGTTTTAGACCAAGAATTCTTTTAATAAAAAAAATAGAATAGGAACAGTACCCTCTTAGTACTAGACATTTTTTGATTAAATTAATTTTTTTAATGTTTTTATTTTGAAAAGGATACATACATAGGTCTTAAAATTAATTTTATGAGTCCAGTATTAAAGTCATTTTTAAAATGTCTTAGTATAAAATGTCTTATTCATAAAGTAGCTAATTTTACAATTAGGAAGCAGCTTGGCGTAGATCCAAGTCAGAAGCGGCTGTTAGCATTTTGGAGATTCTTTTCCATGTTGTTTGACTTTTTTTTTTCTTAAAATGCAGGGTTTAATGCATTTTATAGCATAAATGGATATGAATCACATTAAGTCATTATCTGGAAACTGTCTTTGAAAACCATCTCTTTTTTGCCTTAAAATGATTGTATGCTACTCATTTGTGCATAAAATACCAACTTCTACAAAATTTTTGTACTTTATCACAGTACAAGTGAAAGTGGACCCTTTGTGAACAGTACATAGCGGTACTCTTTTATTTATGTTCCTAGCAGATAAAATGCCTGTTAGTGGGTGCATCTACACGAGATTCCACAGGTGCAGTAGACTAATTTTACTATGCACTAGCATGGCAGGCAAAAACCTTGGTAGTATGCAGTAGAATTAGTCTACTGTCCATTAGCATCATCTAAAATGCATGCACCAGCACTACTAGGCAGGAGCGCCAGTTCCTGTGCATTTAGTTCAGTACCTGTGATAAGAGGTACTAAACTAAATGTACAAAAACCACTGTGCATGAAATCATGTGTAGATGTGCCCAGTAAGTATCAGGCTGAACTGTGTGTGAAGTTGGACAGAATTAGTAGTGTTTTGGGGAGTAGAAGGAAGATTAGTATGGTTTCTGCTGTAAGTGGATTTTTTTTTAATTAAAAAAAAAATCATTAACACAAGGAAGAAGGCAGGCAAAGTTTGGGACAAAATTCAACCTATAAGGGGAAAGATGGGATGCTTAGATAAGGTGCCCTAGCATCCATTTTCGTAAAGCTGGTTGCCTGCTTTCTAGGATTCTTCTGAGTATGATAATAGCCATTTCTTGTCTCTGGATTTTTCTTTTGTTTGTTTGCCAATGATTACACCTCTAAGATTTAGCTTTCTATCTCCAGCTCTGTACACTTAACATGAAGGACCAAGTGTATTCTCTTCAATTTTAAACTAACAACTTCTATGTTTTTAATTTATGCTTTAAAATCTCTCTTTGCCTATCTTTATGATGGCATTTATAATGCCTCTATGAAATTGATATAAAATTCATAATTATTTTAGTATACCATTCTCATAGGAAAGCATACCTAAATCATCTGCTGCCTTTGATACTGTATTGCCTTTTGAAGCTTACCAAAAATATCTGTTGTAAGGTATTTAAAATAACACATGGTAACATGAAAACTAATTTTTAACTGCTTTAGTATCAAACCTTTACATCAGTTATGAAGTCAGCAATTCTTGATGCCAATGTAATTATGCTTTTTTTTTTTTTTTCTTCAGAGAAATTCAGAATAATGACCATCCAAAACAGCAAGCTCAGGACTCTCTCCAATAGTTAGAAATTAAACAAAAAAACTACTTTTGTTCCAACTAGCAAGCTGGAAAGTCTGCAGGGAAGATCTTGTCCTTTAAAAAAAAAAATACACATAGCTGAGTACAAATTTGATTAACCAGCTTAATGCTGGAAACATCTTTAATGCTAATATACTGTGGGGACAAATTTAGTTTCCACCTTGTCATAGTACTGATTATAAATTAATGTGGAATTTTTATTAGTGTTTAAAATAATAATGCCTTAAGGAAGAGTTACAGTAAGCTTTTTTTTTTTTTTTTTTTTTTTTTTTAAAGTGGGCTATCTGTTAATGGTAGACTTAGGGTGTGGAGAGAGAACTTTTGAAACATTTTCAAGTGAAGTGAGCTTGGAAGCATTTCAAAAAGATATAGATCTGTGACTTCCATCCAGGAGGTGCTAGAAGAGGTTGCAGCAACATGCAGCTCTACTCCTCACCTCTTGCTGGGGATGAGGGATTGGAGAGTGCTGGAATGGAAATAAGCAGAGGACTCATGTGGGGAACGAGGGTGGATGGGGCTCCCTAGTACCTCTGAGATTCTAGCACTTCAGTTCCAAATCTGCTAAGCCCACTCTTCTCAGTGGAGTAAAGAGGAGGAGAGCTGGAATGGCTGGCAGTGGGGGGCCCTAGAAATAGTGGGGTCTGTGAAAAACAGATGATGCAGAGGGACAGGGAATCTATGCAAGTGAAATGCTTCAGAATAGTAGTTCCATTTCAAGAGGTGCTGCTTTTGAAACGTTTCAAAGGGCATATTTATACAGCTGGTCTTTTGAAATGTTCCAGAAGTGTTTGAAATGTTTCAGTTGTTCCTTCTGTCCACACCCTTATTCCGTGAGTTACACTCCATCTTGCTAATGCTCCAAAACAAAATTATTTTTTTTGCCTGAGGATCTTGAGTAATTAATTAAAACCTTAATCATCTAAAAAAGTAAATGGAAACTGGCATACAGGTGGGCAAAGTGAAATCTAGGTTTTTTTCAGGGGAGATGGGATCTCAATAAATCTCAGAGTAATGGAATAGGATGCAAGCTCCTGGTCCCTTCTCCAAATAGTGAAATGTCCTGCTTGAATACATGGTAATAGTGGCATTGTACTACTTTTATTCCTTTTGTTCAAGTCAACTGAATTAAGTGTCTCTGTGTGCGCCTAATTATAAAATTAACAAGCAAATAACTAGAAACATCCTTACCTGCAAATTCACATAGTTCAACATTACCCCATACCCAACTTTTAATCTGATTTCCGCCTCCCCCACAATGATAGATTGGAGTAATATTTTTTTTTACTAAGATATAAGCATATCAAGAGCATACTAGAGACAAAAGTTCTTATTTCCAAATATGTCTGTATTACATAACACCTTTGTATATATGAATGTAGTAATGAATAATGGGCAAAAGATTCAAAGGTAGACAAATGTTGCACCACTTCTCATAAAGAGCCAAAGTGTAAGCTACTAAACGCACATCCTAATCCAGGATTATTATATAAGAATTTCATTGCTTAAGGTTATGTAGCATAAAATAGAACAGTGCTTCCTGGAACGTGGTCTAAAATTTTAATGGCACTTCTGGTCTCCTTTAAGTAACAAACACGTGGATCATTCCTTGTGCAAAATAACTCGGTCTTGTTGCATGATGTCTCTGATTCTAACTGAATTGCATTTTTGTTTCTGTAACTTCAGATAACCGAAACCTGCTGGAACCTGCATACTCACGGAATTTGTGATATTTCCAACCTAAGAAAATAAAACTGAAAAAATTATAGGGAAACTATGCTTGCTGTCATGTTTTCTATAAAGCTTCTCTGCAACAATTGATTGAATGATGTATTACTTTGTGTTTTAACTTTCATGTGTAAATTCAGGAAGGACCTTTTACTAAGAGAATTATTTCAAGACATATTGGAATTATGTTTTTTTAAAGAAATCTTATTCTATGAAAATAATTCTTTCTTCTGGACTTTTAGCCAGCAAAGTCCCTTCCCTCTGCTTAAGTAAAATTAGGCATGGAGGCAGTAGCAGATGCTGAAGAAGGAAGAGGGCGATTGTATTTCTAAATGGATTTATTTTGAATAGATTGTTGGCTTGAAAATAAGAGCACCTTCAGATAATATTGAAGGGAGACTAAGGGAGGAGGAAGAAAAAAAAAAAAGGGATGGATTCTTTTCTTCTACCCTTGTCCAAATGACATACCAGAACTACAACTGCATGGCCAAATGCTCATAAGCATGGAAGTTCAGATCATTTTGTTTTTCAAGCCAGATCATAGAATCATAGAAAATTACAGTTGGAAGGACCCTCAGGGAGTTGCATCTTATTCAACCCCCTGTTCAAAGCAGGACCATCCCCAACTAGATCACCCCAACCAAAGCTTTGTTTAGCCAGGTTTTGAAAACCTCCAAGGATGGAGCTTGCACCAATTCTGGGTAACCTGTACCAGTGTTTTACCACCCTTCTAGTGAGAAAATTATTCCTAATATCTAACTTAAACTTCCCTTGGTGCAAGTTGAGACCATTGTTCCTTGGTTTGTCATCTCCCACCACTGAGAACAGTCTAGCTCCATCTTTGTTTAATCCCAATGAACAACTTTCAGAATTTTTTCCCCTGAGTGAGTTGCTACCTGGAAATTATTGATCCTCTTCTTGTCCTACTTGCTTCTATTTAATGCAAATGGGAACCATATATTTATTTGTGAGCACAGGAGAAAATTATAAATTCATCCCAGGCTGCTGAAGGAACCAGCTGGCTGAAAGGATACTAGATCTCTTGACAAAATATTTACTAGTATGTGGGGAAATGGGTTAGGTTTCAGAGGACTGCAAAAGGTATTCTAGTACCCCTCTTTAAAAAAAGGGGAAAGGAAGACCCAAGGAATTATTAAGCACAAATGCCAAACAAACTTGACTTCTTTGGCAAAATCTTTGGTTGAGTGGATGAAGGGAATTCAGTGGATATAGTATATTTGGACTTCAGTAAAACTTTTGATGAAGTCCTACATTAAATTATTATAGGTAAACTGGAGAAATGTGGGCCAGATAATTATAAAGTAGATGGATAACTGGCTCAACCAGAGGCAAATAATAATTATAAATGGACCCATGTCAGAAAGGAATTTTCAAGTGGAGTTCCATAAGGGTCTTTCCTGGATCCAGTGTTATTTAACATGTTTATTATTTTGATGGCATTATAGAAAACCTTGAGATCAAGTGTTGCAGGTGACAAAACTGGAAAGGATTCCAAATACTTTGGAAGTTAGGAGTAGCATTTAAAAGGATCTTGCTAGATCGGAGAGCTGAACTGGAGACAGTCCAATAAAGTTCAATGCAAGCAAACCTCTAGGGAAGAATAACCAAGTACACAAATACAGAATGAGAGATGAATGGCAAGTAGCAATATTGCTGAAAAGGATCTGAGTTGCAATGGACCACCAGATATGCTGAGGATGATGCAGAGGCAAAGGGCAGGGTGTAAAACAATGGCTTTAAATTGCAGCAAAATAGATTTAAATGACATCTCAAGAAAAGACTTCCTTACTGTTATAACTATGAGGCAGTGGAATAAACTGCTTGGGGAAATTGTAGAATCCCCTTCACTAGAGGAGTTTCAAGGGCACACTGGTTATGCATTGAGTAAAGACGATTTGGGAATAGCAGTACCGCATCCTTGAAGGGGGTTGTGTTGGATGACTTTAGAGGTCCATTACAGCCCTGTGATTCTCTTTATTCTTTCCATCTCTCAGGAGGAAGAGCACTTATTGCTAGAAAGTGGAAATTCTTGTCTCTTCAACTATTAAATTATTGCCAAAAAGACAGGATTAATGTTCCTGGAAAGCTATGTTCATCTAGCAAATATATTATTGGATTACAAAGTACTCTGGGTCCTGGAATTCTGTTCTGTTTAGTCATCCGTCATATAATTTCTTAGCCTTTAGGACACTTTTTAGCTATGCTTGAGAGAGTTTCATACTGTGGTTATTTGTTACTCTTTCCTACAATGGTGTTTTTCACAAAGCTGCCAACATGGATAGTGGACATGTCTACATGTGCCCCTACTGTGCCGTTGTTACTATGTCACCATTTAGTACTTTCTTTTGGAAGTATTAAATGATGGCACAGTAACAGCCTGTACTGCACTGTGCTGGTGGCGTATGGTTATTTTTTAGCCCCTACATTGCCATAGTGAAGCGCTATACCGAGGGAGTGCATCACTATGGTGACGTAGCTGCGGTGTCATGGTTTGTGCCTGCCAGTGCTATGTCATTGTAGCGCTTGCTGAGGCGACTTAGGGTCATGTGTAGACGCGTCCAGTATGTACTTCAACTTAGTCCCCCAATAATTTGGAATTGAAGTGCTTTCACCCAAAATAGAATGCAGGAAAGTTATGTACCTGAAGTTCAGAGACCTCCAGTCCAAGGCAACTAACTCGGTTCTGAAAAGGAAAAGGGAGCAGCGTGTCTCCTTTTGAAGATCCAAGTGCTATTGGCTGTTGGGGTGGAGGGGGTGGAAGAGAGGCTGATTCTATGCAGGGTTTGGTAAAGGTATTGGGATGAATGGAAAGAAGCTAGGGTGAGTATGTTTTGGAATTCAATTACCTGCTTTCAGGCTTCTTAGAAGTGGGGTCTCCAATGTGATTATGAATACTTCAGGAAAACAGTTACAAGAGAGGCCAGGTTCAGAGAACTGAGAAATGCAGAGGAGAGCAGACCGCAATTTGAGGAAGCCAAGTTGCCAATAACAACAAATCTGAGCACCCTGGTATCATGCTGCCTGTTGCACGTGCCTTTCCTACCTGAAACGCTGCTATCTGAGGTGTGGTGGAAGAGCAAAAGAACTGAACAAAAGGAGCAAGCCAAGAACTTGAGCCAGAAACTCAGCAGCCACCTTCTTAACAACACTTGGACAGGTGTAGTGACTCATCTTCAGGCAGGTTGCCAGTATGCTATGGGAGGAACAGGAAAAAGTGAGGGCGGTTGACGAGCTGGTTCTCAACCCTTTTACCCTTAAGGCATTCCTCAGAAAATGCCAGTTCTTAGCTTTCACTTGTTTCTTGACTATGGAAATATAATAGAGTAATTCTTCTGTTGCAAAGAACTCCAACCACAACAGGTCAGAATGGTTTTGACAGTATGGAGTCTAGTTTGAAATCTCTGGCTTTTACTTGTGAATCTTGTAGGTGTTGGCAGACAAGGTTCTCTGGGTAAATGTGATATTATCTTTTATCAGACCAACTAAATCCGTAGTTGGAAAAACGGTTAGGTGTGGTGTAAGTGTTTGTGCACTAAAGGGATCTCACAACACCTTAGTTAAGAATCACTAGTCTGCAAAGTAACTACAACTTCTTTGCTTGTTACTCCAGTTCCGGGGAGGAAGTTGAGGTAGTTTTACCTTCAACTAAAGCAGATAGAGAAACTACAGAAGAGGCTAAGGTACCAATGTGTCCTCCATAAGGCACACAGAAACATTACCAAAGAGCTTCCATTGATTTGCCAATAGAGAACACATTGTGCTTGAGAAACAAGTTTTCCATTACCCATTTCCAGAAAAACTTCCTGCATACCTTTATCAATCTGTAAATTCTTCTGAAATCACACTTTTGATTGCTGGCGATTTCTAAAGGCCTTTAGCATTGGGGGGAGGCTACTTTATAAAAGAGGAGATGGTAATTACAACAGGATTAGCTCCTTTTTCTAAAGTGAAATGACATTTACAGAATAATTAGCATATCCTACTTATGCTACATTCTTATTAACACAGGCAGGTAAGGGGCAGCACAATTTGCTGCAGTAAAATGAAACTATTCTAAATTACTATAATTGCACATGACCAAATATCCCTCAGTCTAGTTTGCTTTGCAAAATTAGAGTTGATAAATCATTTTAATCCACCCCTGCCCCCAGGATGATGTCATTTAAAAGAAACATCTTATTTCAAAGTGGAAGAAATTATAAGGAAGGGTTGCAGGGCTGGTCCCGTGGGCTAGATTGGGCCTATGCCTCTCTTCTTTCCCCTCTTCCCCCAGCCCAGTAGCCCAGGACCTGGCAGAAAGAGTCCTGGTATCCCTAGTGCTTGGCTGTCACTGCGAGAACAAACCATGTCATTGGGCTTCTTCCCTTAGCGCTGCTGGGGTACCAGCACCCCAGCACTCCCCCAGGCACTTGGCTACAGCTGCAGGAAGTTTCCTCCCCAATCAAGGCTATGAGCTACTGCCTGCATCCTCCGCTCTGTCCCCCTCCCCTGGTGCTCCAAGACTGCAGGGCATCCTACCCTTTTCTCTGCTTGCTGGGAACGATTTTGGGGGGGGGTTGGAGTGAACCCACCAAAATCACTGAGCCCGCCATTTTTCACAGATCCCACCTAAATTCACAGTTTCCGTGAAAATCACACAATCGCGAATTCAGTAGTTTCCTCACTATATGTCAGCAGGAGGTCTGCTGCAAATGTGTAAAGAGATGTAAAATAACAAATGCTCTGAAAAAAAACTGACAATGGATACTTTTGACAATCATGGCTTTTCATCTGTCGTCCTCAGTCCACCATGTGTAAAAGAGGTTTTGCAAAGACAAAGTCATTAATGCTCATAAACCCGCCTTAAATCCAGATACTCAAAAGTTCCTAGGCACCTATTCCTATTGTAGATGTTTAGGCAGTGTGTTCTCTGTGCGTTTCCTGAGAGATGGAGCAAAAAAATGCTGGCCAGAGCAAAGTACAATGGGCCACCACCTATGGTGAGGATGATGCAGAGGCAAAGGGCAGGATAGAAAGCAATGGCTTTAAATTGCAGCAAAATAGATTAAAGTTACATTTCAGGAAAAAATGTCCTTACTGTTAGAACTGTGAGGCAGTGGAATAGACTGCTCAAGGGAAATGTAGACTTAAAAGGATTGGGGTAAAAGTAATCTTGAGCAATACTTATGCCACCAAGATTCCTGTCAGACCAATGGCCACTGCAGCCCCAGCATAAGTTAATACAGTCCTGGAGCCACTTACATTGGTTATGTGCAACATAATTTGGCAATTCATTATGATTCCTTTGTGCCACCAGAGCAGTGACCAGAATGCAACCCAATACATTTATTCATTCTCACTTAAGCCTGGACCTATTCTTCACAGTCTGCCTCCCTCTGTCTTTTGTTTTGGGTTTGGTTTTTTTGGTCTGTCTGTGCCACCTCTATTTTCCAGTCTGTTTTTCATTGCCTAGCTTTCTTTTGCCTTCTCATTGTTCCTTATCTCAAGCGTTTCCTAAGTGTAAGTGCAAACTCCTTAGCATTCCAAGTAAACTTCAAAGCCAAGTTCAAGTTGGTTTGAACCAGAGCAAATTAATTTGCATATTCCTATCTGTAAATCCTGGTTTTTTAGTGAGCGTTTTATTACACAATATTACAATAGCCTATTAGCATGAATCCAGATCCCACAATAGCCCAGAGGCAGCGTTGTGACTGGATGCATTTGGGAATCAAATTCAAACCACGCATTATTTTACTCTGGTTACAAGTCTTCCTTTTTGTTCTCTGTAACAGTTGGGGGGGGAGGGGGGGAATCAATTAAAACAGCCATAGATCAACAAAACAATTTAAGACACAATTCTGTATTAACCTCATTGCCGTTAAACCACTGAGCAACCATTTTAGCAACTGCACCAATGACTGTTGCCTCAAAATACTATATGAAATATGACTTGTTCAAACTTGCGTGTTTTCCTATTGCAGATGAGAATGTTACAAACCAGATGGTAGTACTACTTTCTATATTTCAGAAAGCTGTTAACATGCTTTCCTGTGATCTAGCTCCCTTCACAGACTGAAGCCTACTGATTAAGGATAAGATTGACTGCAGAAAGCAGTCGATAGTATTAGTTGTAAGAATTCCCAAAGGTAGACTTGATCTGTACAGTTATCGCTGTCTCCAAATTCCTACTGTCCATTGTTAGGAACAGTTTATCAATAGAGTCTCTTCTATTCCAGTTTCTGTAAAGAAGTAAATCCACTGAGTTTACTTGTACAAATATTGTCACCCCATTTTATTTTTTAAATTTGATGTTAAGGTGCTGAAGTTACTGGAATCTACTACATTTTTTCACTGTGTGTATTCACATGTCCGGGGTTGAGAAAAAGCAGCAACAGGCCTTTCCCCAGGACAGAGCATCACATCTATGCAGTGATCACTTACCCAGCCTAAATGAGTTCTTTTTAGGCTCTCCCAAGTCTCAACTTCAGATTTGCAGGACAAACCCATGGGCACCTATACACATGCAGAGAGGCTGCTCCTACACACTGTAATTAATCGAGTCTGCTGGCACATAGCAATTGCCACACTCCAGCAGGTTCCAGCATCACATGGATCAGTGTCCCCGTGCTGAAAAATGGCAGCACATGTTTAAACACCCCACATTTCCAAATTCTCCTCATAGGCTGGATCCTGCAAAGTGTTCCAAGCCCTGAATTCTCATGGTAGCCAGCAAGGCTTTTCTCAGGGACTGGCTTTGGGTTATCATCTTTCCACTTTGATCCTACAAAATGCTCCATGTAACTATGTTCCCATGCAATATGAAGTCCCAATAACTTCAGTAGGACTCTGCATAGACACAGCGGCCTTTTGTGCTGGGTAGAGAAGGTTCTTTGGGTAAATCTGATATTTTTTATTAGACCAAATCAAATGGTTGGGAAAATTCTTCTTTGCAAGCTTTCAGGTATAAATACCCTTCATCAGGCTTCGTCCTGCTGGGCAGCTTGCAGAATCAGTCGTGGAAGAAAAAAACCAAGAAATGTGGCAACTAATTGGAAGCCTATGTCATATGAGTGGGTCTACATGCAGGCAGGAATAAACGCACACGTGTTTGAGAGAAGCATGCTGTAATAATTCTAAGATGGGACTTGAAATTCAGACCTCCAAGGGTGCATCCAGACAAGCCCATACGTGCCTCTTGCTGCATCTCAAACTGCTTTGAGGTGCGGCAAAAGGCACGCTGGGAACAAAAAAAATGTTCCCCCATGCTGCATATTTGCAGGGGTTCAAAATTTGATACCTGGATATCCAGGTAGCAAAAAAAAACCCACAGAAAAAAAGTGGGACAGGCAACCAGAGGCACAGGTGCTGGCCCCAGGCTCTAGCTGGGAGGAGGTGGGCAGGGTTATTTTGCCCCACACCAAAGTGCAAGTCCGGCACATGCGCCGAGGCAAAAATCCCCAGCTCAAATTTGTGCCGCGCCTATTTGAGCAGCTGCAAGCACGCGTGTCTGCATGTGTGGATGCACCCCAATTTGTAATCCTGCCTATGACATCCTTTGGGTTGGGGTTTGTCTTGCAGTGCAGTGATCCTCAACCCTTTTTTAGATTCGAGACACCACTCAGAAAATGCCAGCACTTAGCTTTCATTTGGTTTTTTGACTATGGAAAAATACTAGAGGAATTCTTTTGCAAAGAACTCAGAAAGACCACAACAGGTCAGAATGGTTTTGACACTATGGATTCCTACTTGAAATCTCTAGGTTTTTCTTGTGAATCATAAGTAGGTGCTTGACCACCTAATCGTACTAATATTGTGTGGCACCCCATGGCACACCTTAAAAGATCTC
The DNA here is from genome assembly GCF_000455745.1 of Alligator sinensis. Taxonomy (NCBI): domain Eukaryota; kingdom Metazoa; phylum Chordata; order Crocodylia; family Alligatoridae; genus Alligator; species Alligator sinensis. The sequence goes on along the minus strand of NW_005841846.1, from coordinate 1,328,385 downwards.
ATAGCACCTCAGAGTGCCATGGCACCATGAGAATTGCTACTCTAGAGACTCATCTTAACTTTTCTACATAAGCTTCCTCATCTATAAAATAGAGGTTATATTATCCATCTGATAGTGATGTGAAAAGGGCACACTGCTGGCTCAAAATCATTAGTGATGGCAAAGCACTTTTTAAAACATTGGATTTCACATGAGTTCCAGTCTCTCTCCTTCCAAAAGTGCTCTGGTTATGAAATCCTCCAAATGCAAATTAAATCCAGTTATACTGAGAACCTGTTTCGCAACTGAAAGGGGTTTGGGTTTAGCTTTTCTACACTAATTTAATTTAGTACCAACCTGAGGGGAAAGGACAATGCAGTTTAGCCTACTAATTTCACATAATTAGTAGTAGTCCTTTTTCCAAAACATTAATTATTGTGATACTTTAAATATTCTAAAGATGAATTAAATACTATTCACTGTCTGCAATAAATTAGTCTTTATCACAATTTCAATCCTTTTCTGCTTTGAGTGCAAGTATTAAGGAATGAGGTTTATATCATTAACAGCACTCTCTAAAACTCAAGTTAATTTCATTTGATTGCTAACGATTCACTTTGAGAACTTCTCCTTCCAGGTGGCTGCCAATTAGGACTCATCAGTGATGGGTTTAGGAAGACAGAGAAAGGGATAAGTGTGGGTGGAGATACTTTCTGGGGTCTTGGGAGAGGTTGTTTTTTTTTAATTTTATACAAGCTGACTGGAAATTTTCCACAGGGAAGTTGTCCAGCATCTACACAGAGAGGTAATAATGATGGGTTTTGTGTTTAAAAACCTGTTTGAGGTTTCTTTTAATAAGCCTCATAAAATTAATATTTGTAAGATGCATTGACTGTTCAAACCTCTACACAGTAATTAATATGGGGCAATATGTATGGAGTTTCTTAACAGCTCTGTTAAGAAATTAAGCAAAATAGGATCTTGTAGAACTTGTTTTCATGAAGCCAGCTAACTTGAAATTCTGCTTTGGTAATTGTCTGCTAACATAACCTTATGTAACTTTCCCTGAAGCAAAAGAAGTTCTGTGGGAAGTTCCATTCCACATGCCACATCTAAAGCTGCTCCCTGGGACCCAGTTAAGATCTGTTGGTGGTTTTAATTTCCGTCTCCTGTTTATAAGAAGGCTATAGAGCTATTGGGTGAAACTGCTTTCCAGGCGCAAAGGATTTTGCCTTAAATTGGTTTTCAAATTGTTTGAAAATTAAAAGTTGGTGTGGGGTGGGAATCTCAAAATCTACCAAACTTTTTTCCAAGTCTAAAAAGAAATCATCCATTAAAAACATACTTGGCTGGGATGGTTTAGCCAGAAATGATCCTACCTTGAGCAGTGGGCTGGACTAGATGACCTTGTGAGGTCCCTTTCAGGCCTGCTTTGCTAGGATCCTGTGAACAAAGTTTCCACTCTGCTGAAACCAAAACTGTGATCTTTTTTAGCTCTAAGAATGGCTGCGCCTAAGGCAGAAGTAAAGCATAGTTAGTTGTAAACGATCTGTTTCCTTGCATAGTCTACAAATTCAAACCCACCAAATTAAAGCTTCTTGTGTAAGAAGCTGCAAATATTTGAATTCTTGGTGTGAACACATAGGGCCTGGTACTGCAAGTTGCTGCATGCGAACAAATAGATTCTTACTGGCATCAGCAGAGCTCTGTGTTAAAAGAGATCCATCTACCAGCATAGACTAGTTTACAGGACTAGGGCCTTGATCATCTGCCCTCCTTCCCAAGAATATTGATGGTATACAGGTCTTTCTTAAAGCAGAGAAACACCCATGCAATGAGAGAACATGTTTTATATTTTATTTTGAAATGTACTTTTAATCTTAAAATGCAGATAGTAGGATAGATTCTCTCATAACTGCCTGAGAGAGTTTTCTTGAGGGGTACTCACTTCACATGCTTCTTCTCTCACCAGAGACAGATTAGCTTTAAATTGCTTATTTGTTTGGGGGTTTTAATATGGTATTGATATTTATAATTTATATTTTAAAAAATCATATTCTCATGTGTTTTGATCAAAAACTTTCTACGTGTAAAGCTCTATTAAGATAGACTGATTTCTGGTGAAAATTGGTTTGCATTTGTAGCTCTTGATGAAACTACCAATATAGCAAAGTCTCTAGAAAGAATTAGATAAGAAGCTTGAAATAGGAGAACAGATTTTCCCTTCTCTGTCATCTAACAAGTTCACGACAGCAGTTTTAGTGCCTGATTTTCCTTTGTGACTTAAAATGTTACTAGCATGAATGCATGTCTGTTGCTTAAAAAATAGTTTCTAGTTTGGGGTGCTCTGAAGCATTTTTATATAATCTCTATTTGTCAGGTCTTCAAAAATCCAGTAAATCTCATGCACTGAAACTGCTGTGCTATAACCTCTTCAGATAAGGAATCTTAAGTCTCATGGGGTGAAACATTGAAGAGTTACACTCCTATCTTGCCTTTGCAATTTACAGCACTCCTGAAATAAGCCAATGTTATCTTTGCAGTACAGGTGAGGACAATGCAGCTCAGAGATGTGCCTTTGGTTTTATAACAGGTCTCGGTAATAGCCAAAGCCAGACTTGGTCACTAGATTACAGTTTCCCAATCAGATCACCCTAATCTCTCTGTCTGTTACATGGAACAGTATAGTTTACTGGCTTCCATTTAGTGGCTTAAGGCAGCATATTGTGAAAAGCAGTTCACCACATAGCCAACAATTGACATTACATATGGTCTAGATCCAATAAAAGATTTGGATAACTTTGAGTTAGGTGCTGCCAGACATTTAAAGTGCCAGCTCCCCCCATCCTCCTGGAGTCAGACTCCCTGTACAATGTGTGAGGAGAAATGGGTGTTTTGGAGCAAAATCCAATGTTGACAGCATGCTGACTAGGGAGCTGCTTAGAAGTATCCAATAGCGTTGAGGGCAGAAGGGTGCATCGGAAGTCCCAGTCCTTTTTCTAACTGTTGGGCTTTACAAAGTGGCTGAATCAGGGATTTAAGCAATTGCTGCTGCTGTCTACTTGGAATGTAGAGCCCAGAATCTGCTTTTGAGGTTAGTTTTGGGTTTTTTTCTTCAATTAAAGAACTGAGCAGGATTTGTTGATGTGGGGGTAATGGCAACAGCAAGAGCAGTGTCCGCATCTGAGAGTCTAGCAAGTTCTGTTCCCTCCTCAGCTGAAAATGTTCAAATCTATCCCTTGCAGGGAACGGCCAGCTCGGCAAAAGTGAAGCTCTTCCATTGTTCACGTATTCCAAGATTCACATGGTCAGAGGCAGATGGCTCTATAAGTTAATGGTTGGAGCACTCACCTGGGAGAGGAGACCTGGCTCTTGGTCCCAGGATTTTTCTATATTTTTATCCAGGGACTGTTTAATGTAAAATGCATAGGCAGTCCTAGGAGCAGGGAGAGGAACCCCGGACTTCCCCAGCCCAGCTAAATACCCTTACTAGGGTCAGGCTTCAACAAGTGCTCTCTTTGGCCTCAGTAATCTTCCACCCCTTTCTAAAATGAGGCCAGCTTCAGTGGGAAGGCAGAGGGTCTCCCCTGCCTTACCCCCAGATGAGCTTGGTGTGACAGAGCATAGCCTTCCACAGGGGAAAATATCCATCTCATTAGCTTGGCTACAATGCCTTTCAGCAAGTGTATAGAATAGAGAGGTCAAAAGGATATTACTGTGGTAACTAATAGGAAGCACTGTGTTTGGCAAAAGTGTTTATATTAAAAAGGAGAGCCAGCCAACAACTCTGCATTAAAAAGGAGAATCTGAGTATCAAAAATGATGTGAGGCAACGATTTTTGTGGGTGATACCTTTTATTTGGACCAGCTGCGGGTTGGGATAGACTTGAACAAATTTCAGATTAAGTGCATTCTTCTTCAGGTCTCATGTATTGCATGTGAAAGCTCATCTATGTCTATCCCAGCTAGCAGTTGGTCCAATAAAAATATATCATCCACATAAATCATCCTTGCCTTTTGCATGTTCACTGGACCCTCATAGCTACATCACTCCAACATTATCAAAGACAATGAGATAGAGTTCACATAGAACAATAGGGCTTGGTGGTTAAATTGGAGAGAATAAGCATAAATTCAAATGAACAGGACTGATTTTAGCTAGCGTTAAATCCCCAGATGTGAGCAATATACACTAGCTCATATGTGCCAGATCTCACAGCTGGGGATAATCCTCACGCAATATTCCCTGGTAATGTAGTGGCTGAAGGGTAGTCTCACACTGTACCCAACAGGGGTAAGGAGAGAGAGAACTGAAGCACTGTTATGCCTTTTTGGCTTGCTGAATATTACCTTTAGGACTCTTCCATTCAGAATATAAATCAGTATTAAGAAAAGAAATGCCAAATTAAGATTTAGAGCTCAATCTCAATAGTGCTGTCTTGTGTCCAGGCCCAAAAATAAGCCAGGCTCTGGCCATACTATTCTAAACTGTTGTGCGAATGAGCTTTCTTCTGTGAGCTCTTAAACAGGAGAGGACCCTTAAATGTTGTATGTGCATTCATCATCAAATATATGCACTAGGTCCAAAAGGACTTGATAAATTTAGTGGGATTAACAGAACCATGGTGGTTAGCTCTCAGTTTAATTCCATTGAGCACAGACTCAAGCTCTAATAAAAGAGCAGCTTTGTAAGTGACTGGCTTTAAAAGAACTCTGAGCTATAAAAAGATTCAAAAGAACAGCTTTTCTCTACTGTTAATGCTATATATTAACACTCATCTTTTTGATGCTGGTTTAGCTACTGATGGGAGATCAAAACATTATTACAGAAGTCCCTGCAGCTTTAAAACGCCTGGCCAAATACATGGTGCGTGGCTTCTATGGGGTTGAGTACTCGTTGGCCCTTGATGTGTTGATCAGATACCCGTGTGTGAAGGAAGATGCCTTGTTGCAGCTACTCAAGTATGAACGCAAACAGCTGCGCACCATCCTCAACACACTCAAGGCAGATAAGTTCATCAAATTGCGCATGAGAGTTGAAACCGGGCCGAACGGGAAGAGTACAAGGCACAATTACTACTACATCAACTACAAGGTGTTGGTGGATGTAGTGAGGTACAAACTGGATCACATTCGCCGGAAGATAGAAGCAGACGAGCGGGATTCTACCACTAGGTCCTCTTTCAAGTGTCCATCTTGCTTCAACACTTATACAGACCTGGAGGTAAATCAGCTGTTTGACACATTCACAGGTATGCCAGCCACACTGCTTGTCAGCTGCAATCTGCAGGAAATTTTTACTGATATTCATTGTGTACCTATATTTATAGAAACATGGGTGTGGAAAGGCCCTTGGAAGTCATCTAATCCAAATCCCTGCTCAAGATGAGATCATGCCTGTCTAGCCTATATTTACGAACTTTAACAGTCTCTAGGCAGTCTGTCCCAAAGTTTTACTACTTTCACGTTACAAAAATTTAATGTTATGCAAATTTTCTAAGAGTAAGTAAATCTGTTGCCACTTTTTTGAGGTCTGGTGGATGGAAGTGTGAAAGAACAAGTATAAAGGAAATACCAGTGCTTCTAGCACCATGTGTAGTGAAAAGGAAGGATTATTTAGCACTAAAACATAAGACTTAGATGTCTGATTCTAATTGCTGTTTAAGTGACTTTACTAAGCCTAAACCATGTCTTGTGTCTTGGTTTATAGTTCAAAATGGAAATAAATTGTCCATTTTGCATGAGTGTTTTAAGAATAAATTTAATTAATAGTTGGAAATGCATGAAGATTTTCTCTGCGCTATAGAGGTTGCATCCTTGACTTCCTTTCCCCACACTGTTAATTGAGAATCATAAAATGTGTACATGCCTTAAATGTAAATGAACATAATAACTAATTCTCACAATACCAAAAGAGAAGTAGTTCCATATTTGTTATACTAACAGGTAAACCAAGTCAGAAAGCCTAGAATGTCCCAAACGTACATAACAAATTAGTAGCAGAGCTGGCTTTAGAACTCAAGAATTTCTGTCTCCTGTTGAAGTTCGAGGCAGCTGAAATTCAGGATCAGGTTCAGTACCAAAGACATTCAGTGGGTGATACTGTCTGCACACTTACAAATTTAGGTACCTTCAATCTAATGGAGTTTCAGAAATCTGTTACTTTGGTAGATTTTTTAGCAAAGGCCACTGCTCAATATTTCCATCCTATATTAACCTGGGAATTTTGAACTGGGACAATGTTGCAGAGACTTTTCGTTGCACCTACTGCAATGCTGAAGTTGAGGAAGATGGCTCGGCACTTCCCAAACGAGATGCTAGAACCTTGCTAGCAAAATTCAATGAGCAGATTGAGCCTATCTATGTGCTTCTGCAGGAAACTGAAGATGTTGTTCTGCCATACGATTTGCTTGAGCCTCCGCCAACAGAAATCCCAGAACTATCAGAAAGGTATTGTGTATTCAATACAGTTCATAAAAAGAAGACTTCTGGGATTCTTTCTTCCACAGCACAGATTAACCTAAAAGCAGATAGCTTAGCCTGGTTTTCAATAAGTATCTTCAGTTCTTACTGAATTCATATGCTTAACCCAGACACCTTTTCTCAAAACCACTAAGCTACCCACCCTCCTTTCCCCTCTGTTTGCTCAGGATCTTGCCAACTACCTCAAAATACAAAATTCACACCACCTGCCAAGCATTTTCTTTCACATCTGTTCCCTGCCCCAGTCATTTCATTTTTCACATCTATCCTTTCTTTTATCCCACTTATCTATTTGCTTTATCCTGCCTGTTCCTCAGTCCTTAAGGCATCTTTCCCACCTACTTATTTCTGTCCCATCCACATTCCACCATGCTCATTTGCTCTGCTTGTTGTTCCTGCATATTAAATTATTTCTAATATTTTTTTCTCTCTGAAGTGGCTTTCCTCAACTTCCATTCATTGAAATAATTCTCAGGAAAGCCGGCTGCCTCCTGATCAAATTAAGCCTTGTTTGCATGGTGACTATTTCCAGATATTTCTCAGATATGATCTATCCCCTCCCTTCTCCATTTGTTCCTTCCCACTTGCTCTTCTAAATGATGCTACTTGTTTCCCAAGACATTCATCATTTCCTCCTCCCAACCTTTTCTTTCATTTTATCCTTTCCCATTAAGCATGAGAGCTTGAAGTAGTTTGCTCTATCATTTTTCTAAGGGTTTCTATTTCTCTAGGTTCACAGGCTAGATGTTGTCAGTTCCCATCATCCCCTGCACACATACTCAAGTATGCATTGCTACTGCTGTTCCCTCTGTAACTGGTTCAAAATTCATGCTCCCTTGTATCCCCACCCCTGTAATGCATACCACAAGGCCTTGCAAATGCTTCCTTTCCTCAGTACTTTCTATTTATTAAAAAAAACAAACCCTTTATCTCCACTCACTCCTCTGTCTCCTCCCTGGGACCTTTTTTGTCAACTCTGAAAGTTGTTTTCCTAAGCTTTTCTTGGAAGGATGATGATCATTGGTGCTGCCCTGTAAGCCTGGATCAGCCTCCCACTTTATTCCAAAATCTTTTATATTAAAAAAAATAATAAAATAAAAATCTATGAATGCTTGCTTTCTATTCTGCTTTGTGTAGTATGCCTAGTGTCTTAAACTTAAGCTGCCTAACAGAAAGATTAGTATTACGCAAGACTTTCTTAATGTTCAGATTTTGGTGAAATGTTGGTATTTGGTGCTTGAAGGGATGGGCATTATTTAATGTGGTAGTGCTTTTGATGCAGCTGGCCAAGCCGCACTTGACAAAGTTCCTGCGAGTTGGCAGACGGGATTTTTGTTTGTATTTAAAATTCCATGGGGCAAGAGAGTGAAATCAGAAGTGAGAGTAACAAACTTTTTCTTTCAGCTTTGATCAGAAGATCTATTCAAATGTGTTGGACACCAATATCCGTCCCGAAAAATGGGCCAACAAGAACTCGTCTCTCAGTGACATGTATGTCCAGAACTTAGTTATTGATGTCCAGGATTCTGAACCTAAAAAAGAAAAAGAAAAGGTGGCCAAAGAACAACCTATATGGATGTCCCAGAGTACTGTAGAAGAAGCGTCTTCAGCAGTTGATACCAATGCTGGTAAGCCTTAATGCTGAGAGCCTAACATGTGCATCGTAGTGCCTTCCTTTTAAGAATGAGAAAAGTCTAGCTAAGAAAATGGTGTCATTAACTTGCCCCCTCTCAGCACTTTTGAAAATCAAGGACTTATCTAGCCAACTGAATAAGGATTTTAGGCATCTTTAGTCGCCAGGTTCCTTTGTAATCTTTTGTTAGCTAACCTATATTTTGAAAATCTTTTAAATGCATCTCAGTGGTGGTTGAATGGTGTTTGACTCAAGCACTTAAATTTTACAAAGACTCTTAGTTCCCTGAGGTCAACATTTAGGTACCGCTGAGGTCACAGACAGACTTGCTGTTTGAAGCGCTCCAAATGCCTTTGAAGCACCCAAAATGGCAAGGCTGCAGGCATGTATGGCCAAAGAAGTGCCTCAGAAATGATCCTCAAAAAAAGAGGAGCATCTCTGAAGCACTCAATTTCAGGCACTTCCTGAAATATGTGATTCTCCAGTATATACACAGAGGGTCGTGGGGCAGGGTGTGGAGCTGTGAGGAGAGCCAATGAGTGCTCTTCTGTGCACTTCTTTGGCCTCAGGAACCTCTGGAGACCAAGAGGCATGCAAGGATTCCTGCTCTTCAGGTTGTCTGTGCCAGTGCATGCTTTCATGCTTTTTGAAGCTCTTTTGGCTGGGGTGAGGGTATATATCTGAACAGCACGAAAGAAATCTGGATTTGAAGCAATCTAGGATCCAGAGCACTTCAAATGTACCTCTGTCCATGGCCTGATATCAAGAACGAACACTTAGTTACAACCGGAGGGTAGGGCTAGCATTCTGAATGACCTGGGTAGAGCAGAGAAATGGTCCACAGAGATTCAACAAGGACAAGTGCCAAGTTCTGCACTTGAGACAGAATAAACCATGTGCTCAAATGCAGACTGGGGAATGACAGGCTAGGCTGTGGTATTGCAGAGAGAGACTTGGGAGTTACGGTGGACCACAAGTTGAATATGAACCAACAGTATGCTCTTGTTGCAAATAAATAAATAAAAAGTCAACAGCATACTGGGTTGTATTAACAGGAGTGTCCCTTGCAAATCAAGGGAAGTGACTCTTCCACTGTATGTGGCACTAGTGAAGCCTCACCTGGAGTACTGTCTAGTTTTGGGTCCCATACTTCAAGATGTGGACGTTATGTAAAGAGTCCAGTGCAGAACAACAAAAAGGATCAGGGGCCTGGAAAGCAACACTTACGAAAGGCTGAAAGAGCTAGGGTTATTTAGTCTGGAGAAGAGAAGACAGGGAAGGATTTGATAAATCTTCAGCTACTTGAAGGGCACTTACACAGAAGATGGAGATGGGCTTTTCTTTGTGGCCATAGGGGTCAGAACTAGGTGCACCAACCTCAAGCTGTAGCAGGGGAAACTTAAGTTGGAGGTTAGGAGGAACTTTCTGACTGAAAATTGTCAAGCATTGAAACAGGCTACCTAGAGAAGTTGTGGAAGCTCCATTCTTCCTTAATTTAAGCATTCAAGAGCAGGTTAGACAAACACCTGGCTTCTGGGATGGTTTAGTCAGGTATGATTCTGCCTTGAGCAGGGGACTGGATTAGTAACTTCTGTGAGGTCCCTTCCAGCACTACTTTCCTCTGATTCCTATGCATGTTCCTTAAGCTGATTCTGTACATAACCACTGGTGGAAACTTGGGAACAGATTTTTGATGCCTAACTTGCTCAGAGCCCTGGCTCCTGCTTAAAAACCCTAGTAAGATTAACAGACCAGATGTCGACCTCCATATCTTCCCGGGGGTTCAATCTAGTAAGCACTCTCAGGGCATGTCTAGCAGATCAGGCTTCTCACATGACCATTAAAATAAAACTTTAGCTGGTTGTATAATCATGATTGATGGTTACTCCCATTTAATCCCATTACATGCAGACTCAAACTCATATAAGAGAGCAGGATTATTCCTGTGGTTTTGACAGGCACATTAAGAAGAGATCCATCTTCAAATCCTACCCTTTCTACAGGATTTGGAAAAGACAATTGTATCCACAGGCTGGCATATAGGGCACTTAACTAGGATAAGGAAGAGCTGTGATCAATAAATAGCTCATTCCTGTTTATAAGCAATATTTATAAAACTTCATCGGAACTGGAGAATTCCACTTCAGAACAGCTAGCAGCCAAACAGCTACGGTAGTTTCCTGGGATATGGGAGGCCTTAGTTCCACTCCCTGCTCCAAGTCAAGCAAAATGGGAATTTGAAAACGGGTCTCCAGTCTCCCCAGTGGGTGTATGGTTTGCATCACTCTTCTGACCCTCCAGGCAAGAGTTCATGACAGAATTCAGATCTAGATACCTCCCTTTTGCATGAAATAAGACAATTTAATCGCCTATATTGAAGGGTGAGGTCCAATTTCCTCCCCCTCCTTTTGACGTTGTTAGGATGAGCAAAACTAGCTTTTGAGACGCCTGTTCTGAGGTGTCAAATTTCCTGTGTGTATTATTTAGGAAGCCTTGATGGCTAACTCAGGGTTAAGGATTCTAACAGGCACAGTGCTTAGAAGCTAAGTACAACTGCTGAAGTCCCTTTTGTAGATTTAGTAATAGAAACCAACAGTGGAAAAGAATACATTCGGTGCATCCTATTTGTGAATGAGCAGAGAAGGAAAACTCTCGTTTGCTTCACTTGCACAATATGTACAAGCGGAGGAGTACTGGTCTTTTGCCATGTCATCATGTCATAACTTGTTTCTTTCCCCCTCTCCCTCTGTTAACAGAAATACCTAAAACTGATGAGAACGTTAAGGAAAGCGTCGCTAATAATGAAGTAATAAAGACTCTTCTCATCCATGAATCAAAGTCATCTTCTGGAACAAGGCATGTGCCACCTCTTGCCCAAAGCAAATGCCACGAGTCAGAAAGTGATACCAGTGAATCTGAGGAGGATATTAAGCATGTCAAACCAGGAAAAGTGGTAGGCAGTGACTTAGAACAAGAGGAGCAGGAAACTGTGGATCCTACTGTAATGGTAGCTGGACAGCCCCACTTATATAGCGAAGTCAGTGAAAATCCAGTGCTAGTGTCATTTATGACAGGGGAAGAGAGAGAAGCTTATATCAAAGTGGGACAGGAAATGTTCCAGTCTGTCTTTGAATAGTTGTTTTAATACTTTACATGCACAGCATATCTGTGTAACATACAATCTGTGCATGGAAAGAATTTGGGTTTGTTTGTTTGGGGATTTTTTTTTTTTTGGTGAATGTAGTGGAATCTACATCTATTATAAATATATTTATTTCTACATAGCAATGGAGAAATGCTGCTGTTGATTATTGCTATCTAGCAGATGGTTTTGAGTGGCTCGTTTTCAAATTTGACTATGAAACCTATCCAGAAACTTGTTTAATTCAAGATGCTGTGAATCTACTTAATTTACTTTGGAACTTTGAATCATTCTGTCTCAGCAACTAGTGTTGTTTCACTTATTGGTAACATGCAAAATAACTGAAGGTCAGCAGTACTCGGGTAAGAGAGCCTAGCACATCCAGGTGCAAGGGGTTAACCTGCAGTCTCCCAGCTCCTGATCTGGATGTTGCTTCCTTCACTGCTTCTGCTGCTTAGAAGCCTCAGGCTGTCCCTTCTCCAGCTTCCTACAGGGGGACTGCATGAACCTGTGCAGCATGGGGGTGGCTTGGATGGCATGCACGGTCCACTAGCTCAGTGCAGAGGGTATACCTGCTGTACAGTGTTGCACACTGCCTAGGGGGTGTGCAGCCCACACATGACCACACAGATTCTGATCCAATGCTTCCCTTTTGAAAGGTAGGTAGATTAAATTAAACTTTCTTCACCAGAACTGGTGAAGCTTCTCTGTGATGTAGCTGCATTAATATGTTCAATAACCTTCTGGATTGGATTGTGTAATATGGAGGCACGAAGGCTGTCAAATAAGGATGGCCTTAGAACAGATCTGTTCTTGTATTTCTCAGGTGTTTATCTGAACAGGAATCACAACTTTAAGTAAAGTGTGTTCATAATTAACTAAACACTCAAAACTCAAAAGTAAATAAGAGGAACTAGTTGAACTCATGCTTCGTTGCAAATTAATTTGATTTTTTAATAACTTTTTGTCAATCATCATCATCTTTCCTTCATCCATCATTGCCTGTTTCAACTTCAAAAGTTTTCAGACTACCATTTCCATCTGACTTTGGTTGTAGATTGTAATTTAAGTTTTTGACATGGGTGAGTTACCAGCTCTCCACGCTACTCCCAACCTGGAGGACCAGATCAGAGTCCCCTTAGCTGACACTTTCACAGTTCCCTGGTCAACTTCATGGCACTTCAACAATGTAGCAAACATTAATAGATGCACTGTAACTGGAATTGAGGCCATACTGAATCTTGAGTGAAGTGTTTATTAAACAGCCCTTCATCATTATCTCACTATGACTTGTGTGTAGGCCAGGGGCAGGCAAAACATGACCTGCAGGTTGGATCTGGCCTGTGGGTGGGCCCCCCAAAATTGTGCCCTACCCAGTCCTTCCACCTATGAGGGTGGGAGCAAGGCACCCCCATGTACATGCAGCCCCAACCAAACCCTACTGTTGGACTCCCACTAGTGTGGGCAGAAGGACCTGGCCAGCAGCTTCTATGCAGGGCTGCTGCTGCCACAGCCCCCAGGACCTGCTTACTGCCCCAGTCTCCTGCTAGGTCCAGGCAGCAGGCAGGGCTGCAGCTAAGCCCACCCAGAGCATTGGACTGGTGACAGCACAGTGCTTGTGTTCAGGGCATGGCAGCAGTGCAGAGCTAGGGTGGGTGCATGCAGGTGTGAGGGAGACTAGGGACAATGGCTGTGCCCTCTGTAGTGCGCAGCCCCACACGAGGTGGAAGCAGGGTGCAGGTGCTCAGTGGGGCACAGCTCCAGCCAGCATTGCACGTTGCAGCAAGAGGCACAATCTCCACCCAGCTGCCTGCATTGCTGGTGCTCCCTGCCACTTACATGCAGCCCTTGCACTCCCACAGCAGGGAGGGAAGCCCCATGTGCTGGAGCCAGGGCTGCACAGCACCACAGAGAAACTTGAGGAGCTAGCTGCCTTCCCTGCCTGGGGCTTGCCTTCCCTGCAGCATAGTCCCTGTGGGGAAGGCAGCCATCTCCAGCACCTGAGGTGCCTCTCTGGTGCTGCACAGCTCCAGCAAGGAAGGCATCTGGCTCCACCGTGTGCTTGTACAAGGGCTGTGTGTGAATGACAGGGAGTACCAGCAGTACAGGCAGCCATGAGAAGGTTGCACCCCTCACTGTGATGTGCAGCACTGGCTGGAGCCATGTCCTACCAGGTGCCTGTGCCTTGAGCACCCTGCCTGCTACTGCACCATCAGGGGAGTGGGGGGACCCCACATACCCCCAACCTCCCTCACACCCACACCCTGCCCCCATAATTCCACACACATACACAATCCTGCACATGCACCCCACATACCCGCTCCCTCACAATATACAAAACTAAGAATTTTTTTTGAGTTATTATGCAATCACCCCTATATACACTAAGCAAATACAAATCATAACAAGTATTTTTTTGTAATAAAATTAAAATATGTTATAGTAGATGTTTGACTTTTAGTGTATGAATTTATGTTTTTTTCTGGTTCCAAGATGGCAACCTGCACCCCTCCCAAAAGGAATATTTCCAGGGGCAAGGGGAAGGACTTCCAGTGGCAAAGGTCAGGGGTTAGGGGGTGGGACTTCTGGTCCCAAGGGGCAGGGCTACCCATGCAGCCCTCAACAGTTCACCAAGACTTGTTAAGCAACCCTCCACCCAAAATACTTGCCTGCCCCTGACCAATAGGGCTGACAGATTCAGCCTCTGGAATAAGAGATTTAATTTATATAGATTCTTCTGTACCCAGAAAGATTCTTTTTGGGGAAAAGAGACCTTTATGTACATACAAAGTTTTGCACAGAAGCTTTTGTATGTCAGCTCTTTTGTGCCAGTAGAAGATCTGGAGTACCATGTTTCAGATTGTAATTGTACAAAAGTCAGTCAAGCAGTGGCAGTTATGTGTTTTTTGACCTCCAAAAGTTCCAGACATTTCTTTTTCAATGCTGTATCTGAATCCCTGTAACAAAGTGCTTTCTTGCTCTGTTAAGGCAAGTACTCTTTTTCAAAAGGAGCATCAGACTGAACAGGGTTACTGAAGTGTTGAAAGCTAATGTGAACAGACCATGGCTATCACAAAATGTTAGTTTGTGATACAAGCTACACAATTCTAAAAGAATTAGGACTGAAAACTAGAACTATGATTTTACAGAATCCAGGGACTAGACCAGAGATTCTCAGACTGTGGTCCATGGACCAGCACTGGTCTGCGAGCTCCACTCAGATGGTCCACAGGAAGGTTACAGAACAAATCGATAATATGTGTACTTGCAAGGTAAAACTAATTATATTAATATACGAGTTATGTGCTTTGATTTATAGAACAAAAAAAAAAAGTTTCAAGTGGTCTACTGAGACTCAGAAATGTTCAAGTGGTCCGCAAAAAAAGAGTTTGAGAACCACTGGACTAGATCAATGCAAGACATGGAGATTTGTCACGAGAAGTATGGTAAGACATGGAAGAGCTCCCTCTGCAAAAGAAGGGAGTCTGTTTATCATAGCCTATTATATAAGTTGGTAATTTTAAGTCAAGCTCTTTCATTTATCACTTCAACAGTTTGGAAACTAACAGAATTGAAGAGGTATAGAAACAGTAACTAGATCACTCCAGAGACGGTGAATCCTGTAGATGCCTTCTTTCAGTTCTCTTACATTGATCAAATTGCTTAAGGTTGAGACCTAGAACTGCAAGATGTGAGCCCTATAAACTATGTTTTGGTTATGTCCACCTGAAGGAACAAGTACTTAACTGGTGCTAAAAACTATAATTAGTTTGGGGTGTAGCATAAACAGCCAGTTCAAAATAACAAGACTCCAAATGCTTCCTTCAAAGACCAATGAGGTTCAAGTGCTTTATTATGAGCAAATTAAATCAGTCTATACCAGAAGCAATCCTGTTTAAGAGCAAAAGCTTGCTCATAAAATTCCTGACAAATTATTATTTTCCCCTTTCTATGGATATGGATTACTTATTTACTCGCCATAACAAAACTGGCAATACTTGAGTAACGTGGTACGATTACTCTTATATTTAAGAGTCCTGTAGCATAACAACTCCTGACCCAAGCAATAAAAAATTCAGGTCAGAAAGACACCTACTTGCTAACGATCAGCAAGGAAGGAAGAAAGCTCTCCAATTAATACTCAATTGCAGCAGCTCCTAGACCCCAAAATTGAAGATATGCTTATTACAGCCTGTATGGTAATAGGCAACCAGATATTTCATTAGCCTCATTAGAAAATTAAAACCACAGTAAGGTGTCCTTTATCTAAAGTCAGGACTTTCAGAAGTTAAGGCTTTGACAGCTGGAACTGAAAGCCACTTAAATGAGTGGGTTAGAAGAAGTAACTTTGTATTGCCCTGGATTTTTGCTACCCCCTCAACTGTTCTACATTAACTACTTTTAAATTTTAACCAGTTCAGTTCCCTAAAAAATGAGTATCCACTATATTCATCATTGGTTAATTTAAAATTTATTAGTAAATGTTTCAAGTGGAAGATAGTATTTTTTTTTTCTGTTTGACCAACATTGAAATCTAATAGGGTTTGAAAATTATAATGTAATTTATGTGCTGGCTTCAACCAAATGCAGAACTTTGCTTCTAAATTGTCACTGAGCATTAGATAGAATAATGTATACTTGCCAGGTTGTATTTATACTTAGGTGTACTTGAAAGTATTGCTTTGTATCAGATGTACTGTAGGAGGGGTTTAGGGGTAAAGATAAATTGCAACCCTTAAACATCTTATGGAAGTCCCACTTAAAGCCTTTAAAGCCATTTATTACCAGGTGCTTTAAAGTTCTTCTACTAGTTGGCTGCCACTTTTGACACATTGCTTATACCAGGAAATGAAATCTAATGTTGATCAAATAAAAGATACAACTCTATCTAATCAGCATCCAAAAGTACTAGAAGCAGTTATAATATGGTATCTGCTTTCTGTCTTCCCATTCACTTCCAATTTTACTGTTACACTTAACTTGTTTCTTAAAATCTCTCCCCTGTTGCGGAAGAGCTAAACCAGGGCTATCCAACTGGCAGCCTGAGGGCCACATATGGCCAGTAGGGGGTTAGGTTGTGGCCCCTGAGCTCCTATTAAGCTTTGTGACTTCTTAATCTATTATGCATAGATGAGTAGGATAACTTGATTTTTTTGGCTCAAAAATATTGACAATGTTCTTTTGAACATGAATCTTGAATGGTACCCCTTAAAAAAGCAACACAAAAGCACCTTTTCTTGAATAAAAAGCATTTCTTTGTTCAGGTGACTCGAATGTCAAACAGCAGGGTCAGGGTTGCTTCAAGCTGCAACATTTTGGTTCAAACAACAGGGTTTACAGACAAGTCCAAAAACTTTATTTAAAACTACAGTTTTAAACAATTCCAAAATTACTAAACAAATCACAATGAAAAAATAAAAAAGATTAAGACAGAAAAAGGAACAGTGCAGCAAGACTGAATAAAGAAGGATTCAGTTTCAGCTGGTTAACCTGCCATGGGCAGAAGTTAGCACACCTAGTCTAAAAAGCTGTGCATCAAAAACTAATTTACATTTTATACACATTCAGTGAGTTTAATGCCAATATTCTATATGGATCTGTGTATGTGGAGGGGAATCTTGAGCTTATTTTTTCATGCATTTGGAGCTCCAACAGTTTCTGCAAAATAAAGTTGTACTGGTTAATGTCTAGCAACCATTAAAGATCAAATATAGCTCTTTACATGCATATCTCTTACCTGTTTAGGAATATTTCAGAGAACATTTGTCCAAATAAATTCCTCCCCAAAATGGTTACGCATGTTTTGAGCTTGGATTTAATTATCTAAATAAATGCAGCCACATGGAAGAAATATGGGTGCTATAGTTCCATTACCAACTTACGCAAAATCAAAATAGGGCACTCTTAACGCAAGTATTGTGTTGAACAGCTTATGTAACCAAAAAGGGGAAGTGATCATACACAAAGTGCTATCAAAGTCGTAGTTGTGGGTGGGTAATATATATCAGTACAAAACATCTGCCCTTTCACTAAGCTGACTGTGCTGTAAACCCGCTCTGAATTTTGTTGCCAAAGTTCTGCTGGTTGTAATGGGAATCACAGCAAGATCCCTGCTGTAGCTCTAGCTGTCTACAGAGAAGCACGTGTTAGTTTCAGGAAGCTATTACAGCTATAGTATCAGATGAAACACTACTTTTTGCCATATACTGCATCTCTACCAACTGAATCTAAAAGCAACTATAATGGCAGGCACATTATTGCATCAGTTTTAACTTTTGAGTAGATTATTAATAGTACCACTACTTATTAAGATCTGTGTTTTAAAGGAAAATTTAAGTGACCTGGCATTTACTCATCTGATACATGTGTTTCTATAATTGCTGAAATGCTAATTTTTCATGCAGTGAGTTCTGCCAGCTACCAGGCTACACTTCTCACTCAGAGTTATGCTAAGACTAAAGAAATTAGCTCAGGACTTTAAAGTATGGCTTTAAGCAGAAATATTCAAAGTTAAAATTCATAAGCCAAACATATATTTCAAAATAAATTCTGAGAATCTGAACCTTTTCCGTGAATTTAAACAGTGATATGTAACTGCATGTCATGTTAGAACAGCAGCTTATTAAACTGGAAATTATTTATAAATAACTGTACATTATTACTTTAAACTATTTATTAGTTATATTCCAAGTTGTACCAGAAAAAAATCTGATGTGTAAGTTACACAAATAAAATATATAATCAGCAAGTTGCACCCAAGCATTAAAATATTAATTTAATTTTTGTGATTTTTGCCTTTGAGTTATTTGTTGAATGAAAGTCACAACCTTCATTTCCTATTCATTTAGAAATCAAAACAACATAGCTAAGAATACTGGGAGATTTCTGCTTACATCAGACTTAAAAAGACTGAGAATTTTTCTTTTTTAATCAAAGCTACTACACATGGGCATCTCTTTTCTTTCACCTGTTCTGTACCTCTACCTCTTTTCTCCTATGTAAAGCACTGTGAAACATTAACTACTGCATCTCTAACATCCATGCTGTTGCAGTCCATTCAGATTGAGCCTTACTTCATAGATCTGATTTGGTACCTATGAATTCAGCTTACAGTCACTTAGAAATGTATTTGATATTTTCAAATTACCTACAGATTACAAAAACTCAGACCTTCAGTTTCAACAAGAAAAGGATTATTCCCTTAGTCACATTGAAAATATGGGGTGTTTATACATGTGCTCTGGGAGGTGGGGAGGAGGTACATTAATTAAAGCAGCTCTTGGAACTGCTCTAATTAAAAAGTGCCTGGAGAATCTCATGCATCAGCATCCCTGTGCTGAAAAATGGCAGTGGGGGGGCTTTAACTAAAGTTCATTAAATGAGCTTTAGTTAAAAAGTGCCCCCACCACCATTTTTCAGCACAGACACACTGATGCATGTGACGCAGAGCCTGCTGTAATTCCAGCATGTCACAGCAGCCTCGATGCACATGTATAGGCACCCATCCTGCAAAAATAAAATTAGAACAGCAGAAAACACAAACCCTTCACATCAAAGAACTGTCTAGTTTTGGTAATGAAACAGTGGGGCTCAGAAGACTGATTTCTTGCTTTACTCAGCAATAAATCCTGAAATGCTTAAGTTTAACTTTCCCAGTAAGATAATCATAACTTAGTAAATGAAGTTTACTTTCTTACCAGGTTCTTTTAGGATTTCAGAATCTCCTACTAACTCTTCTCCTTGAGCTCCATCACCACTCAGTATTTCATCAGACAAATTATTTGTCTGGGCTTCTGCTGCCATTTTCTTCATTAGATCTGCCTTGGAAAGGATAAAAAATCAGTCTCTCAGGTATTTCCCTCCTTTTATAATACAATTGACCATCAAAAACTTTTTTAACTGCATAAAATGCAAGCAAAATACCTCTGAATACATTGTAAGTTTAAGAGGCAAGTCTTCCACCTTCACAAAGTCATCCTCATCAGACTTTTGACTTACATTTCCAGAACCACCTTCCTGTTGACAGAATTATGACAATTTAATTACAAATAAAACACTGGAGGATCACTTTTTCTCATTCCAAGAACAGATATATAGATATATACAGATATAGATGTATCTTATTTGTAAGCAGAAAGTGTAAGTAGGAAGGGCAGTGTTTGAGCGTGCAATTTACTCAAAAAATTAAGTCAGGAAAAGAAGCCAAATCTTAAACTGAAAAAAGTGACATTCAAAACAAACAATACATTAACTAAAGTTATACATACATATTCATTCACTAACACGGGAGACTCTGTATCAGGGCTGCCAGCCATGGAACTTCCAGGACTCCCTGTAGAGGATTTGGCTTCTATACACACTATTTCTGATGTCTGAATTTCATTTACTGGTAACAAAGGGGTTGGCTCCTCTGTTGTCATATCTGTAGTAGTAAGGGTTTCTGGAGCAGTGACTGTTAACTGTTGTTTATTCTCCAAGGTATTGAGAGAGTGAGGCAAAACAGCAGACACATCTTGTTCATCTAAAATAAAAAGAAATCCAAAATAGATGTTGACAGAAATACAAAGCATGTTTTGAAAATCTAATGCTGTTGAAAGAATGAAATGCCATTTCAACTGGTATAATGTTTGAGTGTGCAACCATTTTGTAGTTTATTTTTGACATTTCAGCAGCTTTTGCAAGGTAATATAAACCTTGTTAATAAAGCCAATACATGAAGGTACAAAGATGAGCCATTCATAATCTTTCTGAAGTTTACAGCGATTTTGTAAAGTTAAATTTCTTCAACAGCAGAAGTGAGCTAGGCAATATTTTGGATTTTTTTGCCAATGTAGTTTACAAATCACAATGTTTTAGAAGAGCCTAAAATAATATTTATTTCAAAGTACATAAGAAGGATGCTATAAAGCCACAACTGCCAATAGACAGAAATCTTACCCAAAATTTTAGTTTTTTCCCCTGTGCATACTCTAGGAGAGTATTTCACAACTTTTAGTGAGAAATTACTACCCTATAAGCTATGCAAATACAAAATTACAAATTTAATTGTGCAGTATCAAACAAATTTAGTGCTGTTTAAAAAAAACCCACCTCAGTCATAAATTGTTAAATTAGACCCCAACCTTTTAATTTAAGGTTGTTTGTTGTGTGTTCAATTTGTCACTGATTCATAGTGAGAGCCTGTGACTTTTATAGTTTGTTGAATTTTTGCTTTTCATATAATAATACAACACACATTTGATTAATATTTTAATTGGCTGCTGAAATACTACGAAATCCAGTTTCCCACATAACACAGTCAATCTATGGGAAAAGTACATGTGAAAACTAAACATAAAATACTGCATCTGTAATGCAAAGGAGAGGCTAAATGCGGCAGATGACTGGAAGTGGTTCTTATACAAGGAACTGCAGCACGTAAATGACAGAAATTCAGTTATAGTACTCCATTTGAACCAGAAATGGGGTTGTGTGTGCAAAAGATTGAGAGAATCACTTCTTTAAGATGAAAAAGAGCTCTGACACCTCCTAGAATTGCCTCTCTATGGCAATATGTGATCAGAGACTAAAGGACCATTTATTTTTAAAGCAATTACAAGAGAACTAAGCTTAATGGAAAGCTCCTATGTTTTCCCATTACTTCTCCAGTAGATCTCTTGATTTGATATTAAGCCTTTTGTAACCTAAGATTTTCTATGCAAATCTACATTTCTCTCTACTCATGTCTTACCTTTAGCACTAACAGATTCCTGCTCAGATGACAACATCTCATGGTCCTGAGTCTCATCAGATTCACATTTAGGCATCTACAGCAGGTGGGGGAAACAGAAGTTAATGTTCTATTAAATCAGAGTTTAAAAATAGCTTATTTAGTCTTCTGTTCAAATAGCCAAACTTCCCCGCTCCGCCCACAGCATGGTCAGTAATTGTCTATACTACTACACAATTTAGCCAGTAAGTTCCAGTGTCTACTCATTAGCCTCTCTTCCAGAATATTAAAGATCTCACTGTTAAGAAGTTTCTGAAAACCTTTCCTGCTAGTTCTTATGAGCCTTTAGATTACATTGAAAAGCTTCTCTGTTAAGGTTTATAGCATTCAGTACATTTTGGCATTTTGGATTTTTGCTGTTCTCAGATATTTTAGCAAACTGAATATACTTTAAGTCTTTTGGGTCAGGGGTTAAAAAAACCTTTACTCATTAGTAATTAAAAAACAAGTTCCTATGACCAAATAAAAGACATTCAAGAGTTTTTAAGCTTAAAACTGAAATTACTCAACAGCTAATAAACATTTCATATCATATGAAAAATCAGCTATAATTCTGGAGGAATTCCACAATTTTACAGTACACTTGGATTGACTTATAACCTTACACCTTTTTCTGGCAATTGAGGAAAAATGAGTTTTCTGAAAGTAACAAAAGTAAGTTTTTACTGTAGGTCATTTGTTTCTCTTCTTTTATTACCTTTCCAAAAATGGGGACTATTACAATATTGCCATTCATTTCAGTCTATCACCCATTCCTCCATTAAGCCAAACCTAGTTTGCCCCTATGAACAATATCCAGATTCTAGATGAGGCTGACCTTTGTTTTGTTTGCTTAATTTTCTTTGGCTTTCCATTTGCCTTCTGCACTATTGCTACTTTTTAAAATTGCATCCAGTCCCGTACCTTGATTTTACATGCTGATACTACTACAAATTCATTTGTCTTAAAATCATGACACTTCATACTTGCCATCTTTCAAAGAACTCTCATGTCTACCAGCTCATTGTGTGTCTTTCGTTTAACACAGATGCTTCCATTAATGCAAAATTTTTCAAATCAAGCATAATGTTAATCAGTCCACATTTCTGCCAGTTATAATTCAGCCACACATGCTGCATATTACAGCTCTTTAAACCCCATTCTCACTAGAATTATCAGGACTAATCAAACTATTTGTTCTAAAAATGTTCTTGCTAAAAGCTCCATTTTCCCAAATATAATGAAATGCTGAGACAGATGGGGTTGTAAATCCAAGCGGACTACTGCAGTTTGAGGTAGTAAATGCACTGGTTAATTCAAATGCAAAATTTCACCTCAAACTAACTCATCAGCTCAGCTATCATGTCCACTTCAAACACCATGATAAACACATCTTTAATCCCTATTTTTACTCTTCTGAATCTCCACATGCACCCAGTCACAGCATGAATATCTGATGAGTATAACTCTAGATTACTAGTCTGAAACATGGTTCCTTGCTAACTACTAGGGCTGTGCAAAGCTTTGGGCACGGATTTGATTCGGAGGAGATTCAATTCGGAGATTCAGCTGCTGAATCAGGAGACCCGTTACTCTCTCCAAATGAAATCAGAAGCCTCTGATTTGATTTGAAGGGATTCAACAATTCGGCCACAGACACAGCTTTACGTTTTTTCCTACATAGCTTGAGGTACCAGGCGCGGCTTGTGAATGCCGGGTACCAGGCAACTCGTGAATGCTGTGATGCTAGGGTGAATGGAGCATCCCACAGGAGCATGGGGAGGGGGGTGGGTGGGAGAGGAGTCCCCTGCATGCTCAGCAGCGAACCCAGAAGTGGTCCAGAAGTACTTCTGGTCCGCTTCCGGGTCCGCCGCAGAGTGCATGGGGGATCCCTCCACCCCCTGGCTCAGCAACTGGTGCATTCTGAGTCTGGGGGGGCACCTGAGGTCCCCCCCATGGCCGATCACTGAGCTGGTGGGATACAGTGGGGTTCCCTGCATGCTCCCTGGTGGACCCGAAGTGGACCAGAAGTACTTTTGGTCCACTTCCAGGTTTACTGCTTAGCAAGCAGGGGACTCCCCTGCACTTCCATGGGACGCTCCATCCGCCCCACCATCTTGATGTTCACAAGCCACACCTGGTACCTCGAGGTATGTATATATATATATATATAAAAAAAAAAGAAGGTCTCCCCCATGGCCGATCACTGAGCTGGTGGGATACAGGGGGGTTCCCCGCATGCTCCCTGGTGGACCCGAAGTGAACCAGAAGTACTTTTGGTCCACTTCCGGGTTTACTGCTTAGCGTGCAAGGGACTCCCCTGCATTCCCATGGGACGCTCCATCCGCCCCACCATTTTGGCATTCACAAGCGACACTTGGTACCTCAAGGTGTGTGTGTGTGTATATATATAAATAAAAAAAGGAAAAACCCATATAAAGCTGTATCTATGGCCGAATCACCGATTCTCTGAATCAAATCGAATCTTCAGATTCCGATTTGGGCGAATCGAATCAGGACAGCAATTGCTGTCCCCCGAATCAGGCCAAACCTGAATCGAATGCTGCCCACTTTGCACACCCCTACTTACTGCTGCTTCTAGGACTTGTCTTAAACTGCTGACAATTATTTTCATTGGGATTTTTCCTGGTCTGACAGTAAGTTTATTTATCAGCCAACATCTCCCTTCTTTATAACTAGCACAACTACTGTCTTTCACCAGTCGTCATATATTGCATTCTGTATCTGATGCTTACCATTTTACATACTTTTTTTTTGTGTTAACTTTCAACAAGTCAACTCCAGTCTGCTGTTACACACCATGAGAAGCAGCAGAAATGGAGAAGAACAGATTTTATTAACAGCTGAACAGTATTGCAAGCAGAGTTCTGACTGAGTCATATGAATAAGAATTCAGTCTGATAATGACAGCTATAATTGCAGAAATACTGGATCACATGGTAGGACAAAAAAGTGAGGAACAGTTAAGACCTGTACCATGATATAAGCAATCTGATAATCAACAGAACTATTTCCTCACAAAGACAAGCACAAAGGTTACAAGAATTTCACCAGACAGTTGCATCAAACAACTGGCTAATCAATTTAGCAATAAAAGTGTTGCTACTGGATGTCAGGATCTACAGAAGTACCAAGTACAGCACTGATCATAAAATTTTCTATACGCAACTGAAGTCCAAGAAAGAAAAAAAAAAAAGATGCAACTGGAGCCACATTTGGTCTCGTTAAGTTAAAGAACTCTTTTAGGAATCACACAAGGTAACACTTCCAGTGCATTTTAGGTTCTTAATAGTTCATGAGGGTGAAAGAACTTCACTACAGACCAGATAGAAAAATAGTAAAAATGCACAAAAGGCATATTTTGACTAGCAATTAAACAGGGACACTCAAATGTGTCAAAGATAAAAAACAGGTGGCTTCCTTGACTCATACTTGCTGGATTTTCTCCCTCCAGGTCAGATATGACTTTTCCAGATGGCTCAAGCAGATGTAAACCATACTTCATATCTTATTTTAAGCTGCAGTATGAGAAGGAACTGGAGCTTGAGCACTGTTGGACATATATGTGCACACTGCCTGTGCTGAACAAGGCATCTGCTATGACAAAAAAGCCATGTGTGATGAGGATTAAGCCCTTTGGCTTTTGAATCCGTCAATGGTTGGTTGGGTCAAAGCATCTTGTGCTGACTCATGGAGAAACGTTCCTTAATCTTTTTGGGAGCACTCAAAGGAAGGAATTAATAAAGAAGTGAAGAAGCATCTCTTCACAAAAACTGAGTAGGAATGATTTCAGAACTTGAGGAAAAAAAATAAGGATTCAGATAACATCTCACAACCGTTGGCTAATAGCATGTCACTTATCAAAGGAAGACTTTACAAACCCGCTTTCTAAATTCTGCTCTACTACTGCCTTTGACAAGATAGAGTTTCTAGTTTTCATGCCTTTCTAAAAGACATCCTCAAGGTCATCCAAAAACATGTATAGGCTTGGGCCCTATGCTACTAAGGTCAGGCCAGATGAATGCAACACTTCACTCAGCCACTATTAAAAAACACCCCTACGAAGTAGTGTCTGTTTTACGGTTGGAGATTCTAAGCAAAAAGATTGATGTTAAGTCATGCAATTAACACTTAACTGCCATCTCCCACTGTTATTTTAAAACAGTTGTACAAGTAGACTTGTAAAGAGACACCCCTACTGAGCATCTGATATGGAAAATGCATGTTAAGCCAATTAAAGTTTAAACTGGCAACCAGATTTTAAGAAGGGGCAATTATCTACTGAAATACTGCCAAGAGAAAATGGTCTATTCACTTGACATCTAACTCAAGATTGGATGTTTCTAAAAGATGTGGCTTCGTTTTAGTTCATTCATAGAATTGAATGCTAAGTACAGCAATCAATGCCCAAAATTCATGTACTTGTATTACACAGGCAGCCAGATTACCTTGTTATAAGGGTCACTTCTAGTCTTAAAAACCTGTAACATGGGTGCTTAGTCCACAGACTGAAGGTCAAGTCTGGAGTCATGCAATCTGGCCTGTGGGCTTCCTCAAAGGTCCAGAATTTGGTGAAGAGGACAAGTGGCAATTAACACTGCCACCACTCTACTGCCAAATTCCAAAGCCCCATGGACCAGATGACAGCCCGGTGTGTGAGGTCCTGCATGCAAACACAGAGATGGGTGACAGGGTCCCATAAGGCATGCACAGAGCTGGGGTGGAAGGGTACACAGGTGGGGATAAGCTGTGAGGCATGACCTGGAACATCCAGGGTGGCTTGGTCCAATCCAGAATGCAGGCAACTGCGGTGATGGGCCCAATCCTGAGTGTGTAGAGCTGGGGGTGGGCAGAAAGGCCTGAACCCAAAGAGCATGGGATTGGTGATGGGGTGGCAGGTCTAATCCTGAATGGGGCTGCAGTCCTGACAACCATGTGCACAGTACCAGGACCCATTTCAGCACATGCTGGATTGTACCCACAGACCCACCCCACACTACTCTGGCCTGTGGAGAAGAAAGAGATTGGACAGAATTGGCCTACGTGATGAACAGCAGAACAAACTGAATTTTAAAAGTGAGGTATGCAGACTTCTATGAAAATATTCCACTTGTAATCCAGTTGCCTTATCCCAAGTTTTCTGCTTCTCTTTCAAAACAGGGTGTCAGCAGAGTAACCTCTGTGTAGTCAGAAGTTATTTCTAGTGCCAAATTGTATTTTTTTAAAATAAAATTTAACTCCTGTTTAAGTAACTGTAAGAATATGCTGTACTATTACAGGATCTCAGGTGAGGAATAACCCAGACTTAAGAGCTAAGAGACCTTGCTTATATAAAAGCAAAATTAAACAAGAACAAAAGGAAGACTGAAAAGCGATATCCATGTAGACTATTTCCTTAAAGCAACTAAAATAAGAAATGTAACAGAAGGAAGGATAAAATACATAAGCTCTTTTCATGCAAACACCTGCTAAGCAACAGCTGCCTAGCTTAGAGAATTATGATAATACCTGTTTGTTTTCAGTCATAGTTTCACTGCTGGCCTGTAGTGAAGTCTGGACATCCACAGGTCCCTCTTCAAATTCTTCTATTTCTTCATCTTCATTCTCATCTTCCCCACTTCCATAATTAGTTAGAGCTTGGGTTTCTGCTTTAGACAAGCCTGAAGTAAATCAATGTAGTCATTTTAGACCAGTTTTAGTCCCTAATGTAAAATTACTGGATTTTCTTTAAAAACACTTTTTTTTTTTTTTTTTTTTTTTTTTAAATGCTGTGAAAAGAGACTGGCTCTTAGTTACAAGAAAATTCTCCTTCCATTCTGGTATAGAAAATGACTGCAAGACAATATAAAATATCTAGAGGCTCCGTCTAACATGAAAAATTATAGAGCAGTAATATATGCATAACAACATGCACTTATGTCAGATATTCTCCTGAAATGAAAATATAGCGGAAACATTACCTTTTATAGATTTATAGAAAACCTATTAAGTTTTCACTTCAGGGCATGTCTAACAGTCTATGTTTAAGACTGAAGACACATGACATGTACTATATGGTAAACTGACTTTACTTTGTAGTGTAAGTGGAGTGGACATACCATTCAGTGTTACATGGCTGCTAGTTACTCAACTCCAGGACAAAATTACCTGTTCAAGTGAGGAGTAACTAAACACCAATGCTAAGTTAAAATGATGTCCTGGTTTTGTGTCTGCTCCCCAGTCAATTTTACCCTGGGGTAGAATTTGCTCAATGCTAATTTGTTCCCTCATCCTCTGGTGGGGCAAGGAACTATATTTGTGCCTATTGGAGAAAGTAAGGTTGGGAGAATTGGTCATATGTGCACTACAAAATAAAATTAGTAAATCACGAAGGATAAATTAGTCTGTAGTAATTGTCATGCATCTGCACCACAAGTCCAAATGTCAAGTACAAACAGCAGAGAAGCAGAGATTTTTAGGATGGATAAACAATGGAAGAAAAGGATGGATTCCTTAGGCTGAATATCAGGAAAAAGCATCAGCTGAGTGATTAAAGCTTCACTGTAGAACCACTATTGGAGAAGGACACTAAATTATTAGAGCTATGGAAAAACCTATAAGGGAACAGAATAACTACAGTAAAGAGATGAAGAAAGGGGCATCAAAGTTCATAAAGTTATAAAATGTTAGAGAAGGCCCAACATGAAGACAGTCCTTTAAATTAAAAGGAAATACTTTTCTAAACAATGCATAATTAAAAAGTGTGGAGTTCATACCTAGAAGGTGTTGCTGAGACCAAGAACTTGGCAAGATACAAAAAAAATTAACCATAAAATGTCCAACAGGAAAAGTTGCCATTATAAATGGTAAGGAAATACCAAGCAATATAAAACCACATGTTTAAATGTTTAAGACTGATTCTCAATGAGGGGTGCTGCAAGATCTTTTGACAGGCACCATAAGGTGTGAGAAGATAAGCAGGTGTGAGGGGGATAAGTGCAGGCTCAGGTTTCCTCCCCTGCCTGGTCACTACCTGACCCCTATTGCCAGCCCCTCAGCAAGGAGGTAAGCAATGCAATAAATGAATTAGTTTTTGGAACCGGGTTGCTATTCAGGTCACATAAGTTATGGAGGGATGCCTTGAGGCTAAATAGGTTGAGA
The DNA here is from genome assembly GCF_000455745.1 of Alligator sinensis. Taxonomy (NCBI): domain Eukaryota; kingdom Metazoa; phylum Chordata; order Crocodylia; family Alligatoridae; genus Alligator; species Alligator sinensis. Next base: position 1,300,239 of record NW_005841846.1, on the reverse strand, counting down.
ATCACTGGTTTAAGAAAATCTAAGTACAAAAGTCAGGATGAAAACTTTAACAGGGGGCTGGGAAACAGAACTCATCTAAATCTTACCTTTTTAGACAAAGAACACCGACTAGATGAACCCTGGATCAGACCTTGTATGGACTACTGCTTTAAGTTACTGGAACAATCGTAACTAGAAGTGATTTTGTTTGCATTATTTAAAATTAAACTGGACAAATACTAGAAAACATGGTAATATGCAAAGGACAGACTATTAGACTTGAGAGATAAGACCCATGAATCTTATACAACTGTAGCTCACAAGAAACAAATATTATTTAAATTTTATGTAGGAAGCTTAGTTGTGTGAAGTCAATACTGCAACAAAAAAATCAACACCAAAAAATCACTTACTTATTGATACCGGGCAACCTTCACTTTCTTCATCTTCCTCCTGATCAGAGGCATCAGATTTCGTACTTTGAGGAATTTCACTACCATTATATGTTTCTGACTCTTGCACTTGCTTGACTGTTTCAGTCTCATCCTTGTCCTAGCCATAAGCAAAAAACAGTGTTCTATTTAATTTAATGTCTGTCTTATTCCAGACAAGGACATTGTTTTGACAATTAATACCGCCCCCCCATCCCCCAGCCAAAAAAACAAACACCCAACTCATCAGTAATAAATTAAGTGCCCCGCTGCAGCAGAACCCCCTGAATATGTGCTAAGCACTGCAAACTAAGAACCATAAGGAGAAACAGAACCTACTGGAACATCTTTTCACTCATCCAAACATTTTGAAAGAGATTCTATAAAAGTGCCATAGCTCTTTCCTTTTCTATTAGTTCCAATAATCCACAGATTATTCTGGTGTCAAGTCTACAATTCAATTTTTTTTTTTTTTTAAGAGCAGTACACTGAAAGGATAAATCATTGTTTCCATCCTCCTTCGAGAACTCTCTCTGTGGCTCTTTATTCTTGGGAGGCAAGCCAAGCAGCAACAGAGGGCCACTACAGCAGTGCTACAAAACTAGTCCCCTATAGTCATCGTTGTCAGTGGTCTCTGGAAGTCAAGGATGATGTTCGTCAGGCTTGATGGGTTCAGGTGACTAAGAAGTCTGATTCTGGATGCACACATTCTTCAGCAATGGGGGCATGCTGTTGCATGGTGGAGTGGGATTCACAGCCTCAGGTTGGTTGTTTTCGTCCACTGCCATTCCACCTCAGTATCAAGTCATTGGGCTTCGAAGTGGTGTGCACCTTGGTGAACCAGGTGGTACCATGCTGAATGGTCAGCAGCTTGCTCCTCCCAGCCGTTGGTGTCGATGCCTCTGTGCTTGAGGGTGATCTTGAACATGTCTTTGTACCGTTTCCTTTGGCATCCCTTTGAGCATTAGCCAATGGAGAGCTGGGAAAAAAGAATCTGGTGAGGGAAGTAGTTCTTGGGCATTCGGATGCAGTGGCCCGTCCATTGGAGTTGATTTCTCAAGAGCAAGGCTTTGATGCTGGTGGACGCAGCTTCAGGGAGGACACCCATGCTGGTCCAATGGTCCTCCCATTTGATCCCCAGGATTCGATGCAAGAACCACTGGTAAGCACGCAAGTCCTCTATAGTAAAGGTGAGGCAAAATCTGCTATTCTCAATGAGAAGAATGTGAAGCCTTGATATACAGAACAGCCTTTGTGAAAATATTCTCTGAACAGCCGTGTGCCTCTCATCTGAGAAACATAATAAGCATATGGTCTGGATTTTGCCTGCTTACTGAAAGGTAGATAATGCAATACCATGGTGAAATACCCAAACTAACTTGGGTGCAAGCAGCAATACAAATTTGTTAATGTAATGCTTCACTCCAGCTACTTAGTCCTACCGAGAAGCAGGGTGCATTAGCCTGGCCAAGATCCTGCACTAATATGGCTATATTGCTTCTGATATCTGAACTTAGATATTTATGCACTGTACTGCGTATTTAGAAATAACCAAAAAAGAGAGGTTACATACAATACTTTATAAAATAGTCTTTTTCTAAAATGGAGTCACAGATAATATTACTTTGCAGAGACTAAAATGATACTGTGGTGTTATTTTAAACAAAAAATTAGATTCTGAATGCCTGTTTTCTATAGTTTTATCAGATTTAAGTAGATTTATTCAGAGATATTAGATTTGTATGATCAATCATTCTTTATCACATTATTAGTAAAAATATGTTGAGAGTGAAAAAGGACTTTTGAGGTTTTCTTTTAAAAAGAATAAAGGCAGCTACAGTTCTAAAATGTGTAACATACTTTGTCTTCATCAACATCTTCCACAGATGAGCAAGCGTCTACTTCAAGACCCCTCTTTACCTAGAAGAAAACCAATTACCTTCAATTCTGAAACTGATTACAGATGTAAATAAACTAAGTTTTTGCAATAAATGGCTTTGAAACACTGGACAAAACAAAATAAGCTTTTGTTATCATTTATAATCCTCCTAACTTCCACATCCACCATTAAAAGTCAATCTCAAAACTGCAACAGCTCGAGCAACTATTTTTAAGACTTGCAGTAGTTTTTGAAAAACATATGCCCTTAAGCAAGTGTTATGAATATCCAAGAGGTGAAACACTAGGAAATTAATTACCAGGACTCTTGGGGCCCTTGCAGATGTCACATTTATTTCATTATCATCATGTTAAATCATATGATAAAAATTTAAACATGCCACATGCAGCCAATTTATGGCACAATAAAATGGTGAAACAGCCACAAAGAGTTCACATTTAATATGGAATATTCTTGTGGTGATGTTGGATTGTGCCATAACCTGAAAATGTGGCATTTGTTCCAAACGCAGCACAGCCCTGTCTGATCTCAGGGATCAGGCAGGAGACTGTATCCCAAACCTGAGGGACTGTCTCCTTTTGCCTAATCCCCAGGGAACCAATGCCCCTCCAATCTTCCCCTGTCCCCAGTCTGATCCCCACAATTCTGTAAAAAGCATGAACAATTCGGGTTGGGAAGCGCCCTAATCCACAGCTGCACGCCATGGCAGTCATGCAATCAGAATCAGAGCAATTTTATGACCCATCACAAAAATCACGCATCGTCCCATGAATGTCCAACTTGGCAGGATACAGAGTTTTTGAGATGGGGCATAAAATCCCAATCACACGATTATATTCATGTCTGCCAGGGGCCGAATTTTAAATGTATTTTAAAAATTTACATAGCAATCTTGTATCACTTTCAAAAGTAGGTCCTTAATTTTGTGTGTTAAGGCTGTATAAGCTTAAATTAATAATGTCAATTAAATTAATTTCCGGCCTTGATACTCCAATGCTCTTATAGCTGAGAATAAGAATTGTTAAGATACATTATTGGTTTCAAGGGTGCCAAGGATACCCTTATTTATATCTGAGCAACCTAACCTGTATTACATTAGAGTTTCTTTAATATGTTTTGTTTAAAATTCCAAATTGTAGAAGTTAACCATATTTCCAGCACCCCATCAAAACAAAATGCTAGGCTGCTCTGACTTCTCAGGGTCAATAGAATTCAGTTTTCTATCAGGTCTTTAGCATCACTGAGGTACTGGTACTGAAAAGGTAAAAGATGGACAGTTAATTTTTTTACTCATTCAGCAGTAAAGTACTTTAATTGACTACCACAGGACTATTCACCTGAGTAAAGTCTACTCATGTGGCTTAACAGGATGGGTCCTGCCTTCTGCTTCACAGAGAAATAAGGGAAAAGAAACACGATAATTAATCATGTCCGAAGTGTTCCACATGTTTAATTGCTGACAAGCCAGGTAACATTACTTACTAATGTTATGTCATAAGTAGCAGTAATGTCTCAGAAAAAACACAAACACTTTTCTGGAATTAATCTTTTTTTTTTTAAATGATTAGAGTTAAAAAAAGGAAAAAGCCAACCTATTAAATGGGTACTTTGCGTTGGTCTTTCATCAGTCCCATGGGATGCCCATGCCCACTACAGGACAGGGAGGTCCAGGTGAGGGAGACTCCCTGCCCTCCATCAATGCTGACCTCATGAAGGAACACCTAGAGAGGCTGGATACCTTCAAGTCAGCAGGCCCTGACAATCTACGCCCCAGGGTACTCAAGGAGCTGGCAAGCATCATAGCCCAGCCTCTAGCACGGATCTTTGAGAATTCCTGGTGCTCTGGTGTAGTGCCCGAAGACTGGAAGAAGGCCAATGTGGTGCCTTATCTTCAAGAAATAGAGGAAAGTGGATCTGGCAAACTATAGGCCCATCAGCCTGACTTCTATCCCAGGGAAGGTCTTAGAAAAGTTTGTTAAAGAGGCATCCTTAATGGACTGGCAGACGCCAACATCCTGAGGGATAGCCAGCACAGGTTTGTTGCGGGTAGGTCTTGCCTGACCAATCTCATTTCCTTCTACGACCAGGTGACCCATCACCTGGACAAGGGAGAAGAGATTGATATCCTATATCCTGACTTCAAAAAAAGCCTTCGATCTGGTATCCCATGATCACCTCTTGGCGAAACTGGTCAATTGTGGCCTTGAGTCCACCACGATCTGCTGGCTGGGAAATTGGCTCTGTGGTACGACCCAGAGGGTGGTAATTGACGGAAGTCAATCGTCGTGGTGTCCTGTGACCAGTGGGATCCCCCAAGGCTCTGACCTTGGACCCATATTGTTCAACATCTTCATTAATGATATGGACACTGGAGTCAGAAGCGGACTGGCCAAGTTCGCCGATGACACCAAACTTTGGGGCAAAGCATCCAC
>NW_005841846.1:1282104-1295391 GCF_000455745.1 Alligator sinensis | reverse complement strand
AAAACACTGGCTTGCATCCATAGATGCTTCTCAACAAATCCCGGGACGTCATTCTCCCCCTGTACTCGGCCTTGGTGAGGCCGCAGCTGGAGTACTGTGTCCAGTTTTGGGCCCCACAATTCAAAAAGGATGTGGAGAAGCTTGAGAGAGTCCAGAGAAGAGCCACGCACATGATCAGAAGTCAGGAAAACAGACTTTACCATGACAGGCTGAGTCCTATGGGGCTCTTTAGCCTGGAAAAGCACAGGCTCAGGGGTGATCTGATGGCCACCTATAAAAGTTTATCAGGGGTGACCACCAGTATCTGGGGGAACATTTGTTCACCAGAGCGCCCCAAGGGATGATGAGGTCAAATGGTTATAAACTACTGCAAGACCATTTCAGGCTGGGCATAAGGAAGAATTTCTTTACTGTCTGAGCCCCCAAGGTCTGGAATAGCCTGCCATCGGAGGTGCTTTAAGCACCTACATTGAACACCTTCAAGAAAAAATTGGATGCTTATCTTGCTGGGATTCTATGACCCCAGCTGACTTCCTGCCTTCGGGCAGGGGGCTGGACTTGATGATCTTCCAAGGTCCCTTCCAGCCCTAATGTCTATGAAATCTATGAAACAATATATTTTAGCTGAAGTCAGACAAAGTAGGCCCTAAGAAAATACAAAAGCAGCAACAAACCTCTTTAGCATAAGACTGCATCACTCCAGCTGCTTCTATTTTTCTTTTGCATCTTTGTTTCACAGTAATACTATTGTTGTCCAAGTCTTGCATGAGTTTAAAGAAGGCTAATTCATTAAACAAAACTTCTGAGATCTCCACAAGCAGATCTTCTCCACAATCTTTGAGTTTTCTACCAGCAAATTTTGCTAGTGAATCCTGTCAAAAGCAAGAGAGTTCTTCTGAAATGAAAACTAAACATGTGCTATTATACCTTCCTGATGTTAAGATCAAAGGATTGCCACACTAAAAACAGAATTGAAACAGATTTTGTCCAGGCATCCCATTTATGACATTCTGCTTGAGCAGAATTCACCATACTGCAATAGCATGCTCTTATCTGGTCACAGCTTTGACAGCACTCAACTCATGACCATATGATGGCTTATGGTATATATACTGCTCTTATTTCAGTGTAGTACAAAAACCCACAGAAGCATAGGCAATACCATGGTTATCCTTTAAACAAATAATCGCAGAAGATTTTATTTCTTCACAAGGCTGTATTATTTCTAACACAAATGTTTGTTCCTATTCTGTGATGTGTTTACCATCTGCAAAAAAGCATCTTCATTCACATACAGAAGACAGTGCCAACCTATTTGCTTGATACAAATTCTACTACGGAAGAGCCATAATACTACAGATGCAGATCTCAATGTTTTCAACAATACAATCATTGTAGTTTCTGGACAGTAATAAAACATAGCCCAATTTACATAATCAAATCCTTGATTTTGGACTAACTGCCAAAAAGGCTAGATCGCAGCAACAGTGCTGGTAGTTGTTGGCTCATAAGATACTAGTAATTTAGGATCTGAAAGAGACACAACTGCCCTCCAGATAAAATTCTAATCCAATGATGAGACTGGAAGAGCAGAGGTGATATTTAAACAAGGAAACAAGGTAATATTTCATTAATGAAAATCACAAAGAAGGGGGAAATATATATCCATGCCACTCAAAGTGTATTAGAGTGAAAATTTAGGGCTGAAGCAAGTTACTTAACACCGTTGAAAAACAGGCCTTACATAGGTTTAAGTCATCCACATTAAAATATCATCAAAAAACCCGTTGTGACAAGTACTAACCTGCAGTATGCTACCAAGTTGCTTATGAAAGAATTTCACAAATTCTTTGCTTTCATCATTTTGCCGCGTAAGTGTCAAGACCATACGTCTTACTGATGTCAATAGCTGAGATGAGCATACTTCGTCCATGTGTTCCTAAGCAAATATCAGAAAGAAGAGAAGTTGGCCTTTCACCACTTAAAATGTTGACTATGCCATAAATTGAATCTCCTCCTATTCAAAGATAATTTTGCAGGTCTGTAGCAGTCTGGGGATACAGTTAAAGTTCTACTCCATTGACATGATCCATCCAAAAATTAGCTGTCATGTCATAAGTAAGTGTCCTGACAAAAGGAACTATGGCACTGACTATATGTATACCCATCCAGCTTCCTTCTACATTCCCAATACACCAATAGTTATGTCATTCAAGATTGAGAAATGTCTAAATGTTCTTATGGGACTCTGATCATTGTTAATAAAGTATAGGCTGGGGAATACTTTTAGGAGGTATCTAAATATCTGCAGGCTTTTTAAATTTATAGGAATACCTCTCAAGCCCCAGCTTTTAAGAACTGTAGTAAGCCACCAGTATACACAGGGTATGCCTACTGTAGTTCTTGTCAGACAGCTAGAACAGATACAGGTTTTCCTTGCTTTATACTGTACATGCATTCCTGGAAAACGGCGCATAACTCAAATTTGCATCAAGGGAACCCACTTTACAATGTAACAAAAAAGGAATACATTCCAAGACCTCAACTGTACTTACCTCCAGACCTATTTCTACCACTTTTTCAAGACAATTTTGGTCCTCACCAACAGCAGACAGTACACACAGGCACAGGGTGGTAGTGAATATTTAGTTGGTGGGGATGGCAACTACAGAAACACGTGTCACAGACGAGCGAGGAGCACAGATCCACACAGGAGACCATATTTTGGTGCACATCACTCCCACAATACACGGCACAAAGCAGCTGACTACGGGCTTCCAGCACACCAATCACATCAGAGTGAATTTACCTTGCATATAACGAATTTTTGGTATAAATAGGGTCATCGCATAAGAGCGAATTCTCACATACAGAACCCGCATAAAATGAGGGAAACCTGTACGTTTTTCATGCTGCTGCACCCCATGTCTAATTTAGCATGTTTATTTGACTTATATTTAGTAAACACAACTAAAAAAGTACCCCCATGTTAATTTTATGGCCCAATAGCCACAAGTATTTGAACTGAAATTTGATTAAGAAAAAAATTAAATACAGCACACTTAATGCGATTTAAATGTTATATTCAAACAAATTCAAGGCTTTACATGGAAATAAATTATTTTTATTGAAATATTTGTAAAAATGTAAAGACAATACACAATAGCATGTACTTCCCTTGCATTGTTTGTTTAAATTTAAGAAAAAAACCCCCAAAAGGCACTGAAAACTGTTGACACTAATTTTAGCACACCCAAAGAACTCTGCATGATATGCCATGCTTTGGTTTTGATTTGACCTGCACAGCCAATTAGGTGAATTCATAACTTGATTTTTGGTTTGGATTATTATGCAAGTGTATTTACCCTCCTGTTTACAAATCAATAAAACATGTACTCTCTCACACACTTGCTAGGGATAACCACCTGAAAAACATTTATTATAACTTTGAAACTGCCAAGCTTGCCTAATATTGTATTGTCATCCATTAATTGTTACTAATGATTTTTATGAAACAAGGAATTTTTAGAAATGGAAAATTTCCCACAGAAAAATAAAGTACTAGAAAATTTTCCACCCCACCTCTCTGATCAAGAGGGATTCAAAGCAAGTCTCTAAGCATTGTTATGGGGTTTATAAATTCTACAACTGTTTTCCATTTAAGAAAATAAAACATATATTTAAAGTTATTAGCTCACCAAAGAAATACATTAACCAAGATGATGAGAGGGAAGCCAAAAGAGTGTGCAGACCGCCTTCTAGGTCATAGAATTTGGCAGCCATGTAAAAAAAGTCAAACTTTTTCAAAAGTGAGTATGTAGTCAGACTTAATATGTGAAAGCCTGCTATACCTTTGTTGCATCTTGAAAATAAATGGTCCCTGCTTGAATTTATGTACAAAGATGTCTGATGAGTCATTTGGATGTTTTTATAGTCAGCCACATATAGCTTCCAAAGACAATGAATTCCCCAATTTCAAGATGGAAAAAAAAGTCTCTGATATCACTTGCATCTTTTGAATAAAGTCAAAGATCTTCAAAATTACACCTCCTTTAAAGAATGTTATCCATCAGAAATCAGCATTTAATATTGTGCTTTGATATTGTGCTTTTAACATCTACATGTTACAAATGGAAGTAGCAAGGTTCATTTTAGAATATGGTCAGAAATGTGTCTCAATCTCAAACTCCATTTACAATTTGGAGATGATGTTGTTTAATAATTTCAGTATAAATGCTTTCTTAATAAAAAAAATCAGGTCCTTTCAACATGTTATTTTTACTATTTAAACAGGACCTCTTACCTTCAGAAAAGGAATGACCTCTTTCATAATTGCTTTAATCTGTCGGTCAAGTTGCTGCGTATCTATACGAGGACATGGAACAGTAGAAACCTCGCTAGGCTGTGGTACACAAAGACTCTCACCAGTACTTGGACCTTGTAAAATAATGTATATTCAGATCACAATTTCCTAGTTAAAGGAATATCAGCTTTAAAAATGTTTTATGCATCTAGTTGGACAATAAAATAATAAATTGTGCTTTTGATAATAATCATATACAACTAAAATTGCAATATACTTACGATGGAAATGCAAACTAGTCAAATGAATTGTTCCTTACATCCATGATTATTCCCATACTATAATTACACTCATAATTACTATAGAATACTACATAAAAATGTACATACCTTCTAATTTAGCAGCAGAGGCACTCTGAAGATTACCAGAGCAGCCCTCCGGGTCAAGGATACTATCAGCATCATTTTTCATACGCTCATATTCCCTCATCCTAGCCAATGCCTGATCTAGGTGAATTACAGTGTTGCCTATACAGAGAACAAAAGTTTCCTGAGAATAGTTTTTAATCTAGATGAACACCGGTAGAGACAAAAAAAATACACAACTGTAAAATTAAGTAAAAGCTATGATGATTGTTTAAACTCTAGACATCTACTGTTTTTATTCATATGCAAGATGAGGTTTGACATGGGGAAAAAAGTCCCTCATCTTATAATTGAATACAAGGAAATCTCACTAAACACACTGTCTATCATTAAACTGCTGCCAAAAGCAGCATACACTTAGCAACAGAAACCAAGTATAACGTTGATTACATGCACCCAGCACTGAGCATGACTATAAAACACAGAGGCCATATTGGGCAAAAATGCAGATGGGAACCTATCACAAGAACAGGTTACTGTACCCCATTTGAATAAGACATACAGGAGCGCCCACTAAGCACAGTACCCCTCACCGCTGACTCTCCTTCAAGTCATGGTGAGCCATGACATTGCATACAGTTCATCCTCTGTCACCTACTCTCTCAGCCTGGTACCTATGATTAGTGTGGCCCCATCTTCCATGAGGTGGAGCTGGAACAAGTTGCCAGGGTGCCTCACCTGCATACAATTTTTTGGAGCATCTTAGGACTCATGACAAAAAATACCTGGTTCCAGTCAGGGGTGAAGGCTAATTAGGCCCCCACAACAGAACCATGTGCTATTTGGGTTACGTACATGCACATAAGCAACAGTACTAAGTTGTGACGTCACTGTAGTTTGAAATGGCGTTGACTCTGGTGGGGCCCAATCCAATGAATTACACGGTAAATCACAAGCCTGTGGTTTTGGACTAATATAAGGCATAGTTTGTACTACATACATGTAGGTGCCAAAGTGTTGCTCAAAAGTGTTTATGGAATACCTGTGCTAAGACTTGCACCAGTTTTAAAGAAAAGTAACATACATCAATTCTGGATAAACTAAGTGTATAGGTATACTATATGCAAACTGCTACAATTAGGTTTAATTTCAAGGTTATTGTTTTCAAATTTGAAAGGGACAAATTCAAGGCAAACCTCCAATAATTAGATTTTGTACATGGAACAATTAACAAATTTATAAGTTTTTCACAAGCAGAATCTATAAGTGGAAAAATTAACACATTTATAATTTTTCCATATATAGACTCTAATTATAAGGAAAGCGTCTATAATCAGGGTCATCTTTTATTCAAGTAAATACGGTAATTAGTTTACAAACTAGAACTTTCTACAAACTCTTAGAGAAAGCATTTTACAAACATTTTACAAACTGTTACATAAATTATTAAATAATGCAGTATTACAGAAAACATTGTGAATTATACAAAATAATGGTTACCAAGATCATCAGTGGCAAAGGGTTCAAAATTTGAAGATGTAGACATGGTACTGCCATTGTCTGCATCATTTTGTTCACAGTCTCTACATGCTTCTGTATCAAAGTTTCTCTCAAAAGTTTCCTGAAAGAGACAAACAAATGTTTACAAAGCAAGCATAAAGCATGGTCTCTCAAATATCCTGGCAAACCTTCCTTCACTTGATCCTCAAGGCTATAAAATGTGTTTCCAGCCTTTCTTACTGGGAATGACCTCACTTTAAAGGGAGTAAGTTTTTCAGGTGCTTCTATAACAAAACTATAAATGATAAGATTGGAAAAGGCATTAGTGTCAGTTTCTTACACACAATACAGAAAGCAAGTCTCGTGTATTTGGGATTTTGGTTTTAAGTGCTGCCATCACCCTGTATGTTGTCTCACTCACAAGTTCTTCCTCCCTCCCTCCCTCCCTTCCCTAAAGCACTTTGGATAGTGCCTGTGTGCGTCTGTGTGGGCAGGGGGGAGACACACTACTAAAGATAATGGCAACAATTGTAGAATATTAGGGTGTGGACACGTGTAGCAATTCAAATGTCTCAAATGCATTTGAGACATTTCGAAGGGCCAGCTGTCCACACAAGCCTTCTGAAACGTGGCAAAAACACTTCAAAAGAGTTACCTCATGAAATGAAGTACTATTTTGGAGCATTTCAATTTTTGTTGCAGGCTATGGCAGAAGCATTCATGCTGCGACCATGGGGGGAGAGTGGAGAAGAAAGGGAGAGCACATGGACACCCTGCCAACTGTCCAGCCACTGGAACTTGGCAGTGCCCCAGGAACCAGAGCAAGTCCCCAGTTAAGACTCCCCACCATCCCCAGAACCAGAGTCAGGCTTTCCCTGCCTCCCCCCCTACACTTCTCAGTTATTTAGACCCACGCTGCCACAGGAGACAAGCCCTTCAGTTCCAGTCCCCTTTACCTCTCTCTGTTGGCTTAAGAGGTGAAGAGGGTAGGGAGAGGGAATTGGAGCTGGAGTGTCAGACTCATGCAAGCTGAGGTTGGGACAGGGATCTGCCACCACATCTATACCATACCTCGCCACTCTCCCTTCTCATCTCTGCAGGAAGAATTATCACTGCAGCCTGCGTTAGTGCCTGAAGGCTGGCACTAGAGGTGGTTGAGGTGTCCTGAAACTTTCCAGTCAGAAACAGAAGAGGGGCACATGTACTCTAACTGAAATGTTTCCAAGTGAATTTCATCTGGAAACTTTTCAACTGTTAACTTCAGTCCACACTCTAAGTTTCATTTGACTTTCTACCAAGTAAAATATCAATAAGAAATCTGGATTTTTTTTTTAAGCTGTAGTATATACTGGTTCCGAACACTGCAGGCAACCTTACCAGCTTTAACGCTAGTTGTCTTATAAACAGAATCTTGACAAACTTAATACATTTTCATGTTAAGATAACCTTTAACAAGCTTTTTCATACAAGGTCTGGCTGCTCGTGAGCCATTATAGTTTTTGGAACAATCAAGTCACTATGGTAATTATTCCAGCATGTATGTCCATACAGAAACCGGAAAGGATGGAATAATAAGTCCCACTTACATCGTCAGTAGTAGCAAGACTTTCGCTAGGAGTAAGTTCAGAGTTTGATGCAATCCATGTTGCTGAATTCAGTGACTTAATGCACTCTCCTTTTTCATTCTTCTCCGATATGTGTCTAGTAACTATATCCTAGATAAGATAAGGAATCTTAAATCTATACTGTGAAGAAAGCTTATCCAGTTCATAAACTTAATTCAATTTTTGGTGTGGGTACCTGTAATGCATACAATGCTCTTTGCCTCAAGTAATCTGTATTTAGGAGTTGAAGCTCATGGAAAAGTTCAATAAGAAAATGTGGACGAGATTCATTTTGAGATATAAGAGTTGCTACTTCAGAATAAATGGTGTCCCGCAAAGCTTCAAACATAGAAAGATCACTACCAGTTTCTGCAGAAAGATAAAGGACCCAATTTTTATCTTGATAATTTTCTGTTGATGCATATCCCAATTACATATGAAGACTGTGCCTTATTAAAATAACAGTTTGTTAAACAGCCAAGTTTATTATTCTTTAAAGCTATTTCTAGACAAAGGGGTTCTCACACAGTGAAATTTAGACCGTGTCTTCATACAATCACTGGCATATAAAATAATTTAACTTATGATGTACACTCACATATCAGAAGTCTGATCTAAATTTTATGCTTTTTAAAATTCTGAATGATAACTTTAAAGTGGGTACATATAGAAGTATAGTGCACACACACATCTGTAACAAACATATTTCAAGCATGATCTATTAAGTGTTACCTGATCCTGCCTCAGGCAGAAGGTAGGGCTAGGTGACACCTCAGAATAACTGCAGAAGTGCATGAACTTTGATAGGCACCATGGCACCTGAATTCAGGTTAACATGGCTAACCAGCTCTTTGGTCCTGCCTCAGTACAGATGACTGGAGTAGATTATCTGGAGGTCTTTCCAGCCCCTCATTCCCATGCCATATCTACTTGTGTATCACATGCACCTTCCCGGCCTCCCCACCCACCAGAAATCAGTCCTCCATAAGTGAGGGGCACATGTTAAGTGGAGAAGCTGATTTTCTTTGTACATGTAGAACTCAACAATACTGTGCTATAAAGATGGCTGCCAGCAAGTCGAAGGGGGTGCAGGCCAGTGTTCATCTTTTCACAGAAGTTCTCAAACGGACATCAGCTTTTGGCAAATTTTATGTAGTCCTGAGAACAGCATGGAAGAGTGTCTTAATGAAAAGACCAACTAAGTTATGACTGGAAAAAAAAAAAAAAAAAAAGCTCTTTTTTAAACTTTCAGCCTTCCAAAAAAAAAAAAAAAAAGTATATTTTCTATGGCAGCATGGGATATGTTAGAAATACAATAATATTAAGGATGCTTTTTCACATAGTAGATACTCAACACTAGTTGAAAACAGGATTTAAACCATTTGAATTTGGGTGCCTCCCAAAAAAATCCTTAAGTTTATTAATGCATTACCCTGCATCCGTTTTGATCTCATTTCTAAATTTAAAAAAGGACTCAAAGTTTGAAGGAAAAAAAATCTGTTTGAATCTGATTTCTGCACACTAAGGGTGAAATTCAAAGTTGATAAAGGCTCACATCAAACTTCTGCTACACTTAAACTGTCCTTCATAGGCTGTGCAGGGGCAGGGAATATGCACTGGCTATATCCAGTAATGTCTCTCATTCCATGAAGCAAAATGCTGTTCTGTAAAAAATTAAGTTTATTTATTCTTCTGCTAAAAAGTTAGGAATGAATGTAGGAATTGGAGAGCTCACTACAATAATGATCCACTCCTTAGTACTTTCAACTAATGAAGTACTAAAACGATATGGTTTTGACTTTTGTTTTTATTCTGTAATTAAAATAGTTATTTGTAGTTTTGTTACAGAGTTCACTGAATTATTTAAAAATAAAGAAAAAACGTTAAAATTTTACAATTTGAAACGATGTGAGCAAATTTATACAGCTCTGCTAGAATTCTGTTTAAATACTAAAAATGTAATAGCAGTCAACATGTGTTGAAAGACATGTATAATGTTCTTTTGAGGGGTAAATGAAAAACCATAAAGCTCGTACCAGTCTACACAATTTACCACAGGTGCAGGACTAAACAAGAGAGCTCATCTGAGGTGGTCCTGATTGTCCTGAGTTTTAACCCAGATCAAAATGGAGGCAGCCCAGGCATTTATACATGTAGCCCTTCCAAGCTGCATTGCTGCCCCTCAGCAAGTAGGTGGCCACAGAGAGCACCAGTCTGACAGGCTTGGCACTGGAATAGCTTGCAATTAAGCTTGAATGACCCACAAATAATGTACATAGTGACGTCCCAGGGGAAAAAAAAATGTTAACGTTTTTTCTTGCATATTTCACAGGTACTTAAAGCAGGATGCTGCACTGGTACAAAAAACTTTCAAGAAATGCAAAGTCTGCTTACACGTTAAGAACAAAAGAATGCCTATTGAATGCAATTTATTTTATTTTGGTGTAACACACTAAACACATTTTGCATTGAAAGCAGTTAATAAAGCAACTAGCTATATAGTAGAGCAGACATGTGTAAAGGCACATTATAAAATATTCAGCAAATAATCCCCCACCCCAACTTTTTTAAAAATAACATACAAGTTAGTATGCATTAAACTGATTCACTAAATATACATTACCAAGAAGCACAATTGAGATTTAGTAAGAAAAGTTGTTGAGGACAGTTCTGAAGCTAAGCAGTTAATGCATACCTGGGGCTTCATTGCATGCATTTCTGTTAGACTGCTGCAGTATTCTCCTAGCATGTGCTGTAGGAAAGTGGGGATAGACAGTGATAAACACAAAAACGCGTACCAGAAGTAAAGGCAGGCTCTATATGAAACAGTGGGAGGAAGACTACTTTAGTCATTAAAATAACACTAAGGCTATGTTTATAAAATAAGAGTTTTACTCGTATTGGAATACCAGTGTATTACACCAGCAGTCTGCTCCTAGCATGGATGCAGCTACTCACTGATAAATCTGTGCTTTGTACCAGTATAGTGAAGCACCATTCAACCTTCCTTGCCCAGGAAAAACAAGGTATATTAGTGTGGGGAAAAAGCAGAGATTTTTCTAGTATGTTAGGCAAAGATCACAGCTCTGCACAATGCATCTATGTGAGCAGAAGTTGGTAATATAAACCTGACTCAGACTAAATCTCTAAATTTAAGTAGTCTTCTTGGCTGACAGACTTTGCTGTTGCTGTTTTTGTTAAGCAAATAACTACTTACCTCAACTAGAAAAAAGAAATACAAATTTATCTGGCAGACAAAACTCTTGGGGTAGAGGCAATCTCTTTTATTAGACCAACTAAATAGTTGCAAAAAAAATCCTTTGCAAATTTATTTGGTCACCCATATTAACAGGCATTATGACCCACATGCTGTTCTACAAAATATGCAAAAGTACTATAAGGTATCATCAAATGCAATTCCAAGGACAGCATTTGCTCTTGATGGTTTATATACTTAGTACCAGAAATAAAACTAATTGGAACCAATTCATTAAGTCTGACTGTAAGTGGAAGATCTCACAATAAACTTATTTATTCTAAACAAGCTAAGTGCATCCCCCACAAATTTCATAAAGGCCAAAAAGAAAAAACAAACACACACATGCTTAAAGAAATTCAGAGGGAGGCAGTTAAAAATGGATTAATCCATGTCTTCTACCAAATCTAACAACTAGTATCTTTCAAGGAGTTAAGAGAAATCCAAAAGATAAAATGGGTAAAAAAGTATGTTTGACATTAGCTATTCCTTACAAAGGTCATTTGCAATCTAAAACTCCACAGCACTGAACTAATGTGAAATAATGTAAAAATGACACTTAGATATAGCAGGGGTGTCAAACATACAGCCTGCAGGCTGGATCTAGCCTATTGACCAGATCATTTGCCCCAGCTCTGATGGCAGCAGCCGGTGCCTTGAGAGCAATACCAAGAGCAGAAGCCCCATCACTGTGGTCAGAGCTCAGGCCAAAACACCCAGTACAACAGTCTCTGGTTGCAACAGCAGCTGCTGTCTGCAGTGGCACTGGAGCTATCCACACCCTGGCTAGCCTGAGGACACAGGCTGCTGCTGTGGGACGCCATGCCACCACAGCCAGAGCTGCAGCCTTGGCTGCTGTGGTGGAGCCTCTGACCTTTTTTTCTGCTAAGGCTGCCTGTGTCCCGTCTCACCATGGCTGCTGATTCCCAGACCAGGTGGGGAAGGGAGCAGCAGGGCAAAGCTCCCAGCCCATTTCTTACTCCAAGGACTCCTGTGGCAGAGCTGGAGCACTGGCAACCCCAGCAGCCCCACAAGCAGAAACACTACCACGACCGTGAGAGAGGCCACAAGCAGTCAAGGTTTCCTCTAAACTGCGCGTGTGCACGGCTGCACGCAATAAAAAAAAAAATCTTGCTGCGCACTAACTTTTTAATGCTGTGCACCCACCCAGAGAGGAGTTGGGCTGCGGCTTCCTATAAATTTTGGGCGCAGAACGCAGCAGAGGCACCGGAGCCAGCGTGGGACACCTTACCGGCGGCAAGTTACTGCTCAGTTGCACAGGGGCAACTCTGCTCCTCACTGCGCCAGCATCCCCGCAGGGAGGGAGAGTAGTGCAGGGCAGGCAGCGGCTCCTCCCTGAGGTGAGGCAGGGGCTGGGGTAGATTCAACCTGAGGGAGGCTGAAAGCAATTGCCTGGCTTTGGCATTCATCCAGAGGCAGAGTTCATTTGCAAGGTGGGGGTGGGGTCAATAGGTACGAGATCTTTGACCCCTGGCGCAGCTCAGCCAAAAGCATTCCCTCGACTGGCCTGAGCACCTCCAATGAGGGGGAAATCGCTCAGAGCCACTCACCGTTTTTGAGTCACGGCGAGAGTGACCTCAGTGTATAAACACCTTCCAAAGGAGATTTCCTCCCAGCTGGGAGGAGGGTGGGGGCCTGGCCCCTGCTGGGAAAACTAGTGCCTGGGGGCAGGTTGCATTCCCAGGTTGGCTTCACCAGCCTGTACACTCTTCAGAAATCCAGGCCAGGGATTTTCCTGCTACTTAGCCTTCCTGTTTCAATCTGGAATCAGCCTTCAGAATAGCGCTGGCCCTTTGTTCGAGGCCATCTCAGAGAAAAGCTAACACTAAGATAAGCCTACGTGGCAGGCTCCTTTTTCAGACCCAAAGGGAACTTCACAACAAGCGGCACGCTATCGGACAGAAGCAGTGCACTCACGGATCACTACACACCTTTGAGGGAACATAGCATGCTGCCCCAAAGGTACAGTGGTCAGAGGCTTTACCAAACCAGGAGGGGCGGGAAGGGGAGTGGAGCAGCACAAAACACCACTCCCTGCTTCTTCCTCAGACTGGTCCAGCTGCCCAACTGGGAAGAGCTGACAGCAAAGGGCAGCTGACTGGGCTGGGGACTGGGCTCACAGGAAGTCTCCCTGAGGCAAAGCATCCACCTGTTCCTCACATAGCTCCAGGTGTGTAGAGCAGGCAGAGGCTCTGCCATGGGACTTGTGCGCGCGCGCGCGCACCCCCCCCCCCCCGG
>NW_005841846.1:1252602-1282073 GCF_000455745.1 Alligator sinensis | reverse complement strand
CCCCCCCCCCCCAGGGTCAAGCTGTTACTTGTCATCACAGGAAGCCTCACCACTGGTGGCAGAGCTTCCACTGGGGCTGTCAGCGTGGAAGAAGGGGTGTGACCTGTGGGTACCGGAAAGAAGAAAATGCAGCCCTCCCCAACTGATTCGAATTCGACACCCCTGAAAACGAGCATTTTCATGAACCAGCTTGAGACTAACAAAAATTAAGGACTGGAAATGGTAACATGTAAGGAATTTATACAAATTTGAGGGACACTAGTAGGAGGTAAAGTTTTATTAAAAATTATTTTTCTCCTAAAAGTATCCCTTTAAAATTGACCAGAAAGAAAAAATGAATGGCTCTCCAATATGAAATTAAAAACTTCATGTGCAACACATCAGACAGTCTAACTAGCTAGCACTTTCCATAAAACATGCGCAAGTAGCTACATATTTCTCTATGTATGTTTTTATAGTAATTACAGTTTTGTGTTTCAAGGTCATATTAAAAAATTAAATAACCTGTCTACTTCAAAGTCATTTTCTGCCTCTCGAGTACCAAACTGTGTATGGTATTTTGAAAAATAACAAAAAAAAGTTTGCTAAGTATTAGTAGTGTGTCCTTTCTAAATCACATCTAATATCATTCTCTTAAAAGTGATTCTGGTTTTATAATCAAGTCACAAACTATTTGAAAAATCCCATTCCTGAAAAATCCTTCAAAAACCTAGTTTATAGAAATAGTATTAAGGGGGAAAAAATACCTGAGGACATTTCTGTAGATCTACTGTACTTAATTATTTTTTCCAGCTGTTCCTGATTCTTTTTGCTGAACACTTTTCCTTGAACAACCTCTTCATTCTGTGTGGAGTGCTTATTCTTATTATTCTTGAAGGGTTCACAGGTACTAGAGGCAGTGGCACTTTCATAACCTTCTGTAAAGAAGAAGTGGCTCTTTACAAAAAAAGAAATCTTCAGATCACCTGTTCCTAATCAAGTTTAAGCAGCTCAAATGTGTATCAAAGCAGAGTTTCTAGTGTGTGCACAAAAATAAAAATCCATAGATTTAAGGCCAACAAGGCTAGACCATCTTATCACTCTCAGCGCTGCATTACACAATATATATTTTTACCTTGTTACCTCTCTCATATTGTTTTCTGTGACCTAATTTTTTCCAATATCCATTTCAAAGCATTGGCACCAGTACTACTATATACAGAATTCCAATAGGCAACAAGGTTCTTTGGGTAGATGTGACATCTTGTATTAGACAACTAGTTGGAAAAAAATTGTTCTTTGCAAGCTTTCACGCACAAACCCCCTTCTTCAGGCATAGAGAGAATCTGCTGGTGTTATATGTGCTCTCCTGGGTGGAATAGAAGACAAAATGCAGGTCTGTGAAAGTGCAAATGTATGGCAGTGAGGTTCAGAGGGAATGGGAGACAAATAGGTGAGAGACAGGTTGTTGGGTAGGTGGGAATGGAAAATGTTGAATTGAAATGCAATGTAGCTGGTAAAATGCAATCAGGCTACCTGGGGTTATCAGATGGCAGATAGGTTATAATGTGTCAAATCCAAAATCTATATTTAGTCCATGATTTTTTGTATCCAGATGATTTATGAAGTGAAGTTTGCAGGCTTGTCTACAAAAGGTGTTTTGTACCAATGAGTGAATGGGGGGGACAACACAAAAAGGGCAGCTGCTACACTGCTGACCTGGCTCCCTCTGCCACTGCTAGCTGTAGCTTCTACCTGCCATGCACCGCCAGTGCCCAGGGTACAGAACTACCCAGGTACACCTCTGCTAAGAGAGCCTGCAAGATGTGGGATTCTCAAACCAGTATTACAGCAGAAGTTCACTGGTAAATTTAGAAGCCCTCTTATCAGCACTAATGTATTTGATGCACATTTATCACATCTTTGAAAATTAAATATCAATTTAAGCTTGTTTCTCTATTAGGACTAATCAGCCTTTCCTGTTTAATAAACCACTATTCATTGCCACCTTTGTTAGATGTTAGTTTTCCATATCTTTTCCCACTCCTCGTGTGGGCCATCAACGTATATAAGAATTTAGGGAGACAACAGCTGCTCAATTTGCCCTATGTCCTCCTCTCTTTAAATCTGGCCTCTTTTCCAGCAGAGCACATTCCAAAAATCTCATGTTATAGATACAAACTACAATCAAGAAAATATCTGAAAAGCTATTAAAGTTGCAATCAAAATGCTACATGACCTTCTTAAAACCTACCAGTATTTTTAGCCCGGCTTCTCGGCTGTGTAGAACTCCTCCTCTTATTCTTTGATTGAGGTGTTTTATCTTTAGATGCCAAGCAGGCCTGTGCTGATGCTTTTTTGGATTTAAATGTTTTAGTCACAGTAGTTGGATCTACTGGATCAGGCATGCTACTAACGCTCTCCAAAGATTCTTCATCACATTCTCTTCTCCTCCTGCTGGTATCTGACCGATTTTTGTGATTACCAGAGGCCATGTTTTTTAATGAATACCCTGTCTTCACAAATGACTGTTTTTCTTTTCTTCCTTCCTGGCTGTCATTAGGCCAATTGGATCCATTTTCCAGTTCCTCTTCTGGTTGTCTCGGGCACCTGATGAAGATATAAAACAGTTGCAAAATAAACATGCGACAACACAGTGTTTTTAGGAAGGAACTGCATATGCGGATTACATGTTCCAAGCATGAACAAATAAGTGAATTAGCTGCAGGCCATGGTTTATTCAAAAAGTTACTGCACAACAGCTATTTTGTGAGGCCCACAATTTCCCTATGGTAAAGAATAGCTAAACTAGGGCAACTTTGTTTTTAGGGCCCATCTTACTACAGCACCACCAACCCTCTTCTTAAAAAGTAATATCAGTTCTCAGAACAGTATACTCTAACTTAAAAAAAACAAAAAAAGTGGGATAAAAGAAGGCATCTCTCTCCTCTATCTGTCAAAACTCATATCCTGGATTTATAAATAGGGAAATATTTTTTCTAACTATAACTATAAACCTCTTAAAAAAAAAAAAAAAGGCGTGCCCGATTCTAGCCAGCACAGCTTTCAAGCAAACCAAAAGCTGCTCACATACATAAAAAACAATTTTCTTAGTCAATACAAAGACAAAGCTAGCCAGAGAACAGGAAATGAGAGAAACATATAGCTCACCCTTGAATTCAATTGTTTATCTTGAAAGGCAAAAACTTTAATATTAATTGTGTTCCCCAAAACAAGTTACATGCAAGTAAAGGAGGATAAAAAGGTGAATTCTAATATGAAGTTAAAATACCTTTGTTTCTCAGCTCCAATAGAAGAACTGCTTTCAAAGGGCTTTGGAAATGCCATGTATTCAGTTTTTCCAGAAGCATTATGATCTAATGGTTGCTGCTGTTGACCAAGTGAGGTAACATTCTGTGGAAAATCTCCAAAACCAGAAGGAAAAGCAGGGTTGATATGAATACCTGTCAGAGTAAATAAAAACTGAAAAACATGGCATGTGTACAGAAGCACGTAATATTAGATCATATAGTATTTAAGTAATTATTAGAGATGGAAGGGATAGGAAAACTCTATAACAACAGATGAAAGAGACAAGCAGTGGCTCTGAAACAAAAATACTGCGGATTTTTCTCCCAATGTCAGCCATCGCTGAATAGCTCTCAGCATGAATGCAATTTAGAAGAGGAATAGTAATAAAACCAGCAGATAAAGGAGGAGCCATAGTCATCCTAAACCGTGAGGATTACATAAACCACAAACCAATAAGCATGTTCAGATTTTGAAGCTAGCCCCAGGTGCTTTTGGCTTGCAGTAAGCTCCAATTCATGTCTGGCAGTGACAGCTTCCATTTCTGGTCACTCAGAAGCACCAGAAAGATGT
This sequence comes from Alligator sinensis, assembly GCF_000455745.1. Taxonomy (NCBI): domain Eukaryota; kingdom Metazoa; phylum Chordata; order Crocodylia; family Alligatoridae; genus Alligator; species Alligator sinensis. The sequence continues at coordinate 1,278,212 of NW_005841846.1, read as the reverse complement.
AAGGCAAATGTTTGAGTGAGTATGACAGTACAAGAGAGGTGACAAGGGAATCCCAGACAGAGTAACCAGTTAAGACCAGGACAGTTAGGCTAGCATGGTAGGCATGGGGAGCAAGTTTATTGAATAGGGATGAAAGTGGTTTAGGCAAGGGCTTGGAGCAGTGTAGGGACACATTCAGTCAGTTTGGCGAGTCAAGTAGGGCTAGGAATAGGTTGCACTTAGCTAGTTAGGGCTGGGAAAGGATTCTTGTGAGAGGACAGACCCAAGGCTAGGTCTGGGTAGGGCTCCTGTCAACAGAGCAGGTGTGGGATAGCTACAAGCAGACAAATGTCTGCATGATGCCAGTCATGTGTGCCATGGAGTGTGAGTGAGTCATGTAGACTGCAGAATGGTTGGACTAATGCCTAGAATGATGAGCCATATTGTCTTCCTGTGTTATATGGGGCATAATCCTTTTCCTAGCATCTTCTGAGTACACATTACCAAATTACTTCCCTGTCACTTAGGTGGCAGGACATCAGCAGTGCCCTTGTCTTACCTACTTTTAGTTATGGCATCTTCTAGGGCATTCTTGGTGTTTCTTATATTTTGACTTGTAGTTGTGTATGAGGGTTTGACATGGTAATTCTGGGGTTCCTTGGCCAGGTACAAACACTATACGTTTACTGGTATAAGTGATAAGAAACTGGTCTATGCCTATAACAGAACAAAAGTTCAGCACACAAAACTGGTCTATATCTATAACAGAACAGAAGTTTGGCACATAGACTGATTTAAACATGGCAGAACCCAATCTCAGATTTGTACCCCCCTCTGTCCAAAGTGTGAATGTGTATTCTGTTCGCTATAGATCTAAACTACACCACTTACAGAAAACCACGCAACTTAGATGGATTCCGTCTTAGGCTTTTTTAATGTCTTTTCCTATGCCTTGGGTAAATGATTGCCTAGAAAAGTGGAGGGGGGACTGGACTCAATGCAAGAGGCCTGACCCTTCCAGTCATTTGTTCCCATGTATCTTTGTAGTTAGGAATCTCTTTGTCATATGTGCCACCTATTTGTCTCAATGTTCCATGTCCATGCACAAATGCTATGAATGCCAGCTTCATAGTATACTTTCCTGTCAGCACAGATGCATCTTGGAGCTGTCTATTCCATGCTTAAACTGTCAGCTACCCAAGGCAGCCAACCTATTTAGGCATTTCTTAGCCTCGTAGAAAGACTTCTCGATAGTCATTTCTTTGTTAGTGCCTCAATGTCAGTTCGGTGGGGGCACATCTCTCACAGGAGGGCCACTCTTTCTCCAATCTCTCAGTCCTGATCCTCAAGGGAAATTTACACAACACATCCCAGAGACGAGCCTATGAGCTCCATTTCATCAACCTGCTGGATACTAGAGATCAGGGACTAAACATAGACATTGGATTTTTGATACATTAATCTGCCTGGCAACTGACTCCCCAGCCCAGCCCCTGGCTTCTTTACTTTTCATTCCATCCAGGAAGAGCACGCACCAACTGCTGCAGCTTCCTGAGCCTGACGAAGGGTTTTTGAACCCGAAAGCTTGCTTAATAACTATTCTCCAACCATTTGGGTTGGTCTAATAAAAGATATCAAATTCACCCAAGGAACCTTGTCTGCCTATATCTTTAGACCAACACGGCTACAACCTAAACCCCTGCACTTTTATGGAGTAGCATTTTACACACATCTTGAGGACACATTCTTTCAACTTTAATCTAGATCAATATTTCGCCACCTTTTTTGGACTTGAGGCACCCCTCACTGGACTCACGGTACCTCTACATTAAACTTTTGTCAATTAAGTGGCATCCAATTTCCAAAACTAATTTATGTATTACAGTGCTTACCTCTTTAAGCAAAGGGTGGGGGAATCATCCAGGCAGGGACTATAACCTAAGCCTGATTTATCTCTTCACATCTTCAAAGTATCTGGCAGCACCCCAGCATGCCCTGGCACTCTGGCTGACAATCACTGATCTATATTAAGTTTGTCCTGACAAAACCACTCTGCTGATATGCCATTGCTGACTGAAATAAGGGCAAATTCTTAATACAAAAAGCCAAAAGGCAGAATTCAGTGCAAGTAAAGTTCAGTGAATTTTATAATATTCTTATTATTAGCTCACAATTATTCTACTGCACCACTTGTGTCTCTGAACGAACTGTTTAAACACAACTAAAAACTAGGTATCTGTTGCCTTCACTGAAACATAGGAATATTGTAAAAGATTTGGGTGACAAATCTAATTTAACAAAAAAAGGTTTTATGAATAAACAAATGTTACTGAACAGAAGGCATTATGTAATTTGTGCGATTGGTAATGATATAAAAAAATCCTTCATTCTTAAGGAAACAGTTACACTACATATTTAGTTAGTAGTGAATGAAAAGTTAATGGCTATTACTAGAGCTCTCAATTCTAAACAAGCACTAGTAATCTTAGTAGGAAGTCAAGTAATGAATTCATTCAATCCCCAGAAAGAAGGCACTCTTAGAAGGATCTCATGTATAAGCTGATTTTAACACTGCTTCTGGTATATTTGATGCGAGAAACTTAAAATATCAGGACTACGACGGTAAACCCAACACCAGCACTAACTTCTCTTTCTCATTTCCTGAAAGGAGTCTGACCCTTAATACTGAAATCAAAATAGATTTACTACTTCTCAGCAGCAAATATTTGCTACCATCTGCTAGGAGAAGACAGATTCATTCAGAAGTGTCTGGGCCCTTTTCTTAAGCAAAAAAAAAAAAAAGTTGCTTGGAGAAAGGAAGGGAAATCAGAACATCAGCAGTTCTACAAGGGCTATGATTAATTATGCTAGGAGTGGAACTAGAGAGAAGACAGGAAGGAAGAACTTGCTTTGAAGAAGCATTTTTAACAAATCTCTTAACACACAAGAATCAAGTAACATTTATGTAATCTTTACATTAAACCATTGTATTTGGCAATCCCCTTTATATTTCCGGAACTACCTGGTGTAAAAGAAGAAAAGTTAGTAAATCCTGGTATATTAAACAGATTCATAGGTTGGGGAGGAAAACTGAAAGGACAAAATATAGTAGGTGATGGAGGTGGTGGTGCACTGCTTCCTCTTTCCTTTCTTTGTGACTTCTCCTGCTGCTGTTCTTGTTGGCGCATAAGATCATTTAGCATTTGCTTCAACCTACAAAAAGGCAAAAACATTGAAAATTGAATAATACCTTGCAGTAAACTGCAGTTCAAGTTGTGTTGCCTACACATATGTTACATTCTAGACAGACACACCCAAGAATAAAATGAATAAAACCAATAGATTTTCTTCCTGTAGCAATTCTGAATACACTAAATAGGAGTAATGATAGCGTGCCATATGAGTAAAAAATTCTCTGAATGGAACTTTGTAAACTTGTCTTGTAAGAAACTAACTATTCCCGTGTCTTCACGAATTATAAGAGTTAGCAGTTACATGATCTTGTAATATTTTTTCTTGACACATGGTTTCTGTTTCATTCAGGCATAAGACTGATGTACAAATGGATGGATTTATGGTAGTCTTTGCAACCTTAAATCTAATATTTTCTAACACTGAAAATAGGCATTGTCCCTCTGCTGCTGCAACTTATGGAGGCAGAAAACTCAAGCAAACTGATCTCCACCCTTCTTGTTGTGCCACAAATGTCCAACATTGTGGCCATGACAATTCACAGTAATAGCTTGTACCGTTTTTCTCATCAGGCATTTGTTTGAACGCAGCACAAGAGTGCAGGCAGCCTGTAGCTCCCTGCACTCTCCACCCACCTGAGGCAGGCATTCTTGGGGCTTCAGAGGCCTGATCCTGTGCAATAACAGCCCCATGCACCTGGACCTGACTTGGAGCTAGCTACTGCAAGTGTAGAGCAGGGAACTCCATGGGCATCCTCACTCCACACTTGCAGATGCACACCCTAGGAGTTCCCCTACAGGCACAGAGCAGGAAAACCCGGTTCCCCTGCTTTCCTCCCCATTCCATGCCTGCAAGGGTATTTCTGGAGTGCATATCTAGAGCAGGGTAACTTCTATGGAGTCCTCACTTGCAGACATGGGGTGCAGCAGTATGAAAAGCATACAGGTTTCCCTTGTTTTATGCGGGTTCTGTATGTGAGAATTCGCTCTTATGCAATGACCCTTTTATACCAAATTCATTCTAGGTGAGGTAAATTCACTCCTATCTGATTGGTGTGGTGGAAACCCGCAGTCAGCTGCTTTGTACAGAGCATTGTGGGAGTGACGTGTAACAAAATATAGTCTCCTGTGTAAATCTGTGCTCCTCACCCGTTGTCTGCAACATGCGTTTTTGTAGTTGCCATCCCTATTATGGCTTCTAAGCATCCTCCTAGCTTATCTCCTACCCCTCTTGCTGGTCCATCAACGAAGCGCAAGAGAACTTCACTAACATTAACACCCTTCACCACCCTCTCTTCACACCAACTAAATATTCACTACCACTCTGTACTTGTGTGTACTGTCTGCTGTTGGTAAGTACCAACAATGTCTTGTAAAAGTGGTAGAAATGGGTCTGGAGGTCAGTACAGTCACGGTCTTGAAACGTATCCTTATTTGTTACATTGTAAGGTGGGCTCCCTTTATGCGAATTCGAGTTATGCACCGTATTCCAGGAACATGTACAGCATAAAGCAAGGAAAACCTGTACCAGAGATTTCCTGCAAGGAGATTCCCTGGGGCATGTGTTTTATGGTGCTGCACCCTGGGTGAGGAAGTAAGGATGTGGGGGAGGGAGGGCAGAAGGGGAAGCCCTCATGAGGGTTCCCTTGTGCTCTGCTTGTGGACGTGCCCTGGAAGTCCCCTGCAGCACATGTGGGTCTCTGAAGTCCTAGAAGTGGCTGGGATCTATGGGACAATCCCAAGCAACACCTGTAGACTGAAGTGCATCAGCTGTGCTGGGAGACAAGCCTGCAACTTTATAAAAACATGCAAAAAGAATGTTTTTCTATGCAATATTATCCACATTGACAGGAGTATCTTATGTTTGAAGGTAAAATGGCTTACCTTATAAATCTTGCTTCCTGTGAAAAGAAGTTTTCATTTCTGGACCTTAACAGTTATAATATGTTGCTCTAAACTAGATTAAATGTCCTATATATGTTTACAGGTTCAGCTGAGAAGAAAGATTTTTAAAAGGTGGTACAATACTCAGTCTGCTTTACTTAAAGTACCAGAGAAGCAAGATTTCTCTTGTTCTTAATTCTTTTCAATTTAACCATTAGAAAAAGTCTTTCATAAATACAAGATAAAAGAGAGCTTACCTCTGAACATTATTCTGTTGCCAGGTCAGTTGAGTATAGCATTGGTTTAACTGGTGCATTATAAGGTGTACTTGTGGAGATGCAACATTACTAGGCATTACACTGTAAGGGCTTGTAAGCAGAGTTTGCAGCAGACAAGAGAGGGTCTGTGGAAAAGAAAGCAAAAGTAATGGCAGAAGCCTTCTCAAATCATAGCTGAAATTATTCCTGGAAAAAGCATGAAGTAACAGCACCAAAAGAAAATATATTCTGTTCTATTATTACTCTACATAAAAAGTGCTTTTGATATCTTACTTGCTGATCCTGCATCAAGGTCTGGCAAATATTGATGCTAAATTCAAGCTGTTTCTTCAACTGGTTAATCTGCTCTTGCCATTGTTCTTTTTCCTCCACATAAGAGAGTTCAGACATCCACCGAAGGTTTTCTTGCCGCCGCATGCTAATATTCTGCTGTTGCCTTGCTTTAGCTAACGGACGATAATTCCCATCTGCTGAAAGAGGGCGGCGATTCTTCCATCTAAGGAAAAAGGAGCACGAGGACAGAAGTTTACACACACAAGAAAAAAAATCTAAAATGAAGTTTTTAAATAGAAATGATTGATGTTTCAGTTTTATGTAAGCTTTTCACAATTAATAATCACAACCATCAGTTTTAGTTTATCTTATGCCAAAGAAACCATACTCCTTTAAGTATTTAAATTTTTGGTATGACCTGTTGGGAAGGGGGTGGGGGGAGGGGTGGAAATTGAACAGTCTTTAAATTACTCAGGACTAGTACAGGCAGAGCAAACTTTGAGAAGGACTTAAAAACTAGATAAACAGGAAGTTTGATAGCAGACTAAATCCAATAATAATGTACACAAATTAAAAAGATTATTTCAAACTACTCATACACATTGCTGGGTTCTGAACTAACTACAAGCCTCTCAGGCACATGGGCTAGGGACAGAAATTACATACAAACCAGTATCAGTAATCAGAAACCAGTTCACATCTGCAACAGAACAGAAGTTCAGTGCACATAAGCCAGAACCAGTTTAAGATAAGCCTGGATGTATGTAATATCAGACTTAACTCATTTAGGTCAAACCAGTTTATGGAACTTCTGTCCCAGATCCCCTCCTGATTCAAGTTAAACTCACAGTACCCTAGCATCCCAGGATGCTGTGGTACCTCCTCCACAAACCCCTCCCCTTGTAGGGTGGGCAGGCTAGCCTTGGCCCTTGCTGTCTGCTTCAGCTGAGCAGGGAGGTGTGCTCTAGCGTTGCCTGGCTTCTGGCCTGTGCTACTGCAGGCTGCATTTCCAGAATCAAAAAGGAATGTCTGTTCACTGTTTGGTTCAATCTATGTAACTTAGACTAACCTGCAAACATTGAATCAATTCAGCCTCGAGCTTTTTGACTGTCTGTACTTAGCCATGATGAAGCGTTACAGCAAATTATTTAATACGAAGTCACAAAAAACAATAGATTTTTGTTAAAAACTCACATTTAATGTTATGCTGATATTAGTCAATAACACAACTAACCTCTCTTTATTTTCCTTAACACAATATGGACCTGGATTAATGTTGTTATGGGGATACATAGAGAAGTTTCCATTAGAAATAGACTCTTGTTCATCCTCTTCCTCCTCTTCCTCTGCCTGAGCAAGTCCATCAGAAAGATAGCCATCTTCATCTCCATCTTCTTCATCTAGAGCACACTGTGTAGAGCCTCCCCATGTAGCCATTGTTCTAGCAAACATTAGACAAACAATACATTAGAATACTATCAACTGTACACTATAATGTTGGTAAACACAAACTGGCATAGCAAGTGGCTTCAAAAATACTTGATTTATTTTGCACTGCTAAAATACCAGAAAGAACAAGCTTTAATGGAAATTCATTTTCTTTGCCTTTGCTTGCTTATTTGCAACAATATCACATACAATCAGAGCAACTTTTGTGCATTTGGCAGCATTTCTGATACTGCCTTTTTCTTTATGAAGATTTTTAACCCAGCAATGAGAAGAAATAACTTTGAAAATGATAGTAAAACAACAACATAAAAAAAAAAAAAATCACTGTTACTTCAGGAGCAAATGCAATATCAACAACTAATTTTGTTTTGTAGGCGACGAGATTAAAACTGACAATCTCTGTTAAAATTCCACACCTAGTCCCTAAGAGAAAATAGTAAATTCTGGTTTCTTTTTAATTTTAGCTCTGTTTAATTTGAAAAGCCTCTCCCCCCTTCTCTTCAATAATAACACTAAGTATTTCCAACTTTCAGAGGGCAAAAAAAGATTTAAAAAAAATGTACGACTTATATTCTTACTTTTCTGTCCTACTTTGTTGAGTACATTGAGCTTCTGATCCATCACTTCTAAGAGATGCAGCAACAGTAGATGTGGTTTCTGCCAGATCTCTCCTCCTCTGATGTTCAGCCATTAAAGCTTCAAGTTGCTTTCTTCTCTGTCTTAGCTCTTCTCTTGAAATCTCATGTCTAAGCATCTCAGACCACAACTATTTGAAATGAAGGGTTGGATTTTCAGCTTCATTTAAAACAAATATTCCCAAAATAAATTAACAAACAAACACAAATGAACTAAAAATAACCCTATACTACAAATTGTCATGCTTGTAGTACAAAAGTGTAGCATTTGCTTCTGACAGGCTAGGGACAGAAATTATACATAAACCACTACAAATGATTGGATACCGCTTCAAATCTGTAACACAATAGAAGTTCAGCACACATAAACCACTTTTAAAATGGCCGAAACCAGTTTAACAAACCTGGATGGAACTTCTGCTCCAGATCCCCTCCAGATTCAAGTTAACTCACAGTCCTCTAGCATCACATGATACTTTGCACCTCTCCCACAACCCCCACTCCACCAGGATGGGTGGGCTAGCCTTGTTCCAAGCTGTCTGCTCTAGCAGATTAGGGAGGTGTGCTCTACTGCCCCCAGCTGCTAGCCTGGGCCACTGCAGGCATGTGGCTGCATTTCCGGAAACAAAAATGAATGTCTGTTCACTTGCTTATTGGTTCAATCTACACAGCTTACACTAAACCTGTGAAGATTGAATTGGCTCAGTCTTGTGCTTTTTGACTATCTGTACTTATCGGCTATGAACAAAAGCACAATTATTGTTTGCTTTATGGCGGAGAAGCCCCAGAACAATAAGAAAAGGCTCTAAAAATATGTAGGAAATGACACCTGTCCTGGATACCTTAAAATCTAAAGCAATAAGGAGGGTGTGAAGAATACAATTTACTATATACATCAACATTATGCTTAGACTGTCTTGTCCATTTAACACTCAACTTAATCACCACCTATTTTCAATGTTCTAACATATCACTAGACAGAACAGAAGGTGCCGATTGTAAAGAAGTAACTGAGAAGAAAAAAGCAGATTGGGGGACAGATTCTGCCACATAGGGAACAAAGGCCCAAAGCTGGAACGTATGGCCCTTTCGCTTCTAGACCAGCAGCCACCTCAAGAGCCACATCTAATGCCTTGCTTGCTTTCTCCCGGCCCCACAAATCTTGCAAAACACCAGCATCAAAAGGAGTGCTAAAGAGGGAAGAATAATGCCCAACCTATAACATGGTCATTTGAGCATTATGCTGGGAAGTCAGGGAGGCAGGCTCAAATACCCTCTGGGCAAAGGGAGACCTAGAACAAATATTTTGGCTTCAGGCTTCCCAGGTGCAGTGCCTATATCTGTCATCCTCTGCTCCTGAATCTAAGTCCCGGTAGTCATAGGTTTTAGTCAACTACATTTTCAAATGTCTACATATCTACAAGGGGCAAATATATGTGCCCCAGCTATGTACACAGCCAGTGCACAACCCACTGTGTGTACCCAGTCTGAGCAAGTATGTAGCTGTCTATATGCACAGGGCGAAGCCGTCAGAAATAGAATTCACCCTTACTTTCAACATATCTCTATTAATTAAAAAAATGACTGGCTAAATAAACAGATAAAGTGTGGATGTGAGTATGTATATGCACAAATTCTCTATCTATAAGACATCAGGATAGAACTGCATTTGTGTGCATCTGCTATGAAGCAAGCAGCTGATTTTCAAATATAAACATGCATGAAGTGTTCGCTGATGATGCATGAAGGGAGAGAGAGGAACCTGGTGAGTCCTGCCTCCTTTTATCAGCTCAAAGTGTTTCCTGATGCAGGGATTGTACTTGGAATCCAATTTCTGCTGAAAATGATCAAACCCTTTTTGAATAAATTTGTCCATTTAACACAACTTAAAAATCACCACCAATTTTCAGTGTTCTAACAGACAATTAGACTGAACAGAAGGTGCCAGTTATAGTATAATGAATTACTTTTCATCCTCCCAAAAGTAATAAGAAGAAATAAAAGGATTTCAAAATTCACAATAGTTTGAAAGCCAATTTTTAAGACAATATTTGCTTCAATACTCTTACTTTACTAACAATAATTTAAGCAGAGTATATCCTTTCTTTATTTAGAAAAATATATATTAAACTTAATCCACATGCCATTCTCATAAGTAAGCAAGAGAAATGTGGGCTACATGCAATTATCATTAAGCAGGTACAAAACTGAATAACCACAACAAGGTACATCCAAGATGCACATGTACATGCATGCATACGTACAGTAAATCAAATTTGCAGGAAACACAAAAGCTGTTAGGATTGCAAAAATTTTAGATGATAGCATTAAAATCCAAAAGGACCTTAATAAATTAGAAAACTGGATTATGGACAAGTGGAGACAAAGACAAGTGGAGACTGATGCACATAAGGAACAAAACCAAACACACAGACAAGAGAACAAGGGATAATTTGACTGGGTAGAAGTACTGCTGAGACGGACCGGGGGTTATGATAAATCAAACTCAACAAGTTAGCAACATGTTGCTGCTTTAAAAACTAAATACATTTTTGGGTTGTTATCAACAGAAGCTCTGTAGGCAAGACATAAGAAACAATAGTATTACTCTATTCCATGCTGTTTAGGCCTGAGATGGAGTAGTGTGTCCAGTTTTGCACACCGCTGTTTAGGGACACAGAAAAACTGGGCACAAGCATCTAAAACAGTAAAAGGACTGGAATAAAAACCATGCAAGGAAAAAGTTCAAGAAACTGTGCTCGTTTAGTGTACTAAAAAGGGGAACAGACAAATCATAACTTTCAGATGCTAGAAATGCTGCCATGAAGATGGAAGAAAATTGTTGTCCCCTGACACAGACAGAAAGACTTGATGCAATGGGTTTAAATACAACAAAACAGATTAAGATTAAATGTCTAGAAATAAACTACCCAACTTTTAGCATAGCAGAACAAACAACCTGGGGAAGTTGTGGAATTTATTTGGGGTGCTTAGACTCATATGTGGAATCATTTAGGAACGGCATATCTTGCATCTGTGCAGAGTTAGACAAGATGATCCTTAAAGTGCCTTCCAACCCCGAGATACAACTCAGCTATTTCACTCCCCATCTCACTAAAGTACTTTTAATTAAAGATATTGAAATAATTTTAAAGCATCTTGAACATTTCTATCCTAACACTTTACTGATTCACAAACTAGTCACAAATGTCAAGCACCTCATTGCCCACTGGTATGGAGTCCTCATGTTGAAGTACAGGCTTGCCAGCTGCACTATTTTCATTAATGGCTGGTGTTGAAGTAGCAGGGGAAGTCTGTCTATTGGCTGGGCAACTTCCCATACTAGCTGACAACTGAAAGAAAAAAGTAAAAAGATTAAAAGAAAAATACCAGAAGTTCTTGCTTTCTGTAATCTCTATTTATGGTTAATGGACACAGATATGTTCCCCTCATCAGTAATTTGTAACGGATCTTAGACTTCCTGAGATGCAACTGCTCCCCCCGCAAAAACAAAACTAAACCAAGCCAAAACCTAAAGTCCAGTCAGATAATCCACTGACCACACATTCTTGGATGATAATGTACCCAAAGCTATTAAAGTGATCCTTGTAACTTCAAGGGAAGGAACTAATGTGTAGAAGTAGGAAGGTGATAATATCCTCATGTATACGACTTCAGGGAGATCATTCCAAAACCAAGTCCAATTTTAGTCTTGTCACTTCAGGAAAAAAAAAAACCTAGATTTTATCCAGAAAGTTAGGGAGAGGTCATATTTTCAGGTCTTTGAGTCTTGTGAAACTTGTGTTATAGGAAGATTTAAAAAGCTTGATGGTATTTTTAAAATTGATTTTATCCCAGAGAAGGTTAAAAAAGTGATTTGATTATGGTCCACAAATACAGTCAAGGGGAAGATTCAGATAACACTGATGGCTAAAAAGTGATATTTAGGGGTTTGCTTTTAAAAACTGGCTTGTAGGTAAAGTAGATATGAATTAGAACAATGGTTCAGGGGAGCAGCAAGGGTTAACTGGTTTCTAAAGCCTATTTGTAACACAGTTTTACATTCTCAGTCTTGGAGAGGGAAGCCAGCAGACAAACAAGCTAGGGAAATTGAAGATGTACCACAGTATTCTTTGAAACTCCCTAACAAAAAATAAGCTTGCTGTGTTGGTACTAGCAAAGCCCCTGGGATTTCCAGTTTTGGTGTACAGATCAAATTAGGTGGCCAGTCATGCCCAAATTAAGACACTTGTAAGTGACCAAATTAAGGTGTGTGCATGTGATGGGTTTGTACAAAGGAATATGCTAACAAAATAGAACGTGGACAGCACAGACAACCACAGGGAAACGCATCAATAGTACCTGGGAATGAAAAGTCAGAGGAGAAAGAAAATAAAAGGAGGGATTTCAGAGCAGCAAAAGTTCCTGTCCCCACTGCAAAAGGGGGGGGGGGGGGGAAAAGGAGGAGAACGAGACACGACCGCACCCAAGGCCACCATGGACAGAGGGCGCACCACCAGTCCGTCTCAACCGTCCCTCTAGGGCTGATGGGCCTCAGCCCTCAAATCTCCAAGACTGCTGATAATCAAGAAAGAACCACAGGATGAAGCTTACATACTAGCCAGATGTACCTTCCCTCTGAACCCTGGAACTGGTAGACACAGAATTGAGGGGGGGGGGGGGGGGGAAGAGGCGCAGCTGGTTTGCATTGCCTGATTTACTCTTATCTGCTATCACCGTGTACCAATAAAATTTGCCTAGTATCGAATAAAAAAAAGTCATGATTGATCTGAAGGTTTGGATCCACCCAAAACAAGGCATCTGGGTCATGAATCCAGTGCTAACAAACAGATGACTCTTTAAATCAAGTAAAAAGTTTTGCTATCCAATGTCTGAAATTCAAGATTAAACAAAACAAAAAAATTAGACTAGGTGCAAGTATTTAAATAGTCCAACTAATTTATCACTTGAATAACTAATGTAGGGATTAGGTGGATTTTTCCATTTCTTGATGTCTAGAAATAAAAGACTAACTTTCTAGAAGAAATGCAATAGTGCCTAATTTACACATTTGATGAAGAAATTTTAGTGAGGTTTAAAAAAAAAACAACAAAAAACCGGCAGGGATGCATACAAGGTCTTTCTGATCATGTGGATTCTCTCTCACTTTCAACAAGGCTACAAACTTAAACTGAAAAGTATATTAAAAAAAAAAAAAAAAAAAAAAAAAAAATCAACTTAAAATTCTATATCCAATGTTTATACTAGAAAATCCACTTATGTTGAATACATTCGACATCTTTCTGCCCAGTATTCATTTCAGTCTGTGAAAGCATATTCTACATACTTGAAGATCAGGACAAGCCTTCTGCAAAACTTGAATTTCCTCTTGAATCTCAATCAGCTTCCTCCTTTCTTCTTGTAGTTGTTTAAGTTCTCGCTGCTGCTGCTGAAGTTTAGCCTCATAGAATTTCTCTCTGTAACAAGACAATCTGTATATTATTCAGCAAGAAATTTACTGAAACTGTGACCTTTTAGAATCACTAGAAAAGATGTACCTTGCTTTTTCATTGAGTCCTACATCCTTATTGGTGCTAGCTCGGATGTTGTTTGGTTGATGCTTTGCCTCCTCAACATCACCCAAGAAGAAGTCACCCATGTTAGACACAGCAGCAGTAGCTGTTTCTGGTTCAGTGTCATCATCCTGTAACAGCAGCAGGTCAGACAGTAGTTTTCAAAAATATTACGCACAAGCATAAATTAAATTCTGTCAAAATTTAAGCAGCTTGGAAAGCTTTGTCTGAGGTACTTTAAGACTATATTTTTAATATAAATATAGTCTATAGCAGTAGAGCACGGCCAGTTTGGTTACGGGCATATAGCCAGTGATTTATAAACCGAAATGAATGCATTGGTAAAACTATGACCACAAAAGAGTTAGAGGAATAGAAGTAAAAGGGGAAGAGAGAAGTTTTCTATATAATTTCACTCCCATGGAGGTCACGGAAAAAGTCCTATGAATAGAAACAAAATCGACCCCCAGTAGTCAATATTTTAAAACAGTTATCCTACGTGTCCCCCAAGTAGGTTGGGTTTGGTTTCTTTTGGGAGGGGAGAGGGAGAGAGAGGGGTAGGCTTCCTGGTATTTCCATCCTACACGAGATCAGGGCTTTTCAATTTAACTGTAAACATCACAAATCTGTCAAACTAAAGTAGAGCGATTACAGAAGCCAGAAAAGTGATCCTGCTGCACAAAATACATTGCATATGTAAATGTATTTAAATTGTACATGTAAATCTCTGTAACCAAGAAGCTACAAACCACACAAGAGGGATTCAAGCACTGTAAAGTATTTGTATAGTATCTATGGCTGGAGTTTAAGTATCTTAGACAAACATGACTGGGATAGTTTATTCAGGGGCTGAACTAGATGCCTACCTAAGGTTCCTTACAGCCCTACCCTTCTATGATCTACAATGATCACAAAGAGCATTAGTACCAAATCACAGTCATGTAATTTATACTAGTTAAGTAGCTGTTCAGCATCTCTACAATTAAGCAGTAGCGTGTACAGCAATGGAAATTTCATTTCTTTCAAATTTTAATTTACATCTTGATTTTTCAGATAAACACCTTTAAACAGTACATAAGTATATAAATCTCAGTTCCCTTTACACGCACATGATGTACAATTTTTTAAAATGTCTTTTGAATGGATAGTAGATTATTTGAAGTAGTGCCAGTACAATCAAGCTGAGAATGTAAAAAGCATTAAAACCAGTGAGAGAAAATTCAAAACACAGTAAAAAAGAAAAGAAGTTGAAAAACTGACACTGGAAGCTTCTCCTTGAGCCATTAAACATCAGAATAAAAGCTTTTTACCAAACTTTATCCATAGATTTATTAAAAATTTCTTATTTCTAAAAACAAAAACCCTGAACACTTCTTCCACTTGGAAAAAACAGAACAGTTTAATTCAGAAGTGACCGATTTTATTATCTTCTACACCCTGTAACAAAATAGATAAATTTTCATTTTTTACTTTAGTCATTCACTGTGATAAATCAGGGAATTTTTTTTGGGGGGGGGGGTACTAATAACCGTAGTATTCTTCTAAACATATTATAAATTTGTGTTTCTAATGCACTACATTGTGTACACTTTAAAGGCTTTCAGTAGATTCCAGTTCCATTCATACAAACAAAAGCCTTTAAAAATATCACTTTAATATGATTATATTTGTAAAAATACCTGAACCATAGCAACAAGAGTTTGCAACTGTCTAAGTTTCTGCTTCGCGGCTATAAGTCTATTGATCTTCTGTTCAAATTCAGCATCTCCAGCAGCATCATCCACTAGGCTGCTTCTATGGCTAGATAAAGAAGCTTCACTGGCTGCATCCTCTTCAGCTTCATCATCTTCACCTTGTGGAACATCAATACCTTTGCCATCTTCCCTATTATGGCAGTCTGAAGAGGAGAGGGGGGAATGCATCAATAATGCAGACATACATAAATAGGATAAAAAAATTAGGGATCACATGTCCATAAAGAGATTAAACCCAGAAAACTCTGAAACGTAACCTCAAGTTTAGAACATCCTATAATTACTAGTAACTGGGACAGCGCAACAGGATCAATCACTAGAGCACACTTGTTTCTTATACTCTTTCTCCAAAACATCTGTTACTTGCTATTGCTACATATAGAATACTGGGCTACACAGAATTTATTTTATACTCTCAAATAGTACCATTAAAAAGGAGGCCTAAATAATTAAGCAATACTCTCCCAAAACATATAATATCTTTATTTAGAAAAATAATCAAAATATTAGATTATTTTGAAACATACCTAAAGCTGAAGCCATGTTTAGAGTCCTTATATTAGCAGCAGACCGATTATTTATTTCACAGTCAATATTTAAGTGTCTTCCATCTCTATTATTAGTTCCACATTGTATATTGGAATTGCTGTTTATTTCACCCCAGCTACCAATTCCCTGAGGGTTCCTAGGGAGAAACATTAACCATGTCAAGTATCAGTTCTCAGTCCACTAAAAAAAACTTTAAAAATACAGAATAAGATATGCATTAAAAGATTAGCAAGTGGATTTTCAACTTCAACCATTTTGGATTAAGAGTACTAAACACCACAAATGGCTGGTATAAAAGTACATTCAAAACAATTCCTCTGACATCAGGCACCAGGTCAATACAATGGCTCGTATGTCTGTTACGGACAAGAACCTGTTTAGAACAGTACACATCCTTTTTCAAAATAATACCCTCATGTTGTTTTGCACGTGGCATTCAGAGTACTTGGCTCACATTTATAACACCTTACATGATTTGAGATCAAGTTTCCTGTGAAATAATCTGCACCTGTGTACTCAGGCTGAAATCCCCTTTCTGTAAAATGGAAGGTATTATTGACAGGATACGCTATCATGAAAACCTAGTTCTTAAGGAATATTTCTTTTGACCCAGTACTCTAGCCTAGATTTATTACCTTAGGCACATTTCAAATCCCACCATTTTTGAAGGACCAAGCTGACAGACTGATAAACTAGACACAAAGAGTTAAAGTCTGAATTTAACCACAGTATTTAGTGACACGTGGTTATTTATGCTGCATGCAGAAACTACAAGAGCTAAAGCCCTAAATTTAAAAATGTAAACAAAATAAAAAGATTGTAACCTAATATTAGTAATAGGTTGTGGATTTTCATGGTCAGAATCGCATTCTGATTCCTCTGTTTCCTCCTCCTCCTTAGTATTTTCATTCACAGCATCTGTCATCATATCAGATGTCTGTTCATAGTAGTGAACTAATTCACGCAATTCATTCAGTCTCTTGCGAACTTCATTCAGTTTCCTGGAAGTAAAGCATAGTCACCTAGTTAGCAGACCTAAATATAGCATGCTGTTCTTTATAGAACACCTCTGAAGAAATAAATAAGCAGTAAGGTTTATCAAACTTTCAGTTAATTTGGGCTGTTTCACAGGAAATAACAAGCAGTAGCTAACCAAGTTTTCTTAATAAGTTCCATTCTTTCTTGTTATCTACATCTTTAATAGGCCATTTAGGAAAAACAAAAATAATTTGTAAGAGCAATCATCTAGCATAACACAAAAGTGAAATTTGTTTAAAAATATATAAATATTACTGAAGTTTTTCTGTTGGGTTCAGATTCTCATCTTCTTCACTCTCATTTTGAGACGCTATGGAGTCAGGAGGATATGGAGCAGATGATGCTAGGCTGTTGGAATCTCCATTGACAACACTTACTACACCCACAGGAGCAGAAGCAGCTGAAGTTGTACTTCCTTGATCAATACTCCTTTGAGGAGAGCCAGAAGCAGGAAAAACTACAAAAAAAAAGATAAGTAATGGGACACTTAACTAAGCAAAAATTGCATAAAATTAACCTTTATCTTTGGTTTACATAAATGTCACAACCCAAAGGGTGTGATTTTTGTTTTTGTGTGCTTCGGCACTGCTAAATTGTTCCTGCTAAATTGCAGCTTCTTTGCACAGTGGAATTTTCTGCTGCAAAAGAGAACCCCGGTGCAAAAGAATTCCCGCCACCAGTAGCTTTCTTTGCAGGGTGCATTTCTTTGTTGCAGCACAGAAATGCTCATTGCAAAGGGTTCCCGCCGTTTGTATGCTAATTCGAGCCCCATTATTGGCCAGTTCTAAATTATTCACACGTGGCGGCTAGTGATTGGCTTGCTAGCCGTATAAAAGGCTTGAGTGGTTTCCGCCCAAGTTGGAGGACTCCACGAACACCGGGAGGAGGAGACTTCACGCTGTGTGAAGATCTCTAAGCGCTGCGGAGCCTATCAGACCCAGCGCATTTCAAGCAGGCAACAGAGGTCTGATCAGCCTCTAGCCTCTCCCCGTCGCCGATAGATTCCTAGACGTATCCCTCCCTGCGCGCAAAAAGAGGACCCACGGAGCCTAGCAAACTTCGTATGAGTTTATTCAGAGCTCTTTGTACGAGTACTTTCTTTGGTTGGCACGACGAGCTTGCGGTTTAGAGCCTCCAACCGGACGGGCTAGAAGAGTGTTCACGGGAAGGAACTCTAGTCCACCTCTTATCTTTCCTGTCTGTAACTGCAACTCAAGCAAGTTTTCCTGCCTGCACTGTGACCATCTTCGGTGTAAGTAAATAATCTTTAAATCAACCACTACGCCTCTGTGACTAATTCTAGCCCGTACACGCCTTGCCGCCGCACGGTCTCCTCTGACCCCGCGTGCCTGGGCTGCTGGCCACAGCCCGCATGCGCAAAGACGGGTCCGCACATCACTCCCGGCTCACACATGGCGACATGGACGGGATTGGGAGGCGGCCCGCACAATAAAAACAAATATAAAAGTTTTGCATGCAATAAAACATAAGCTTAAGGCCCTAAGTCCATAAAAAAATTACAATGCTAGTAACCTTAAGATTTGTACATATTAAAAGTTTCAACCTCATTAATCTATAAAAAAAAAAAAAAAAAATAGCGAAATAGGATGCTGACCCATGCCTTTGTATAAAATGAAGTGTAGGCATGCATCATTTTATTTAGCTGACATTATACGGTCTTATAAAAGTTCAAAATAAAATGTACATATTGATTTTGAATTAAATATGTATGTGCTGTTGGGAAGCTTATAAAACTTTATTCTGCAATACTGTCAAGAACTTCTCCCTAAGACACACACAAATATGAACTGTTCTATTAATTTCATGAGATTTTCAAATATCAATTTATTTACCCCAATCCAAGACAACTCTGCATTTAAGATAGAAACCCCCCAATAATTAGATTATATACATGGAAAATTTATAAAATTGTTATAATGTATAAACGAAACACCTGCATATGGCTGGGTTGGGGGCCAGCCCAGGCATGTGTTCCGTGCCCTGGACTGGAGCTGGAAGCTAAAGTGGAGGGTTGGGGGACATACAGCAGAACACAACAACAGGCAGCTATGTGGCTCTGACTCCAGCTAGGGCTGGAGTCATTCATGACAGTTTCCTTGTACTCAAATCCAAGACAAGGGTCTTCCCTCCCCTGTCCATCCTATCCTCCCTCCCCAGGGTTAAATGGGGAAGAAATCTTGTCTTGGATTTGAATAAATATGCTAAGCATAAAAAACCCCAAAAAAACAAACGCTTTGTGTTGCTCATTTTAAACACTTTCTCGATAAGCTTATAGATCAAAACACATAATATGTCAGCAAATGGAGAGATTATACCGAACCTAATCAGTAATATTCCTCTGTATAAGAATGTATTGCGAGTTCAGTCATCTGATTCTTCAAAGAATAAACAGGATTAAACTAGAATATATACAGATGGGAGTCTAGACTAACAATAATATTTTGCTAATCTGTAATCACAGGTTTCCTCCCAAAGTAACAAACATCACCCACCAAACTAGCATCAATTATTTGTCAAAAGCTGTATCCTCAGCTCCTTACATATGTATTCTGTAATATTCTAAAAGTGTTAATGGACATTCAGGTGTTCGTTTTATAGAAGTCCAAATGCAAGGATTAAAAACTCTAAACAGACACGTAACTGGGAGATTATATCCGATTAGAAGGTTACAAACAGTTGACAGAGTCCACCAGATAAATCATCAGGTAATACCCTTGCATAATGCCTAAAACCAGCCCATTTAGTGCCTGTAATTTCTAAGAGTGAACCCTATTCCTAAACCTACCTGAAATAAGCCCCTCACTAGTAGGTTATATACATTTAAAGATTCTACCCCTCTCCAGTCATTGCAAAGGAATAGTTTTCATCTCCTATTTCCAGGGGGATACGGAAGATCTATTCAGTTACAGAATTAGAGGAAGTTATTTTGTACTTATACCCTCACTACAGCTATAGCCCTCCATCAAAATGCAATTGCTAAACATTCTTTTCAGATGCGTCTCCCATGATAAATTCCACTACTGGCTTTTAATGCTCCTTTTTATCCATTTCCCAAACAGAAAATT
This sequence comes from Alligator sinensis, assembly GCF_000455745.1. NCBI lineage: Eukaryota > Metazoa > Chordata > Crocodylia > Alligatoridae > Alligator > Alligator sinensis. The sequence continues at coordinate 1,258,523 of NW_005841846.1, read as the reverse complement.
AGTAACAGTTTCATTATAGTCAGTAACGTTCTAAATACTAGAGAAGGAGGGACAAGATGTTAAATTTCACTTAAATTTGTTTTTTGGGGGTTTTTTGTTTGTTTTTTTAAGGTGACTACATCTATTTCCACACTTCGAGAAATTAAGAACTCTTGGTCAATTCTAGTTTAATCCTTTGTTTTTTTTGACAGCTCCAAGTTATGAATGTTGAGATATATTTTGAACATTCAAGGTTCTTTCCCTGCCTGAAAATGTGTTTTCTTTGTTTTGCTGATTAAAGTAAAAGTATCAATACTGGCCATCTCAGAGAGCAGGCACCACCTTGGAAATACAACCTGAAACACAAGCATGCTGATCAGTCAAAGGATTTTTTTCATCAGAAGCTACAATTCCACAGTGCTTTCCCAGTAGATAAAGAATGACAACATTGTTCTCTGGACACCACAGCCAGATTTGGCCATCTATATGTTTGTTTAAGTCCTGAAAATGCCACCTATATAGAGGCTGGCACTATTTCTGCATGTTAATGTATATGCCCTAAAACAGGTTGTGCATAAGCAGCATTTTGGGGAAGTATATGACCACAAAGACTACCAAAGCTGGTCAGATAGGCCATCCAAAATAAGAACAGAATGTCACCTATAATGCACACATTTTATAACTCCTGATCTGGTTTTAACAGAGGGTTCATTAGAGTTGGATGCAGACAAGGATACAGGGTTCTAGTAGAAGCCTTAAATGCCAGTCACAAAATGTTAGCACACCACACTGACATTTAATCCTAAAGAAAAACAGAACAGCGATACCATATTTTCTTGCATACAACTTGCAACCTACCCCCACCCCCTGCTAGAAGCTGAGGTGCGTATTTTAAGCAACATAATTATACATAGTAATAGCAGTAGCAGTTTCTGCAGCTCAAGCCTCTGCCAGGAGAAAGAAAGTAAAATGGGGGGGGGAGGGGGGGCGGCATGGAGAGCAGCAGAGTGGAGAAAGCATTCTGCAGCTAGGGACTTAACAGAACAGCTAGTGTTTCGCCACCCTCAGCTGCAGCTGTGCTTTCTCCATCTTTTTCTTCTCCATTCTGCCTTTCAAAAACAAGGTGCATATCTTATTTGTGGGGTGATGCATACAAAAACACATGGTACTACATGATTAAGCCTGTATTAAAAGGCTTAATCTAATTTTGGTCCATGCACAGGCAGACTCCTGAAGTATAGAGATTCTGCCTCACTTTGCTACTTTGGATAAGAAAGCAAGCTAAAGGCACAGAAACAATGTGTTGCTACCAGCCAAAGTGAGGAGTGTTGATACAGTGTACAGCTCTACACTTGAATCTAGCATAGAATTACCTTAGGGAAAAGAAAAGTGTGGATAAAACTACACTTAAGTTGTGTGTGTCTGGAGCAACCCCAAGTTAGTTATCTGCTATAGCCAAACAGGCTATTATCTCTGTCCCTTGTTACCTAGAAGTTTAGCAGTAATCTGGTCACAGGTACATGTTCCAGACAGTAGTTTGATTTATAAATCAGGGCACGCGCGTGCACACACAAAAAGAGAATCACATGTCCTGACCCATAATCGTGCAGGATTAGGGTTCTGGACACTCAAATAGCTCTCTTGGTCTAGTTCTCTCAGTAGTCTAGTCCTCTCAATAGCCCTACTATAATCAACTTGCACTATCTAAAAATGATCAGGGGCTGACAGTCTTTCAGCAATGGCAGGCCAGATTAGCAGTCCAGTCCTAAGGCAGGCTGATACTGCTGTCACCAGTTCCTAATGAGGGTTATGATATTAGACAAGCTATAACAGACATGTTTAAAAACCACTGACTCACTCAGCATTAGTATTATCTCACACAGAAAAAGTAGCCCCACCTAACACCTCTGAAACTTCACATTTTTTACTCTGTACCTCAATAAAAACGAAAAGTCGGAACGTTATTCTTAACAGTGATCAGTATGAGAGAACAAAATGAACCCACCGCTCAGACTAGTCAATAAACAACTAGTCAAGGAAGGAATGTGAGCTGGTGTAAAGTTTTTGTAGAAGCTTAGAAATTACTCCAGAAGTTACACAAGCACACATGTAGCACATCTGCTGCCATCATCAATTGTCACTCCACAGTAGACAATTGTTCAAAGCAAAGCAAACTGGCTTTACAATGGCCAGGCACTGTAACAGTGCCTACTTTGCACAAGCAGCTTGTGTCTTTTTGCTATAGAAGTTTACAATGGAGTAAGGTCCAAGGTATAATCACGCAGAAGTCATGTGGTGTCTAAAAGCTAAAGTTGACATGTCTTCAGTTTTGCCCATGTGACAGGAGGACCAGATTTGGTCTTCTACCTGGTCATCCAAGTCCCAAAAATGCCACTTCCATATCCAGAAACAGAATGCCAACCTGTGCATATGTAACTGTTCGCATGCATAGGGCTTCATGGACAGAACAGAGCACCTGTGTGTAAGTAGCATTTTGTGGTTTAACCACAAAGATGACCAAGTCTGCTAATCTAAGCATCCAGAAAAGAATAGAAAGCCACATTAGGTCTTAGGCAGACAACCTATACCTTAAGTCTAGCCATTCTACATAAAAGGGTTAATTTCATAGATCTCCCTGCCAATGAAGAGCTAAGCCATAGGACAATGCCGTTCAAAAGGGGAGCACAATCATTTCTAAGGTTCAATGCAATCATTTTATTGAAAAAAAAGTAATTACTGTTTTCTCACATACAACATGCACCTTTCCCCCCAAAACCTAGCTTTCCAAATTGGGGGTGCATGTCTGAAGCAGGAAAGCTGATTTTCTACACAGAATAGAAATATGGATATGCTGCAAGATGGGCGATACTACTTTTCCTTCCCTCCCCTTCAGCAGTAGCATGGAGGGAAGGGCAGCTCCAGGGGAGCTACAGTAGTCTACCCTTTAACTGCTGCTCTATCTAAAATTTAAAACCAACTGCTTGGCAACAGCAGTGGCATTTCTATTCAGGCAGTGCTGAAGTAGTCAGTTTACTTCATGGTCATTATAATGTACCCGAGTCCTGATAACTTCTCTTCACTCACAGGTGTTAACAATCCTCCCACCTTTAGTGATCTTGATATTCCATGAATCAAGCTATCCTTTCTTTACCAATATTGCTGTTAGGAGGAAAGAGATCAGAAGTAGCTATTTCATAGCCCTGCAGACTAGTTTTAGCTCTTTTGAAAATGGTATATCCACCCATGGAGTCCAGTCTTCAGCAGCTGCTAAAGTTTCACCTTCTGGCTGAGCAGCCAAGAACTACTGACAATTCAGCTATGAAATGACTAGAACTGTAGCTTTTTCAAGGGAAGGCAAGTGAAATAAGGATTAGGCTGTCTCTGCTCTATGAAGCCATAAATTGTGAAAAAACAAAACAAAAACATTCTGTCTTCCACAAAACGAGCTGTCTTATTTGGAGGGGCATATGGCATACAAATCACAGCAATTTTATTGTGAAAAAACAAGTGAGGAATAACAGGCAATATTAAAATTCTTGTTGGTTTTCAATCATGGAAACTCCAGTTTCAAATTTAAAAGGATAAAAGTCAAATTAACCATTGTATCAATTTGGTGTACTATAAATACTGCAATCAAAATACTATTAAAAGGAAATATCTCTTTCTGTAAAAACATTCATCTATAAGAAAAAAATTGCAAAGATGTGTCATCAAAAGCTTTACAAATGACCATACAAGTTTTCTAGTATGTTCAGTGGCAGTTTTGATTAGTTACATGTTATATTTATGAAAGACTAAATTAAAGAGCTATATGCAAACCAACATATACTATTTAAAAATGTGTTCTGCATACATTCAACTTACAGGATGAGTTGTTCAGATGCTGGTCACGAAGCGTGTGAAGTGCTCCTAATAATTTGTCCATTTTTTGCTTTTTACCCTGCAGCATTCTCCTCTTGTTAAAAAGTTGTGCCTTCTCATCAGACAAGTGATCTGATATTGAAGAATTCCTGCTCTGGGAAACTTCCCTAGCAAGTGAAAGACTTTCTGCTTGCCTTCTATTATCTGGCACAGGTTGAGTCTTAAAAAAAAAAAGTAATTTAATTTTAGTACAAGTAATATGGAGATCCCAGTTATTTTCTTAGTTATCCTCTCCCATTCCAGCTCCAATGCAACCTACGTGTCACATTACTGAGGTACAATTTCTTTATAACATGTTCAATATTTGTATAAATAGTTTTCTACATACAAAAATAATTATACTGATTTAGAAGGGTGAACAGGAAGAAGACCTTACTGCATTTAATGTTGATACATTTTAACTGTTTTACACATTTGTTCTATTCAACATAGTAATGTAGCAGTTGCTTCATTCTGGGGTACTGTCCTCTTTTACCTTCTACTTACTGTGGAATAGGAATAGGTACCCAAAACACATTAGCTGACAATGCTCACTGGCACTCCATTTTTCTTCCCTTTAAATCAGTCTAATTGTTTCTTCTGTCTACAGCCACAGGCATTTAAGAGTAATATATGAAGCTCAATTTGCATAGATATGGTAACAGGATTTAAGAAACAAGCTATTAACTACATAAATAGACTTCATTTTCTTCAAATGAGCAACTCAGAACAGTCTTGCAGTGAACACAGACTTGCCTGTGGAATAGTTATAGATTTCTTAATACTCTTTGTTCAGTGCAAGTACACAAAAGTCAATAAATAACAAAACTAAGATCTGTTGTTCACAGCTATGTTGGTAGCACAACAACAAAAAGATGACAGAATAAGAAATGTTAACAATGCTTAATGCATTTATTCAAAGGACACTTGGCAGGAAACCTGAACTAAAACATACACCAAGAAGGGATATAAGACAGTTACCTGAGAATCATGAAGCTGATTGTGAAAACGCTGGATCAAATCATTTAGTTCTTCATTTAGTTCAGATGTCAAACTTACTCCTGAAATGCTGCCTGTCGTCTCTGTTACAACTACAGAAAGCAGTAAGTAATTACTGAACAGATCTTTGAAGCAAGAGGCTATTTTACTATTTAGGTTACAACTTAGCTTGTCAGATCAATGAGTGCTTGTCTGTGATGTAAAAGTCATATACTACACATCTGAAAACTACGCTTGCTATAATACACATCTCCAACAAAGCAAAAGCAGGAGTTAAGCGAAGAGGAATTTGGAAAATATATATTTTTTTTTTTTTAAATTACTACCTTGGAGGATTTCTGGTTTTTTCAACTGAAAAAACCCCATCCCTGCACCTCCCCAGAACCCCATTAACAACTTCTATAGATTATTTCTGCTATGTATACTTCAGTGAGAAAAGGCAAATCTCAGACCAAACAAAAGATGTTTCAAGGTCAGATTCCTTTAACACAAATTAGCACCGTGTGAAACTAGCAACTTTTTTATGGAACAACATTTTAAACATACATTTACAGTAAGCATGATGATCAGTGAGAAAGGGGAAGGGGAATGGGTCCGAACTGTAAACCTCTTAATGCTTCAGAGTCTTAATTTCGTTTGGTTAAAATTCAATAATCAAGTGTATTGGTAACTATATATTTCTTTTTCTATCAATAAGTCTTACACACATTTTCATTTCAAGTTCAGTAATAGTTTGTCTCTAAAAATAACAAATTATGGCATTAAAGTAGTATAAAAAGTGTTTTTAAAGGTTCCATTTAGAGGATGAAATCTTGCATGAAACCCCAATAGTTACAGGTACTTCATAGCATTACAGGATACAAATGTTCAAGTATACACTGAGGATATCTTTATCCTACAGTAAGCTTGCTGGTTTGTTAGCTTGTTAATATAAAGTTCAGAGTTTATAGGTTAAGCAGTGGTAGACAAGGTTCTTCCTCCATGTCCGAGAATTGTGTATCATGTGAAAAATACAGTACCCTCAGTCAGAAAAGGCAGCAGGA
>NW_005841846.1:1234494-1252592 GCF_000455745.1 Alligator sinensis | reverse complement strand
ATAGAGGTATGGGTTGGTAAGGAACCCAACTCAGAAAAAGGGGGAAGGTGGCTGGGAGGGCAGCCAAGTGGCAGGTAGGGAACAAGGGGCCAGGGTCAGGCTGCCAGCTTTCCACCCACCACTTGCCTCATTGCTGCTGGTTTTCCTTGCAGTGGGGTTGGAGAAAGGGGGAAATAAAATTAAGGTACCACCCCCAATAATTAGATTCTATACATGGAAACTTAGAACAAATTTTATAAAATTTCCCATGTATAGAATCTAAGGTGGGTGGGTATTCATGTAATTACTGTGAAATGCTACACAGTCAGCCAAGTTTATCATGCAATAAGATGGCAAACAATCCACAAAAATGCTCCCTAGTCAGTATCTTTCTGGCTAGCTTATATCAAGCTTTGATCTGAATGTGTGGTATGCAGTAGGGCTGTGCAAAATTTTGGCAGCCGTTTCGTTTCGGAGGTGTTTCGGGCCATTTTGGCATCCGAAACACCAAATCCAAAACAAAACGGAAGGCTCCAAAACATCTCTGAAATGAAACAAGGTATCCAAAACGTTTCAGAAACGTTTCAGAAAATTTCAGAGTTTCAGAGCGGGGCTTGCAGGGAAATTGCTGCACTGCCATTCAACTTAGCTCCACAGAGAGCAAAGATCTGCAATGGGGGTCTCCTCACTGCCACTGCCTGCCCCGCACTGCCTCAGTGACACGGGGCAGACCGTGGCAGCGAAGAGACCCCGGCGCAGATCTCTGCTCCCTGCGGAGCCAGGTCACGAGGCAGGGCAGTGTTGGTCCCTGCTGCGCAACCTGGCTCTGCAGAGAACAGAGATCTGGGGCAGTATGGGGCAGGCCGTGGTGGCAAGGAGACCCCGGTGCAGATTTCTGCTCCCTGCGGAGCCAAGTCACGCAGCACGAACCAGCAGGCTTGCTCGCTGCTCTGCACAGCTTCCTTGCTCCACAACCCAGCATGACACGGATCAGAGATCCGCAAAGCGGTCTCCTTACCTGCATAGAGGGCAGCAGCCCTCCTCCAAACGAGCTACCCATGGTCCTGTCCTGATCCCTACTAGGGCCCCTGCAGCCCCCGACCCCAAGCCCCGCCTGGCTGGGCAGTGCAGCCTGTTCGAAACAGATTTGGCCAAACAAATCACTGTCCTCCCAAACAGCTGATTCCAAAACCAAATTGAAACAGCCGTTTCACACAGTCCTAGTATGCAGGCCAGCATCAGGCTTTAAATGTCCCTGGGTACAGGGAGCCAATCGGCTCTCCATGTGCAGGGACATTCAAAGCCATCCTAAGCAGTCTGTTACTGTGTTGACACTTCTGCTGGGGGAAGGGGGAACAGGGGTGTTAGTGAGCTCCCCAATCCATAGCACCCACACATTGGCATGCATGCAGTTGGCTGCACGTGGTTCAGAAGTCAGAGCCCCACAATCCCCCACACCACGGCGTGTATGAAGCCTAGCACTTGACAGCTGGAGACTGCAGGCATGCTTAGATAGTCAAATGGTGCACCAGCAGCATACATGTCATGGCAAAAAAAGAGGAGGATCCAGGAGCTCTCAAGTCTGCTCCCTGCACACTGGATATCTAAAAAGCATGCCCATAGTTCAGCTGCAGGTGTGCCCAAATATAGGGAGCTGTTGATTAGGGAACTGCAGGCACACCTTTTCAAGGTCTATGTGAACAGAGAGCCTGGCAAGGACTGGGTCTGCAATGCTGGGCTTCTTGTGCACCAGCCATTAAAGTCACCAAGGCCTAACTTTGAATCCCCGACACCTCTTCCCTAAGAAAAACAAAAAAACCCAAAGAAACACACATGTCCCACCCAGCCCATCTGGCGTAGCAGGATACAGACTTTTGGGATCCCAATGGCACAACTAAATTAATGTCTACCCGAGCCTTTAAGGTACTCCTGTCCTTCCACCTACCAGAATCATCCATGACAGCAATTGCTTGTTCTGCCTTCTGTTGCAGAGCAAGAAGAGCAGCTTGCCTTCCCTGAAGAGCTTTCAGCTGTTCCTGTTGTTGTAACATCCTTTTTAATAGATCATGTTGCTTCTTCAAATTCTCTAGCTCCTCTTTTGCTTCTTGCTGGGGGTCTCTAGCCTGAAAATAAGATTGGGTACTAATCATAGATGTGAAGAGTTATACGGAAACAGGACATCTCAACACAAGCAGGAAATTAGGAAGGTATAGACAAAAGAACCCATGTAAAGTTTTTAGATGTGTAAAGAGGTGTAAATGGGGACATAATTACCCCTTTATACTTTTAGAGTTAGGTTCCCTACCCCCCCCCCCCCCATCTCAAGTTACAGGCCAATTACTTTACCATGCATTGGGATATGTAGTAATCATCAGTCTCTACATCTGTCAATAAAGCTTCTTTCAAGAACTACATAATGTTCTCCCTTGAACTACATAATGTTTATAAAAACTGTTTACAAAAAAGTTTATTTCATCAAGCTATCAAATTAGTCTTCCTATATATTCTTGCTGGATTGTAAGAGTGGAGAGTGAATTCAAGTATAGATAAACCTAAGGTTTCTGCCAATAAACTCAATTTTAGTACTGAAATTGTTTTAGGAGCTTATGTAACCAACAATATCTCCCCTATATTTACTTCCTTAATTGGCCTAACAGTTCCATAGTGAATGAAAAAAGTAACCAAAGAATCTGTTCACAAAAACGTTATGTGACTAACCTAAAAATTCTTTATGGGACTCCGCCTTAATAAGATGAAAAATCCAGAATGATTTAATTATCCTCAAAAACTCTAATTATTCCATCATAAGTGTGAACAATTGCTCTGATCTCCATTCTATAAAACCATATGTACACTATGATTCTGCATGTAGTTTCTTGATACAGATTACAACTGAACACATTATTTGATACTCTAATCAGTGTTGCACATACGTACAAAATGGCCTAGCCATCAAAATTTCTATTAGGGGTGCACCAATAAAGATTTTCTTGGCCGATACCTGTAGCCAATTATTAATCAGCTGATACCAATCTGACAATGGATATTTAGTAATAAAGCTTGTTGAACAAGCTTTAGTTCAATGACCCCCACCGCCATTTCTAAGCTTGGGGGTGCTGATACAGGACACACAGTGGCACTTTCACTGAAGTGCCACACACACACTGCCAGAGCATATGTAAAAGTGCCCCATGCCAGTTGCAGCCCCCACCCTTCAACCTTAGCCTGTGGGCAGGTGCCTGGGCCTGAGGCTGTCCAGGGCTGGGTGGTCTCTGGCCCAGGCTCCCTGCTGGGGGAAGGACCCTGATTCACACAACGGGAGGGAGCAGCTACCTTGGCCCCTGCCAAGCTCTAACTCCAGCCCCTGGGCCACAGACCCCCAGGCACTGCAGGCCGAGTCACTATGGACTAGGCAGCCCACCCCTCCCCACCTGTCACGTCCGCAGCATTCAGCACCTTTTATAGTGCCCACCCTGGCCCCAGCCCATAGTTTGTGCCACATCAGTGTCTGGGACACTACTGAGGCTGCTTTGCTCCAGCCCAGCCTGCCAGTCCAGAGATGGGGGTATATCCTGGCTCATGGAAGGAAACCTACGCACCTGGTGGCCCTGGCCCCATAGGCGAAAGAGAACCTAGGCATTCGGAGGGCCCGGCCAAAGGCATAATTATCGGAGAACATTTTTGGCTATAACAGCCAAAAGAAAGCCAATAATGCAAATTTCCCTTTTATTAGTGCTGATCCAGTATGCAACCTATATATCGGTGCATCTCTAATTTCTATACTTTTTAAATATGCCTGAAAGAAATCTTCACTCAAGAAAAGTGTGCATTGCATAAATTATGTAAATCAGAATGAAATATTATGTTACTTTTTTTTTAAAGTTAAAATTTAAAATGTAATGGTCACCTTTCAACCATTAAAAAACTTTACTAATATTGTTGACATATTTCACTGATGCATATCTGCTATTAAAGTTATGATCCAATATAAACCTGCATCACAACATTAGACAGCTAAGCCCACAATAAAATTGGCTATAAAACTGCTAAATATGCCAGATTAAAAAACAAAAATTATAATTGAATTTTTTTTAATGTAAAAAACTATTTAACAGATACTTGGCCGTATGGCAGAGGATAGAGGACAGTTTGGGAAGTTACTGGCGAGGACAGAATAGAAGGTCACTGTAAAAGGCCCTACTGCCAGTACACAGGGAAGGCAAGACTATTATCCCAAGCTCCCCCTACAGCTGCAAATAGCAAGCAGGGAGGCCGGTACCCCTACAACTGGGAGTGACAATCCACTGATTAGTGCTCCCATGGCTAGGAGTGCCAATCCACTGACTAGGATTCCAGCCCCAGGAATGCACCAGCCACATATTTAATTTAAGACACAATGGGAACCAGCAACAAAATAGTGTACTAATTGTGGCTTATTCCCTGTTTCATCATGCTATTAATTGCACGAAAGTATAGGTGGGTTACTAGAAAAAGACATGACTTACTGGTTACATGTCTTAAACTGCTTAGGCTGCTGGCAGATGTTATGCTTAACACACAGGAAATGAGCCTAATAATCAGGCAGCTGTTTCTACCTCTTAGCTAATTATTCTTATTTAGATTTGTATCCTACTCCATGCAGAAAGGCTCAAATAGTTTACAATAAAGATGGGGAATCTCAGAATGGAAACAGGTAGATTTCTATACACCCTAAGGATCAGAAACATTTGACAATTTAAAAACAAACAACCAAACAAACAACCAACTGTTTTCAAGGGTAAGGAATACTCAAGTCTGTCAAAGTTAAACATTCAGAAGCATCAATAAAAGGCCTTCAAAACATTTACTGGATCATTCACTGCAATTCTATAACACTTTCAGAGAATTTCAAAGCATTAAGATTAATTAATATAAATGTAACTGTTAAACCCCACTTTAGGAGAGACAAAGGAGGAAACCAAGGCATGGAAAGATCAAGTGATTTCCTCAAGATCCCACAGCAGATCAAGGCAGAGAACACACGCAAAATGACTTTAGACAAAGAGTCAGTTTCTGAAATTCAGCTTTATCTATTAGTAGAGGACTTATTTTACAAAAACAAATGAAGGCTCCAACTCCCCAAATTTGTTTTCTTAAAGAGGCATACATTGCACATTTCTATGGGAAACTCACTTGGTCACCTGTGCTGTTTTAAAGTTATTTTTCCCCCTTGAGCCAAAAAGAAAGACGCATTTGGTTTTCCAATTTTACTTTCACATATAATATATACGTTCATAGAGGCAAAATAGCAGCATTAAAATAAAAAGCTGCCAAATCTGTAAAATTATGAATATGAAATTACATTAAAGCCAGTTTTAAACCACACTTCCCAGAAACAAAAGCGCATGTGCGTTAAAGAGTTACCAAACCTGTAGTTATGGAAAGTCAGATTAATTACTGAATAGACAGATTTAGCTTTTGTCTATTCGGAAAGGAACATCTGTTGGCATTGAGAGGGAAATGAAAAGTTCATTTTTCACTTCCCAAAACAGTTCAAGCTAAACCAAACACATGCTTAGGAAAGATCTGTATTCAGTTAAAAGTAGGCCAGATAGAAAAAATGACGACATAGCAGTTACTAAGAACTTAAATACAAGGATATTCTACTGGGAAAGGATCCCACAGAAATAAACAACTTTATTGTAAGTAAAGAATACATTTTAGAATAGCTTAGTATTAATAATAGTAGAGAAGCAAAAAAGGTGGGGGGAAGGGGAGAGAAAAAACAAAACGAAACCAAAACACAAGCATTGACCTTATTTTGGAGGCTTTCCAAGATAATATTCTGAAGTGTACCTTTGATAGTAATCCACATTCTTGGTTTTTAATCCTAATAGGCCAGATTTCCCTGCCATTCACAGCAGCTCTGTCACCTTTCCCTTTTGGACTTGCTGTACCGTCAATATCTGAAACCTGTCCTTGTGAAGCTGAAATCCCTAGTTTCTCCTCAATGCAGGGCCGAATTCCCAGACTAAAAGATATCTCCTTTATCAAATAATTTTGGATGTTAGATCTTTAGCACACACTCCCACTTAACAAGCAATTTTAAGCTATAGGTTTTAAGATGCAAGTAGACTAGGTCTGCAGATATAATGCAAACTAGCATTTCAATTAGATAAGTCATTCTTCTGTTTAATAGATTGTTTTATATTTTCAGCGTCATTGTTAAAAAAAAAAAAAATCTTATAAGTGGCAAAATTCCAAATATTAAGCACCATAATTACATTTAAAAGTTCTTATTCTGTATACACATTCAATAGGCTAATTATTAAGGAAATCTTACTACTAAAATTCTTGAAGCCACACACAAGTAAAATAATACCCTTCAAGTATAGAGAAAATGATAATGCCTTAAATATAAATATTTTCAGTCTAGATTGGAGATTTTTCCTCCATATTTTAAAAAATATTAATAGTTAGATGAAAATATTTATAATTTCTCATCCCTTCACGAGACTCAAAAGCAATTTCTCAAACTTAGGTAAATGGACTGTCTGGTTTGGTTTTTTTAACTAACTTATGGCTTGGCCTCTGTATTGTTTAAATGCGATTTTGGAGCTTACTAGGGAAGTATGGCCTATGGAGCACTTGTATAGTATGGGCTCTCTATTTCCATGTGTTTAAATTGAATTATAAAGGTAGCTAAAAACTATCCAAAATATTTATTGTTCTCCATGTAACAGCAACTGCTCTAGTTGCTACAGAAATATTATCTAATTAGAAATGGAAGAGGATGTGGTTTGAACAGCAAATGCAGGGGTATGCAGTCCACAAAATATTCTCTGAAGGTGATCCATTGCTTTAATGAAAGAAGTTGGGAAATCCTGCACTAGAGCAATGCTTACACTGTATTACTGTAGACTTGCACCTCCACAAGATAGGGTCCACAGTAACAAATGCTGTGTAAACAAGTTCAGATAATCTGCAAACATTCTCCTGGGCTTGTTTCCTAGTAGAAACACACTTACCCAGAGGCACTTGAACAGATATTGGAATACTGAGCCTCTGAGGAACAGAGATCTTGCAGTGCTGATGCTGTACAGCCAGGGGGCTGCTGCTGCACATACATGTCAGCATGCTCCACAGGCTTCCTCAGTTGGCCTGGTAACAGATGGCAGCAGTGCAGACTTGCCCCAATAGGTTGACACTGAGCAGTCTGAATCAGCCAGTGCCTCCCTGCAGCACAATGTGGGGACTGTGAAGGGGGCATTTTCTTTATCTTGCCTGGTGGGAGCAGAAGAGTCCAGCCCAAGTAACAAACCATTTCATGAGGGACCTGTGGCAGTGATGGGGGAGGGTGAGGGAGGGGACAGGAGCAAAGCACCAGAGATGCTGGAGGGCTGTGTTTGAGGCTCCTCAGAAGAGGATGCAGAGACATTTACTCTCCCCAATTTAAGCCTGATTGTTCTCTGGTTATTTCTTTCCTGGAGCAGCCGTTTTTGCTCCGGGAGAAAAAAAGTTTGAAAACCTGCACTCTTGTGCTTCCTACCGAGAGAATACCAAATCAAGTAGAAGCCAAATGTCTGTATGTAGCCAAACTGGTTTCCATTCCTCTGTCCATCAGTTTTCCCACTAGCAAAAATACACCGTTAATTAAGAATAGTTTAGAAAGCTAAACTTTTCTGCACCAAAACCATGATACCCTGTTGTTACAGTACATATTAAAGCCATTGTTAAAAAAAGTCTGTAAATAAAAGTTTACAGACTGATCAAGAAGCATTGCTACAACTGAAGCTTTTAAAAACAAACATTTTATAGATATATTTTTTATATACACACACGCATAAGAGTTCAATAGTTTAGATCTCCTTAAACTTTATATTATCTATTATGAAATCAGGAAACAAAACAAGTCTTCATTTCTACCACCTTAATTATTAAAAGACAGCTTACCGTGGTATCTGAAGCTTCAGACTGCACATCTATGTTTAGCGATGTGCTCTCAGCTACAGAACCAGATCCCACAGCTGAATCTATAGTCCGAACATCCTCCTCCTCATTTTCTCTAGCCTGAAATATTTCAGTGGCATAAATCAAAAGCTATATAAATGGGGTAGTAAAAATGAATTAAGGACGGTACTACATCTTGAAATGAACTCCACCAGTGGTACTATCAAACTTTCAGCACTCAATTCCTATGATTTCCAGAATAGTTTACAAGATATATATTTAAGTTACCAAACTTACAAGCATCTTTTGCAAAAATTTCAGGTAAGATTTCTCCTGGTCTTTAAGATGATCTATGAGATGTGATAAGCGTTCAACATTAGCAGATCTTTCATTTTTCTCTACAAGATCATCACGCATGGAGCTGGCCTTGGCAATATAATCACGAATTTGAACCAGTCTGCTCACAATCTGCAACAACACACAGCAATTGCAATCATTTTAGCATTAGTTTTGATATTGGTGTGATGTACAAAGATATGATGATAATGCAAAATAAACTAAACATAGGCAAATAAAAGAGTTAATGTACTTAAAATATTCCTGCAAATAGTTTAAGATGCAGACTTCAGAATGCCCTATGCACACAAAGTTACAAACTTAGGGTCTGACAAAAAGAACAAATATGGTGGGATCACTGGTGAAAATGTATACTGTTTCCACAAATGATTAAAACGTGTAGAGTGAACAAATACTTAAGAGTTTTGTTTACTAGTATGCAGCATTTCTAGCATTACACAATCAGAAATTGTCACAAGAAATTAGATAAAAAAAAAAATACATCTTCTGAGCCTTGTTTCCTTTTTAAAAAAAACTAAGAGTAACAAACGAAATATAATCCCAGATTTTGTAAAAGGATTAGAGAATATATAATACCTGGCTACTATCCATAGCAGGTTCTCCTCTTCCATCTTCTTGAGGAGCAACCTGACAATTTTGCAAGAAGTCTTTACTCAGAGAAGATGCAAATGACTCTTTACATTGAGATGACCCAATTTCTTTTTTTGGTGAATCTGCAGCAGCATCTTTGCCTTTATTAGTGTTAATCTGCAGTGATAGGAAATTGAATGGCTTTCTGTTTTCATTAAGTTGGCGTTTGTTGTTAGCAGCTGTTGCTCTGCCTTGAGAATCACTTCCAATGCTCCTCTAGACAAAAACAAGACAAAGGAAATGAACATTTCTTGAAAATACTATTCAGATTTCTTCTTGGTGTTTGTGGGGTGACACTTTCTTGCAGCATTACTGGGCAGGTCTTGAATGGGAAGCTGTAATCATTTTCACTTTCTAGCCATAAGACCATTCCTAGAGGATAGTGACTGATAAATTGTGGTAGGGACCCCACAAACACCAAGATTTGATAAGTTCAGCACCCTCAAGCATTTGAATGAAGTTTTTAAAACGTTTTACTACGATTCTGGCCTTGGACCTTGCTCTGAACTCCATCTCTCTGCATAATAAATATTATGTTCATCTTTTTTTGCTGGTGCACAAGAAAGAGGCAGAATTTGATACTGAATTCCTCTACATCCTACATCTTCCTTATCTAACCTCCTTTTTTATCTTTCCCCATCTGTAGTTGCAGTTTTCTTCCCTCCCCCAATCCCCACATCTAACGCTACATTACTGGCATATTTCCTAATGCTATTCAAAACTCCATAGGCAGCAGTGAAGTTAACAAGTAACATGCAGTTTCATTCTACTGTTGCCTCAGAAAGCTACCAGCACCAACAGGGACTCTACCTTCAGAGTCTGGAAGACAACAATGAATCAGAACTGGTTACCTTAATTTCCCTCTCACGGTTGTGATTTGCCTTAACTGCAAACAAACTTATGCCTGCAGTCAATTATTTTTCTACCCCCAACACCTTGCTGACAAAAGCTTCCTGTTAATTACTAGAGAATGTATTTATAAATCCTTGAAGCTGCTTATCACTCCTTCCCTGGACAACATATGACTTGGCACTGTATTCCTAGAGAAAAATTCCTAGACTTTGCCCATGAACTCAGCAGAGGAGTAGTAAACTTTATAGAACTCAATTATGGGGCTCCCGGCACCAGAAAGACTATGTTAGAATTCAGGGAGCTATAGTTTCAGAAAATATATTCAAGATAATAGATGTATTTAGCATCTATTCGCTCCCAGAGTCACGTCACAACACTAAAATCCTGATGTAGAAAACTTAATAGTATGAAGTAAAACAAAATGGTCATCTTAAACAAACAAACAAAAAACCAACAGCCTTCCCAGCCCCCGCAAACTGTTGAAAATACCTGAATACCACGCACAGAAAATATGCACCTTTCTAAACAGTCTTAGCTCAAAACCTGATAGGTTGTAGGTTTTGGTTGTTTTTGCTTTAAGCTTGAAGTGGGCAGCCTCAGGGGGGCACTTTGAATGTCTACGCTAGGGATGGGCTATTATATCAGCTGGAGGGCAACAACTTGACAAGTTTTGGTGAACTGTTGAGGGCTGCACCATTAAAATTAATGGTGAAAATATCATTTTAACAAGTTATACATAAAAAGCAAGTAATATGATAAAACTCAAAACATCTACTACAAATATTTTAATTTTATTACCAAAAAAAATTTGTGTCCTGATTTATGGCGTTTTTTTGAGTAGCATGTATAGAGGCAATTGCATAATAGCTCAAAACAAAGGCGGTCTCCCAAGGCAACCAAAACCAGCCAGCAGAACACTCAGGCAAGGGAATACATCCTTACACACAGCAGAACTGTGCCACTACCCTAACCAACCCCCCCCCCCAATATCACAAGAAAGCTCCTGACTCAGCCTGCACCCTGATGCATCCCCTCAAGACCCACCTGCACCCCACCCCTTCCTGTCCATACTTGCCCCAATAGGGAAAGCCTAGCAGCCCCCTCCAGTCTACTCCAGCAACCCAACCGGGCCATACAGGCTGCGCCCATCTACAGCCTACAGCTACCTGCAGCCTGGGGATCACCCTTACCCCCAGTGCACTTCTGGGTAGACAGGATGGGAGCAGGGGCAGGGGGGGTTGCTAGTGCCCAGCATCCCCTGTGGTGCCAGCAGAGGCTGGAGCCACCATCCACAAGCCAGATAAAGTTAACTGGCAGGCCAGATACTCCAATCCGATTATCAAAAGATGGCAGATGTATTTCTACGAACCTGATCCAAATCACTGAAGTTTATTCTTTGTTTAAGCTTTTCTAATTCAGCCTGCTCTGGGACAGACATCTGGGTCATATATCTGGTGTGAGGAAAACTATGAGGAGTCCTTGTCTTTCGCCGTCCCATTCCTGGTGAGGACTCTGGAGATATGTCATTAGTAAGTCTTGTTTCACCTTCCCCACCAATTTTTTTCTTGTTTTTCTCTGAAGACCTATTTGCTTTCTTCTGTTGACTTCCCCAGTCCTTTAGGGAAAAAAAACATTCTGTTAGCTTTACTAGGGGGAAAGTAGTATTACTTCAATGAAACTTTGTCTATACTTTGTTAAAAAGGGGGAGGGGAAACCTCAGAACGTTCTCTATGAGTGTTTCCATGTAAAGTCATGTTAGAAACGTATTTTGAGAGGAGAAAAACAACAACAACAACAACACCTGCCAGCAGTTCTTAATTTGTGTTCAAAAATACTTTGCTAAATTGAAACAAAGTTACAACTGACTTTTTCTGTGTGGGTACTCACAAATTATAAACCTTAGCTTTAATGGCAACTTTCAGTCAAGTATTCTAAACCTTTTCCCCTCAACCTAATAACGTACGTTTTTTTAGATCAGCGATTCAGCTTTGATAGAACATTTCTTGATCAATGATAAGCAATGAAGCAATCTGTCTTCTCTTTGAATTATAAATTTGCACTTGTTGATTTATGTTGGTTTCAGTTGGATAAACAATACTAGAACTAGAGAACATTAATTTTCTTTTATCAGGAAGCAGGTTTAAAACTAAGAGAAAAGTTTCTTGATACAGTATGCTAGTATCTTGTGTAATTCACTGCCACAAGATATTGTACAAGCTAACAACTTAATCAGATTCAAAAGATTAGACAAATTCACACAGGGTAGGTACACATCAGTGGGTATTACATGGCAGCAGGGATCCAACCCCTGAATTAGGAGCATCTAGGCCCCAAGTGCTAAAAGATGCAAGGGAAGAGGGGTAGGGAACAAATTAATTTGGCTAAGTATCTTGAAGAGTACAAGGTTATCTGGAGCAGCCAGCATGGATTCTGCCAAGATTAAGTCGTGTTTAACCACCTGATTTCCTTCTATGATAAGATGACAGGTTCTGTAGATGGGGGGAGGCAGTGGATATGATGTACCTTGACTTTAGTAAGACTTTTGACATGGTCTCCCATGACATTTCTCATATAAAAGCTAAGGCAATACACAGACTATACCAGTGATTTTCAAGCACACTACCATGAGATCCTTTCAAGGGTGCTGTAGGATATCACAGTGTTAGCACTGTTAAGTGTTCAAAAATGATTCACAAGACAGACCCAGAGATTTCAAATAGAAACCCATTCTGTTGAGAGCATTCTGATTTGTGGTCTTTCCAAGTTCTCTGCAACAGAAAAATGTCTCCATTATTTTTCACACACAAAAAATAAGCGAAACACAAAAACTAACATTTTCCAAAGGAAGCTTTGATTCTAACAAGGCTGAGAATCACTGGACTATATGAAAGCACTGTCAGGTGGGTACAAAACCAGTTGGATCACTGTGCCTCAAAAAGTAATCATAAATGGCTTAAAATCCAATTGGGAGGAGGTATCAAGAAGCATTCCCCAGGAGTCTGTCCTGGGTCCAAGTGCACACTTAGCAAATTTTCAGATAATACCAAGTTCAGTGGAGTTGCAGATACTTTGGATAGTAGGGCAAAAATCCAGAATGACCTGGATAAACTTGAGAAATGGTCCAAAAATCAATCAGATGAAGTTCAACAAGGACAAGTGTGAAGTCCTGCACTTGGGATGGAACAACTGCATATACAAATACCAAGTAGAGAATGACTGGAAAGGCTGCAGTACTGCCAAGAAGGACTTGGAGGTTACAGTGGACTGACCAGAAGCAGAATCTGAGCCAACAGTGTACTCCTGTTCCAAGGCAGTCAACCACATATGGACTGTATTATTAACAGGAATGTTATTTACAAAACAACAGAAGTAATTCTTCTGCTTTATTCTGTGCTGTTGGGCCTTATCTGGAGTACCGGGTCCAGTTTTGGGCCCCACACATCAAAAAAAAAGACATGGACAAGGTGGAAGGAGTCCAACATGTGGACACAGACAGTGACAAAAACAAACAGAAGTCTGGGAAGCAAGACCCATGAGAAAAGGCTGAAAGAGCTCAGGCTATTTATTCTGGAAAAGAGAAAATTGAAGCAGGGTTTATAACAATCTCCAAATACCTAAAGTGCAATTACAAAGAGGATGCCTTTTCTCTGTAGTTATAGGGGACAGGACTAGGAGCAATGGCCACAAATTGGAGCAGAGGAAATTTAGGTTGGAGATCTGGAGGAACTTGCTGATTATAAAGATGTTCAAGCACTGGACGAGGTTACCTAGAGAAGCTGTGGAATCTCCATCCCTTGAACATTTTCAGGAGCAGGTCAGACAGACTCTTGACTGTGATGGTTTAGACAGGGATGAGCTCACCTTGAGTGGAAAGGCTGGACTAGATAATCTCATGAAGTCCCTTCCAGCCCTACTTTTCTATAAACCTGTAAAGCCTGCACAAGTATTCTTCCCCTAGCATTTGCTCTCGTGACAGTGTGATAAACCAGTGGTCTGACCTAGCATTGCATTTCTTGTATTCACATATCACCTACTGCAGGGACAGGCAATTATTTCATCTGGAGGGCCACTTCATGAGTTTCAGTGAGCTGTCGAGGGCCACAAGGGTAGCCCCACCCCTTGATGGGTACCCTGCCTCCTGGTTGCCATCTTGGACCAGAAGTCCCACCCCACTAACCCCTGACCTTTGCCACCAGAAGTCCTTGCCCTTGTCCCAGAAGTACTCCTTTTGGCAGTAAGAGTGTTGCCATCTTGAAACCAGAAAAAAAATCATATACATATACACTCCTGCAGGGATGTGCATGCTTGCAGAGGGGCAGCAAGGGCCAAGGCCTGCAGAGGGCTTATGGAGGGGCCCTGTGGGTGGGATGGAATATCTCGGCAGGGCGGATTCAGCCCGCAGGCCGTATTTTGCCTGCTCCTGACTTACTGTATAACGTAGTAACTGAAAAGGTTTAAGACTATACCGTATTGTTCAACCGGTCATCAAGGCTCTCATTGCTCCAGCTAGGCAAGTCCTGATCATTCATGCCTTCTTCAAAGGGACCACCTCCCGTTGCCATGATGTGTAATCAACAATAAATACTTCTAAAACAAAAAAATTATACATAATTAACTTAGCACAATGTAGCATATTTCCCATATGAACTAAACATTAAATATCCTTCCTTTAAAAAAGGAGCCCAAACTGATTTCAACACTGCAACACAAAAATCAATAAAGTAGAAACTTCTTAAGTGTACAGATCCTTACAGAACAGAGCTATTATGAAAAATATTTCATAACCAAGATGATTTTAGCTGAAAAAAAATTAAGAGGAAAAATATGCCCCTTTCAAGTTATGACATCCGAACAGTGGACTAGAAAGAATCTTTTAGGTTCTTAACTTAACGTGTTAAATGCTGGCATGAAGTAGCTAAAACAAGACAAGCTTTCCCGTGTGTTAGCACAGAGAGAATGTTTGGAACTGGCACCCCCCGCCATGAAACAGTGTTTAAGCCCCACATTTGCACGCAAGATTCAACCCACAGGTCACCAGTTACCAAACCTGGTCTAAACCACAGTATACACCAGAGGTCACCACTGTTTTGGGCAAAGTGCCATAATCGCCCACAATCTCAACCTGTAAGATGTTGGCGTGCCAGAGGCAGACAGCAGGGGAGCCAGAGGGGTCTAATCCTTGTTATGGCAGTGTAGCCCCGGCCCCTTCCTTAATGTCTGCTCCACAGCACGTGCCAAGCAATGTTCCTTTGTGTGTCATGCTCTGGTACCCATGCTGGGGGTTACCTACCCCAGTATAAACTATCGTACTACAATAGAAAAACAGGCTCATAGTCTAAATGCTTATTAACCCAATTTAGCTACCAGCAACAAGTCACTTCCTCACCTATAAAGATAAAATGCACTTATGGAGATAGTATATTAACATATTCTTGTATACGCTCCCCATACCATTCCAGCATCTGGTAGCTCAACTTGGAGACCAAAATAAACGAGAAAAAACACTGACAGTCAGAATTCCATTCCCACCCCAAATACCTCCTTTCAAATTTTCCAAGATAGCACAGTCCAGATACATATTTTGCTAACTTGTATAATTTACATACCAAAGTGGCCTTTCTGAATCCAGCTGGGACTGATGCTAAATGAGTTAGGCACAATGTAGCTGAGAACATTCTAACAGTGAAACTATTTTGGGAATGTGATAGATGCTTTTCTTTACTTTATCCAAGTAGTTACAACAACCCTTACTTGTCAGTCCAGTTCCACCTATACAAAGGTTTTTTATGTATACATAACATTTTTTCTTCAGTACAGGTCAGAAGCCAGCCCAGAATTCACTACAGCCTCCCTCCCAGTGCCACTGCACCCACCCCAAGTGCAACCCAGCCCAGCCCCCAGTAGGAAAAGCCTGGCACCACCCCAGCCGCAGCCTGCCCTCACTCCATGCACAGATCCGGGGGCAGCCCCCCACCACTGCCCTCCCAGGGGCATGCGTAGCAGCGGGAGCTGCCCCCACCTCCCCAATGAGCTGCTCACAGCTCCATCCCACACTCTATCCCGGCTGCACAGCACCTGCCCCTTGCCCAGCTCCACTCCCTCCCCTCACCACTGGGGCCTCAATCTGCCCCCAACCCCCCATGTTTTTTCCCTCACAAGACTTCCAGCTGGACCCAGCTGCTCGTCAGGGCTGTGCTCCTGACTGCCCACATAGTAGCTGTGGCTGCATATGCATGGGGCATTTATTGACCACATCAGCCAAAAAAAGCCAATTGCTGATACAGTCAATATTCCTCATATTGGTGCCAATCCAATATGGGACCAATTGCACCTCTAGCTATTTCTAGTTACACTGTCCAACCTCACTGGAATTATAAGATTGCTTACTTTTAGTCAAATTTACCAACTTGTGAATGATAGCTGAATATTTGATTCTAGTTTACAATACCAACAGAAGTCAATTTGACTTTAAACATAAGCAGGGGCACAAGAACCTTACTGAATTAGGCTGTAAGCAACTAATATCCTGAGGATTTCTGCATCTGATTTAATAAATTATTCCTACAAACCTACACTGGATCAACCAATTCAAATTCTGACAAAAATTCTTGGTTACTTTCAGGTGAGTTAGAATTTCACCTTACAGTTCACTCAGGATCATAGTTATGATGGTTCTTCTGTCTCTCCATACTGTCACTCCAAATTCATTTGTTTTAATCAAAAAAATATTCAACTGTTTTCTAGTAGATCAGGGGTTTTCAACCTTTTTTGAAAAGAGTGTACCCCTTCTGGGTACACTTCTGGCAGAGCAGGGGGGTGTAAGGGGGGGGCAGCAGCAAAGGCAGTGGTGGCAGCAGCGGTGGATGATGGCAGCAGCTGCCATCACATGTAAACTCCCCCCACACATTCGGCCAGCCTGTGCAGCCCACAGAGGGGAGCCGCTGCCCTTTCCCCTCTGCCCCTGCTCCTTGGAGGTGGTGGTTCTCCGTCCCTGTCTGCCTGTACCTCCTAGCCCCTTTCCAAGTACCCCTGTAGTAGATAATTAAATACAGTTCAATGCAAGGAAAATTAATATTTGTTTCTAACTCTTCTTTCTAGCTGGGCTTTTCTTCTTGCTTTTCTTCTTATCTGCTATTTTCAGGAGAGAGAAAGCTTTGCTGTCCTCAAACATTCCCTTTTATGCTCTCACCACAGTATCACTAACAGGATGAGGTTTTGCATGTTAGTTAATGTTCAATATTTTTCTGTGATCTCATTAGCATTCACTGCTTATTTATGAACAGATCACAAAGAAACCTCTGTCTAAAAACTGGTATGTGCTCTAGTCATAACAATCTAGCCTTACTAGAACTGAGAAGCAAGCCATACCAAAAACTTATTTCACCAGTGCATCTGATGCTGTTTATGCCTAGTTGGTACGGGTACCCGTCTTATCAAAAAACACCAAGAACAGAAAAGATAACTTCTAAATTTAAGAATGATACTTTCTGAGAGATCATTTTTTAATCAGACAATCACACTTGCAGGATGGTAACATCCACTTGTTTGTAATATCAAGTCCTCACAGAAAGCCAATATTTGATTTTGCAACGCAGCCTTCTAGTTCACCTGTTACAGAGAATTTTGTACCTACTCTAGTCTAGGCAATACCAAAACTGGTGACTCCACAAACTGCAGTGGGAAAGATAGAAATGTGTAACAGATCCAGGTCCAGTGAACTTCTGTCACCAGATAAAAACTCACCAAATATTTTACGACGACGCTCAGCTAAAACGCTAAGACTCTGAGACACCTTTGAATTTCACAGGGCTCTCCCGTACACGCGCGCGCGCACGTCTCAAATCTAACATGTCCTACCCTGGAATGGCAGCAAAGTCCCAAAAACTAAAGATTTAAAAGGGACTTAACATGGACTTCTGAACTTGTGCTTTGGAAGTCGTTTCAGTTGTCCTAGAGAGCTTCAAATCCGCCTTCAAGTGTTTTGTTTTTTAGAGGTCACGCTCTCCTAATGTTTTAAAATGCTCCCCCTCCTGCTGCTGCAAGTAAGCTTTGCGGGCCTGTAGGCTAGGCAACATCAAAAACACCCTCAACTTGTAAGATGCTCGTCGCTGTGCCAGGGGGAGACAGCGGGGAGCCACGAGTGGCCCAGTCCACAGCCCCAACCCCTTCCCTGCTGCCTGCCCCGCGGCACGTGCCCAGCAAAATCGAGGGTGGCCGCCGTCCCGGGGGCCGCGCAGCCTCGCCGCCCGCCCAGCAGAGGCTAGCTGAGAGCAGCCGCGTCCCCCTCGCAGTCCGTCCGAGGACACCCGCGGGCGCGAAGCCCGAAGCAAAAAGCCGTGTTTAAGGCCACA
>NW_005841846.1:1226727-1234180 GCF_000455745.1 Alligator sinensis | reverse complement strand
GCCATGTTGGCCGCCTCTGCTCTGCCGGGGGGAGGGGCGGGCACAGCACGTTACTTAGTAACCTGCGCCTGAGCGAGGCTCTTCCGCGGCCTCCCCCGAGCACGTGACCCGCTATGGGGCTATTCGGGGCGGCGGGAAACCAGGGCCGTCTGCATCCAGCGCCCCCATTGGTTCAAAGGGGTGGCGGAGGTAAAGACGCTACGTCCCGGTATGCCTTGCGCGAGTTGTGTGCGGTGATGCCGCAAGGCATGCTGCGAATTGTAGTCACCTTTGCTGGCATTGCCAAGGGACTGGGTGCTTTGTTGCAGGTGGCCCGTGGGCTGTGAAGCGCTGTGGGCCTGCGGCCTGCATAGTGTGAGACAGGTGCAGGATGCAGACGCCGCTGGGGGTGGGGCAGGGCGGGAAGTCCCTGGGCAGGAACCCCCAGGAGCAAGGAGATGTAATGTTCCTGCTGCTGCGGAGTCAGGCAGAGGGCAGGCTGGAGGAGCAGATTATAGACTCATCCTCTGCTGCCCCGCTCAAGGATGATCTCTGCCACGGCTCACAGATCAGCCATGAGCCACGGACCCCTCCACAGAAGTTGCACGTCTTTCTGCAGGGCAGAGTTGGCCGCAATTCCTCTCCTTTTCTGTCGCCTGTGCTCTTTTCTCTGCTTCAAGGACAAGACACTTTGCCTCGAAGCAGGCTGCCACTGCTACTAGGTTGAGGTTACAGATCCATTGGAGTCAGCTGTTAACCAGCTCCTTCCAGTGCTTGACATCGGTGTCATTTTTCTTGAGGTAAGCCCTCAGCGTGTCCTTGTAGGGTTTCCTCTGGCCATCATGAGGGGAGTAGAGCACTTGTTTTGGGAGCTGAGAGTCCAGCATCTACACAGCACACCGGGTCCAGCCAAGTTTGTGCTTCAGATTCACTAACTCAATGCCAGTAACATTGGCTTCAGCAAGGATGCGGGCATCTGTACAGTAGTCTTCCCATTTGATGTGCAGGTTTTTCCAGAGGTATCATTGGTGATCCTTCTCCAGGCTCTTGAGAGAAGTAGGCTATTTAAATCAGATATGCAAGCTTTCATGAGCAGGTGCTCTCTTGATGATGTGAAAGCATGAACAATGCATGCCCTTGGCATCTTGTGCGGCATGGCAGCATTGGCGGTGGTGGGAGTGCAGCAGCAGCGGCAGGAGCACAGCAGTGGTAAGCGGGGAGCTCCCACATATGCCTCCAGCGCTGTTCGCAGCGGAGGGAGGGGATGGCGAGTACCAATCAGGGGTCTGCGACCACCAGCAGACGCTGTGGCGAGCCCCAATAGGGGGTCTGCGCCCCCCAGCAGACGCTGGCGGCAGCCAGCAGCAATCGCTGACTGCCTGCAGATGATGCCAGTAGTGTCAGCAGCAAGGGGAGGAGGGTGGCAAGTGGTGACTTCAAAAATCAGAATTTTCATTCGTTTATTCATTCAGGAAGGGCAGGCTTCAATTTTAGAACAGAGAGCAACTTTAGACTTTCCAAAGGAAGGTAACATCCAAAATGTTTTTCATTCAAAATAGTCAAAGTGTCTCCTAGAACTGGTATCTAGGGCTTGTAACACATCTGTGACTCCCAAGATTTCCAAGATTCTGGCTCCATGACCTGGAGTTTGGAAGCCTTGAGGTCCCAGCACCGGGAAGGTCTGAATCATGGATCTATCATGGAGCCAGGCTCTGGAAGCCCAGGGTCCTGAAGAATCCAGCAGGTAAACTGGCAGGAAGCTAGGCTACCTCTGATTTGTTCAAAATTTATCCAAAATGTATATGTTTCTGCAAAATGTTTGATTTTTTTGATGAATCAGCACTTCCCAGTGAAAGTCTATTTCATCTGAAATTCTTAACTAGCACTACTTCAACCTTTAAATCCACAAACTTGTCCAACCCCTCCACAAACTTTGTCTACAGTTATGAAGTGAAGAAATATGCTTGTGACAACTTAATCTTTGATCACATGTGTTCAGCCTCAGGGAAGGAGGATATACCTACCGCCACAATTCTATCTTGAGAACCTGTTCTGTTCTGTTGTACTAAGGTAAGACTCATGGTCAGTGGTATAGTATAGTGTTCCCAACTTTTTTAGACTTGAGGCACCCCTCAGAAAATGCCACTTCTCAGTTTTCATTAGTTTTTTGACCAAGGAAAAATAAAAGAGCAATTCTTCTGTTGCAAAGAACTCAAAAAGATCACAGCAGGTCACATTTTTTTTAACTCTGTAAAATCCCGTTTGAAAATTCTGGGTTTATTTTGTTGAGTGATGTTTGCACACCTAACAGTGGAAACATTGCATGCATCCTGCAGCACCCTTGAAAGATCTCAATGCATGCACCCTGGTTCAGAATCACTGCTATACCACCTGAGTGCTGACAGTTACTGCATTAAGCAGGGTGACTGACATCTTTTTTGTATTTTTGGCTTTTCCCAAGCAGAGAGAAGTACCATGTTTTCTCACATATAACCCTTACCTTTCCTCCCAAAATCAGCTGGGATAAATTGGGGTTCATGTTATCTGAGAGCAAAGGGTCTGGAAATTGAGGTGGGGAGGGTATGGAATGGTGGCAGCATTAATTATCATGGCTCTGTCAGGCTTCCTCTCTCCTGCTTCCCTCCCACACCAAGTTTCTGGACCCTTGGGAAGCCCCCACTCTTCCCCAATTGCATGCTGAATTGAGACAGCACATGGGGTTCATGTATGGCCAGATGTGGTGTATTGGGTTTGACATAGCACACAACCCCAGATGCAGCATGTGGCTCCAGAGCTAGTGCATGGTCCCAGATTTGATGTGCAACCCTGGAGTCAGTGTGCAAGGTCAGACTCAGCTTACAGCTCCAGCACTAGCATGGCAGCTTGAGTCCTGCCACACAGCTCCACACCAGCATGCAGCCCCAACCCTCAGCCCCAAACTTCTGGTACTTACTGGTACTCCAATGTAAGATTTATTTTCCCTTCTTGGGGCCTTCCAAAAATAGGGTATGTGTTATATTTAGAGGTGAGAAAATATGGTAAGTGTAGTAGAATGCGTTGCTTTGATGGAGCTTTAGTCTCCTTGATCTTAATATGGATGTTGCTGTATGTTTATGTTAGAGATGGCAGGGTCAAAGAAATGCATCCTGCATTTGGAATACAACATAATAAGGTTTATGATGATCCTTTGTTCCTACAGCAGTTCATTCCAGTATCAGACCAATCCCCTAATGCAGAAGTGCTCAATTTCTGGCCCATAGACCAGATCCAGCCCATGGCGTTGTGTCAGTCAGCTTGCAGGACTCCTCATACATTCAGAAATTTGGTGTCAGGGATGATGGCACCATTCTCCTGATGCCAAATCTCTGCACCCATGGGGGCCTCAGGCGATGCATGTTGGATATGGTGCCCAACCCTAGCATGCAGAGCCAGGTGGGGGTTGCACCGGGCCCCTTGGACCCAATCCCAGCAGGACGGGGTGGTGTCAGGGCCCTAGGATCCAATCCTAGCACAGAGAAGGTGGCTTTGGGCCCTCAGGAACCAATCCTGGTATACAGGGGGCGAAAGGGGGCGGTACAGGGCCCTCAGGATCCAATCCTGGCATGTGGGTGGTGGGAGGAGGTGGTGCCAGGCACACAGTGAATGGGAAGGGCAGTGCTGTGTCCCCAGGACCCAATCCTGGCATTCCGTGTGTGGCTTCAGGCCTCCAAGAACCAATCTCAATAGGAACAGAGTAGTGCTGGTCCCTCAGAATCTAATTCCTGCATGTGGGGGGTGGGAGGAAGCAGCGCCAGCCCCAGAGCCCAGTCCAGCCCTCAGATTGAACCAAATGAGTGGCATGCGGCCTCACAACCAAAGAGTTGAGCAGCACTAACCTAAAAGGTTTCATCTCCTTAGCCTTACTGTGGAGAGTTTCACAGGGCCAGAAAAGTTAAGTTGTCAACCACTGTCTTCATTCCTGGACTTTAGTCAGTCTTTCAGATATCATACACTTACACCGCTCAGTGCCTTTAAGATAAGGACCAGTCTGACTTGAATTGCTATTGTTTGGGAAACCAGTGAATTGTACCAGTGCATTGCATTGTTTGGGAAATACAGCATAGGACAGATTTGATGTATTCTTGAAATGACCCATTTCTGAAGAGATGGCAAGAGATGTTCTGTAGTAGCTGAAGTGCACAGATATATTGCATTATAGTCCAAATGGAAACAAATGTAGGTATGAATAACAGAGGCTAGGGTGATTGTCTACTAGAATAGGATGGAGTCTCTTAATCTGCCAGCAATGATAAGAAGTGTTATTTGCAAATAACACTTGTTTCCATTTGGACTATAATGCAATATATCTGTGCACTTCAGCTACTACAGAACATCTCTTGCCATCTCTTCAGAAATGGGTCATTTCAAGATATCTTAGTGGTAGTGGTGTGATCCTAGGTTGTAAAAGAGATGTTTGCAGGGACAGATTAACACACAGGCTTGCAAGGCCCAGGCCCAGAGGTCCCTGCCAATCAGGGGCCCCCTGGGGCACCAGAGGCAGCACAGCCTAGGTAGGCATCCTGGCTATGGGCATCTGAAGCGGGCAGTGCACACCTCCTCCCCTGCAGCTGGGCCAGGGCCAGAGACTAGAGGCAGGTGTGGGGCTCCCTGCAGGTGGTGGCAGCTTCTCAGAGCCATCTGCTGCCAGGAGGCCCCATGGGCAGCCCTGTTCCTGCTCCCTGTGGGCGGCTGCTGGCACCAGTGTCTCTGGGACAGGACAGCACCACCCTGCCAGGGCCAGCAGAGGGGTGGACAGACAGCTGGGGACAGTGCAGAGCCCATGCCCCCCAACCCAGGCTGGCCTCAGCCCCTGCTTGTCCCGTGGCACTGAGGTATGTAACACATACCCTGGCTGTGTAACACCTGCCAGGCAGAGGGGCCAAGCTGTGGCCACCTTCACCTCAACAGCCCTCGCATCCTGCTGGCTCACCCCGGACATGCTGAGGAGGCTGGGCGGGCCCAGCTGCAGCCCCCTGGCAGGCAGAAAGGGAACCTGCCCTTGCCTGGTGCCTGCCCCCAATTTTCTGTTTCCCCAGGGCCCCAGTCAATCTTAATTTACCACTGGCTGTTTGTGATATGTATACTTTTGATACTTGAGTCTATCTTATCAGAACAATTAGACCAATGGGGGGTAACCTTTTTGGCAGACATGCCACAAATTGGCCCTGCACCATCCCCAAATGCTACTCAGAACCCTTTTGTATCCAGCTGCTCAGCTTTCTGCTTCCTGCCCTGTGCTCCTTCCATGAGCTGATACTCTGCTTTCTGCTTCCTTCTATATCTGCCACTGTGTTGCCTGTCCCCTCCCCAGTCTGCCTCATGCCACACACAGAGGTTGCCCCTGCCACTTGTGTCACCTGTCCTGCAGGTAGGTCATCTCTGAATTAACCAATCACATTTTTCCATTATCAGAAAAAAAAAAACCCAAACGAAAAAGAGTGCTATATTGTCTGTTTCCCTTTATTTTTCCTGGTGCCAAAATCCTTTTCTATAGGAATTAAATATTTATGCACATTTTATTGATATTGCTTTTCAGTGTTCACATTGCTAATAAAATACAGAAATTTATGTATTTAATTATAAATTATGGAGGTTAGTAATTATATATCAGCAGAGTAGACTCCAATAGATAAAGGCCAAATCAATATTACTGATTCATGAAAACTTATCTCAAGGTTCTCTATTGATTATATACTGGAGTACATGCTGTACCACTTCTGTTAAGCATATTTTTACTGCTGCTACCAGCATTAGCCTTCAGGAACACTTTTGAATCATCATTAACGACTCATACTGTCCAAGTGATCAAATTTTTGAAGTGAGAAGTGTTAGCTCAGCTTCTCCCTTCCTTGCACAGGGGTTGTTGGCTGCTTGGGAGACAAAGAAAGATGAATGCCGTTAAGAAGATCAGGTTTCATGCTTGCCCAGCAATTATCAGACCAGTTCAAATTCCTAGTTGGGGAGTCTGATTTCCAGACCCTAACAAAGGCAAAGGTTGCTGCTGAAGGGAAGGAATCAGACTATGAGCTCATACATCTCATCCCATTATGCTAAGGAGAGAAAACCTTGAATTGTAGCTTATTTCATAATACCTGGCGTTTTTAAAGCAGGAAGCCTTAAGTGTTTGTGCTTCATGGCTGATCCTGTGCATACAGTAAACATGGCACAGCAAACGTATATTGCTGCTTAAGCCTCCATCAACTTAAGGGGCCTTAACATATGCCTAGATTTCCATAATATTTCAGCAAAGAATATACAGCAGCTTTCTGGAAATCCCAGGCTAATTTCTACCATTTACTTGTATAAACATTATGTGTCACATCTAATCTGTCACCCTAGACCAGGCAATGGTTGCCTCCTCCCATCCTTGGTTGGCATGCCTAGATAATCAGCATTTTACTGGAGGTCTGATAAATATTTCTAATTGTCCTGGTGCAGTACCTCCTGTTGTCCTGCAGATGGTTGTAGAATTTAAAGAAACATTTCTTAATTTTTGTTCGTATTATGGAACACATCTCAAGGTACTCCTCTCATTCCTACTTTTCCACTAGTAAGTTAAAAAATGACTAATATGAGAGTATTTTTAGGATACCATTGAGGAAACAAAATTAAATGCGCTTACCTTAAGGCAAGGCATGCTGTTTCTTTATTATACAGGTAGTCCTCAGACTTACAACACAATTGGTTCCTGAAAACCACTTCTTAAGTCGAAACATTGTAACTCAGAACTGATTTTCCCATAGGAAACAATGTTATAAATGGGGGATTGGTTCTTGAACCAAGGCCCGATACCCTGTTTTCACAAAAAATAACCCAGAATTTTGTACTCGATCAATTTCATAGATTTCATAGACATTAGGGCTGGAAGGGACCTTGGAAGATCATCGAGTCCAGCCCCATGCCCGAAGGGCAGGAAGTCAGCTGGGGTCATAGGATCCCAGCAAGATAAGCATCCAATTTGCTCTTGAAGGTGTTCAACATAGGTGCTTGAACCACCTCCAATGGCAGGCTATTCCTGACCTTGGGGGCTCAGACAGTAAAGAAATTCTTCCTTATGTCCAGCCTGAAACGGTCTTGCAGTAATTTATAACCGTTCGACCTTGCGGCGCTCTGGTGAACAAACGTTCCCCCAGATACTGATGGTCGCTCCTGATAAACTTATAGGTGGCCATCAGATCACCCCTGAGCTGGCGCTTTTCCAGGCTAAAGAGCTTCGTAGATCTTAGCCTGTCGTCATAAAGTCTGTTTTCCTGACCTCTGATCATGCGCGTGGCTCTTCTCTGGGCTCTCTCAAGCTTCTCCACATCCTTTTTGAATTGTGGGGCCCAAAACTGGACACAGTACTCCAGCTGCAGCCTCACCAAGGCAGAGGACAAGGGGAGAATAACGTCCTGGGATTTGCTTGAGAAGCATCTATAGATGCAAGCCAGCGTTT
>NW_005841846.1:1218837-1225565 GCF_000455745.1 Alligator sinensis | reverse complement strand
CAGCAGGGGTCCAATGTTGCCCTTGCTTTTTCTCCGGCTCCCCACATATCTGAAAAAGGACTTTTTTGTTGTCCTTGATGCGCGAAGCTAGTTGGAGTTCAGTTGCAGCCTTGGTTTTCCTGGTTTACTCCCTGCAGGACTGGACCAGTGCAGAATATTCCTCCTTGGAGGTAAATCCCATCCTCCACCCTTTGTACGCCTTACTTTTTAGCCTCAGGAGGTCTGCTAGGTCCCTGGAGAGCCAAGGGGCTGTTGTGCCCTCTTGCTGCCTTTCCTCCAAGAGGGAATAGAATTTGCTTGTGCGTTGAGGATTGCTCCCTTGAGGAGCAACCACTGTTCCTGGACTCCCCTTCCCCTGGGGTCGTGGTCCCTTAGGGCCTTACTGACAAGCCTCCTGAGCTTGTCAAAGTCAGCTTTTCTGAAGTCAAGGACTTCTGTGTTGCTGACTGACTTGCCAGCTTTACGGTGGATGGTGAAGGTGATCAGCTCGTGGTCGCTGTCACCCAGCTTCCCATCAATCACTAGGTCGCTGATTAGGTCAGCCCCAGTGGCCAGTACCAGATCAAGCAGTGCTTTACCTCTCGTTGGCCCGTAGACTTCTTGAGTCAGGTAGAGGTCATCTACGCACGATAGGAAGCTTTGCGACCGCTCAGATTTTGCTGAGTGATCCTCCCACAAGATGTCTGGGTAATTGAAGTCACCCATGACAACCATGGTCCTGGAGCATGCAGCCTCAGCCAGTTCCCGGGCAAACTCCTGGTCAAGCTCTTGACTTTGGGAGGGAGGTCTGTAGTAGACTCCCACCATTGTGTCCCCTGTGCTGTGTTCCCCATGGATTTTAACCCAGAGGGTCTCCAGTTGTCCACCCTGTTCGCCAATATCAGCTTGCAGGGATGCTTAGCTTTCCTTAACATAGAGAGCTACACCCCAGCCCCTTTTATCTACTCAATCTCTCCTGTACAAGGTATAGCCATCTATACCCGTGGTCCAGTCATGGGTGGAGTCCCACCAGGTCTCCGTTATCCCTATGACGTCGTAATTATTTGCGTTAAGCAGGAGGATGAGTTCCCCAAGCTCCTGGCATTTGTGTACCAGCAGGCAAGTGTCCCCTTGGGGGCTCTCAATTATTGATGAGTAAGATAGCTACATTAATGTAATTATATTGTAAATTGCAATCATATTGATTTGGAAGGACTTGAGGAGACTTTGCTGCACATTTTGAAGGGCTCTTCGTTGGACTTTTTGAAAGGTTCTTGGCTGGAGTCTTCTTAGGAGCCTTGGCTGCAGGTTTTTCTGGAGTCTTGTCTGCTTTCTTAAAGGAAGTGTCCAAGGACATTTGGACAGATGTTCTCCAGGGAGATGGGTGACACAGAGAACTTGTTCGCTGGCATGGCTTGGCATCAGATCAAGTGTTGTAAAGTTGAAACTGAGGTCATAAAGTTAAAACAGGGTGTCCATTTATAAATGTTCTAAGTGCGAAACATTGTAACTTGAAACACTGTAAGTCAAGGACTGCCTGTATTTCACAATTGTGTGTCATAACTGTGTATTGTCTCATTGTTGACATAAATAAGAGACACACTCTAAATGAATTCTTATTTGGCCCCTTATTGCTCTAATTTTCCACGGTCACCTTGTAGTTTGATACTGTTCTTCCCTGTATTTTGTTATCCCCCTTTTGATGTTATCTTTTCTTCTTAAATTTGTGCCAGAGAAAAACACGAGACACCTCTGCTAGTTAGTGGGAGCTGTTTGTCATTTCTTCTTTTTAAGCCTCTGGCAAGTCTGAAAAAATATTCATGATCATGGGGTCCTGGTTTTCTTGGTTTAAAAATCACAACTTCTCTGATTAAAAAACCCAAAATCCATGTTTTTTCCATGATTAAAATGAAACACCGCTATGTATAAAGGTATGTATAAAAGTGTCAGATGAACACAATGTTTTATTGATATATTTACTATTTTAAGTAATTTGGAAGCCTACTAGTGCCTCAATTGCTATAATAACATACATTCTAAATGCGTATACACTTTGGTGTTTGATTTTGGGTTTTTATCACAAAAAATCAAAGCACCCTCTGCCCCCTTTGCTCACCAGGATGCAGGTCCAACTGCAGCTGTCCCCCTGCACTGCTTTGTGGCACTGAGCAGCACTGATATACCAGTGCTCTGTCCATGCCAGTGCCCCTCACTCCCCACCCACAGTCCCCTGGGCCCTGATGGTGCCCCTCACTCCCCATGCTCCCCAGCTCTGCCAGAGGGGACCTTCAGCTGCTATGGGGTCAGGAACTCAGGTACATAGCCCCCTGTCCCCCAGATGCCACCCACGGGAAGCAGCAGCTGCTGCAGTGGAGTGGAGCATGGAGCCTGGCTCCCCGTCCCCCGTGGGCAGCATGGCTGGAGTGGAGCCCATGTTGTGGAGAGGGCAGATGCGGGCTGCCTTAAGTGGGCTCGGGGCTCCCCATTCTGCTGCCCTTCCCCGCAGGGCATCCACAGCCTAATAGGTGGGATTTAGCACAACAGGGCAGAGAAGGGCAGGGAGGCTTGGTGCTGCCCCCAGGAGCCCCACACTACCATAGCAAGGCATCTCCTGCCTGCCTGGTAGCAGTGGAGGTGGTGGTGAGGGATTGTGGCCCCTGCTGCTGCCAGGCAGGCAGAGGACACCTCGCCATGGTGGCACAGGGCTCCCAGTGGCAGTACCAAGCCTCCCCGTCCCACTCTGTTCTGCTGTGCCTGGTCCCCAGGGGGAGAGCAGCAGGGCAGGGAGCCCAGAGCCTGCAGCAGGCAGCCCGCATCCATCCCTGTCCTGCACACAAATCTCAGGGGCATGTACTTCCTATGCCCCCCTGGGAGCACGTGCAGCAGCAGAGACCCAGCCTCCCACCGATCCCCAGACAAGTCACCCATGGCTCCGTCCTACTCTCTACCCAGGCCCTGTGGCCACACATTCTGGTCCCAGGCCCCAAGTCCCATGCACCATCCTGGCTGGGCAGCAGCCCCACCCTCAGCCCTGCCCAATTCCCTCCCTCACTATGGGGGCCTCATTCTTCTCCCCACCCCCCGGCATTCAACTTACCTGCGGGAGCTGCTCTCCACGCTGCCTAGTGACCATGTGCATGTGTACATGTTCATGTGCATTTGGTGCCCTCTGCCTTATTGCTCTCCTCTCACTGCCCTCAGTCCCCTGCAGGCTGGAACTCTGCCAGCCTGCAAGGGGAAACCCATCGTTTCTTAAGTTTTTCTCCTTAAAAAGAGAAAATCCCAGTTTTCTTAAAATGAAAAAATTCACATTTTACTGCATTTTTCCATGACAAACAGAAAACCTGGATCCCTGATCATGATGCATAAATTCTTGCTCTGTTATGTAAATCTCAGCCAGAGAATCACTGTGATCAGAAAGTAGTGAGATTACAAAGAAATATTTTATTTCTTTAAAAAAATAATCAATCATATATTTCACTGAGGCCTAAATAGCTTCTGCATGAAAAACATTAATGAAGTATGGAAATTTTCACATCTAAATCATTGGTTCAAATCTAGTCCACACTGGCAATAAATCACTTACCACCTGCCTTTGAGATAAGAAAGGTTTCAGTGTGTTACCCTGATTTTGACTTCCTAGTAAATTTATTTTATGGTAATGAGCAGATATACCAGCAGCATCTCCAAGCTAGGAGCTCTCAATAGGCCCTATGACAGTGTGTCACCAGATGTTAGAGCCAGTTTGCATTAAGGAAATGTCAGGACATATAACATATTCCACATGGTAACTTTGCCATCTAATAAAGTTACTATTTCTGAATGGAGAATCTTTTCCCTGGATTTGGTGATACAGTATAGTTTGGCTATTTGTTGTGTGTCTCCTCCACTTTTGTTACATAGTAAAGTCAGTTCACTTACATAATAAACATATTCTGCATCTACACCAGGGGTGGGCAAAATACAGCCCACGGGCTGGATCTGGCCCACCAGGCTATTCTGTGTGGCCCACGGGGCCCCTAAAAAATTTAGAAAATTAATATTTATCTGCTTCTGGCTGCCTGTCAAAGATGACAGGAATCGGGGGCAGTAGGACCCAGCAGCCTGACTCAGCAGCCCAGCCCACCCCCAGCCATTTCCCTGCCTTCCTGCTCATGCACTGCTCCAGCACCATGTGACTCCTGGATGCATGGCCGGACTGTGGGAGCATGGGGCCCACGCCAGTACCCCAGGGCCAGGAGCGGGAGAGGCGTGTGTGCGTGTGTATTCATAGGGTGAGTCCCACACACACACACACCTACCATACACATGCACCCAACCCCCACCCTCACATTGCCATACAACCACATACCCACACCCCCTCACACACACACCAGCCACCCTCCCCCCCACACATCCCCACACAGATACCCCGACAAACCTATACCCACCCTCCCATGCCTCCACCCCTCCAGAATATACAAGGGTAAGAATTCTTTTTAAGCTATAGTGCAATCACCTCTATGTACACTGCACAAACATGTAAATCAGGACAAAAATATTTATTTGAAATCAAATTAATGAATGTTGTAGATGTTCACTTTTTAGAATATAATTTGGTATTTTTCTAGTTCCAAGATAGCAAAACCCTTTGCTGAAAGGAGTACTATTGGGGCAAGAGGAGGGACTTCTGGTGGCAAAGGTTAGGGGTTAGGGGCAGGACTTCCACTCACAAAATGGCAGCCAGGGGGTGGGAATACCCATGCAGCCCTCGACAGCTTGCCAAAACCCAGTAAGTAGCCCGCCACCCAAAATAATTGCCCACCCTGATCTACACCCTCAATTGGTTTCCTACTGGCTAGCTCATAACACAGAGACCCCATCACAAGTGCCATTCTTATTGACAGTCATGGCAGACATTGCAAGGCATGAGATGCTCACCGAGGCTGAACTAACTGCTGACTCTGACCATGGTCTGTCTTGATAAGGACTGAAAGCTGATGTCACCAGAGACCTATGCTTATTCTTTTTGTCTTGGCAATACCTTGTTGATTGCACTTTGCTGTTTTAGAGCAATAGGTTTGAATAGGTTTGAGTATGAGTTGGAAGAACAATAATGATACATTTTTAAAAGAAATCTGAAGAATAGGCATGGAAAAGCGAGGTGTTTTAAAACAATATTGGCCATTTTACCAACCATTAAAACAACAAATAGCTGGCACACACAAATAGCTTTTGATTATGAACACTAAACTGTCCAACAATTTAGTTGGCCAGTTTGTCCAGTTATGGCCAAACATGGGTATAGGTAGTCCACTAGCCTACCATTCTAAAACCAGTTTTTTATTCTTAGCATAATATTGAATAAAGCACATTTTTGCTGACACTGTTAACTCAGTCTGAGGTTGATCCTTCAAGGACTCTCCACTTCTCCATCTCCAATTGATCATCTTGTGGTTTAATAATCCATCTGGTAGCAGTCATAAGTAAAGTATTTTTAAATGCACCAGTTAGTCCACAATTGTGTAGACAATTATTGGAGACACGGGCAAAGATCATCTTGCAGTGGAGAAGTACAGATAGGGAAGATAAACACTGGCTAATATGGTCTGACTAGAAGAGTATCCCAGGCTGAGAATCTGCTGGGATTCCATTTGTGGACTTATCCTAAGCCTCTAGTCTCATGGAAAATTACCCTGTTGGTAGATGTGGCAGGACACTTGGGGTGCCTGCCACTTTAAGAAGTCAGGCAATCTGCAAAGCCACTGGCAGGTCTGGGTCAGGCCTAATTGGGAGTCAGCTAACCCATGGAGCAGGCAGGTGAGACTAAACCCAATAGAGGGTATCACCTGGCTCAGGAGGGAGTCATCTGACTCAAGAAGAGGGCTGGGCTTAGAGCAGGTATAAGCCCAGGCCCTGAGAGAAGCTGGCAGTAACAGCTTGGAGCCTGCTGAGATAATATCATTTTACCAGGATGGCTGCAGCTCCAGAAGGTCAACATGGAGGGTAACGCCTACAGCAAGCTGGAGGTTTGGGGAAGACTTAAGGTGAGGAGGAGATTCCTAGGGACCCAGTGTGGGTCCAGGAGCCTAGTAAGGGGCTAAGTCAGAGGCGGGCAATTATTTTGGGCAGAGGACTGCTTACCAAGTTGTGGCAAGCTGTCAAGGGGTACATGGGTAGCCCTGCCCCTTGGCAGGTGCCCCGTCCCTTGACAGGTACCCTGTCCCCTGGTTACCATCTTGGGACCAATGTCCCAATGTCTTGGGACTAATGTCCCAGAGCCAGCACCAGTGGGGCCCAGAGCAGGGTGCAGTTTGGCAGGGGTCTGTGGACTCGGGCTGGGAGAGGGGGGAGCTGGCCCAGCTCCATAGAGCCCCTGCCAGCCGGGACCCTGTACTCCTGCTGCCCTGCTCTGGGCCCTGCTGGCACTGGCCCTAGGACACGGGTGTGGGCCCTGCTCCCACACCGACTCACTCCCAGTGCCCCCCCAGCCCCGTGGTACAGGCAGGGGGCAGCACGCAACCCCGACCCCCTGCTCGCCAGCAGGGAAGGAGCTGGTGCTGAGCGTGGGGGAAAGGCGGCCCTTCGCCCGCTTCGTGCAGCCGTTCGCAGCCCATGCGGGGCTGTCCTGAGCAGGCGCAGGCATCCTCCAGCAAGCGGCTACAGCACAGGGCACCAGCCACGAAGCGGGGGAGGGGCCGCTTTCCCCCTTCCCTGCCTGCACTCAGCACCAGCTTGTAACCCACCCCTGCTGCCAGCCCCGGCCGCCT
>NW_005841846.1:1205733-1218729 GCF_000455745.1 Alligator sinensis | reverse complement strand
CGTCGCAGCAAGCAGGGGGGCTGCAGCTGCTGCCGCCGCGGCGTAGCCCCAACGGACGAGCCTGGAGCCAGCATGGGGCCCAGGCTAGCAGCAGGGCAGGTTACAAGCAGATGTTGAGCACAGGAAAAGCAGCCCCTCGCCCGCCCCATGGTCAGCGCCCCATGCTGCAGCTGCTTGCACCCTGCATGGGGCTGCGTGTGCCTGCTCAGGACAGTCCTGCTTGGGCTGCAAGTGGCTGCAGCAGGGAGCTCCGGGCATGGGGTAGGCGAGGGGCCGCTTTTCCCCCATGCTCAGCACCAGCTCATTCCCTGCCCTTGCCCTTCTCCCCGCTCCCCTTACCTGAGTTTCTCCACACTGCGGCAGCCACATGGTCTCCGGCTGGTGGGGCAGGGCTGGGCGAGCCCTGCTGTTGAAGTAGCCCTCTAGGGCTTCCTACTGCCCTTGGTTCCTGTCATCTTTGTCAGGAACCAAGGACAGATAAATTTTAATTTTCTAAATTTTTTTAGGGGCCCCACGGGCCGGATCTGGCTTGCAGGCTGTATTTTGCCCAACCCTGGGCTAATTGAAAGAGAATATCGATGAGGATGCCATCTGCGAGGCATGGAGTATGGTGTAAGGGAGGAAAAGAGCCATGCACTTAGTCCACAAAGCAGTAACCACAGTGCACCTAGTGGTCATTTTGAGGGCTATGTAGGAAGCCCTGGGGCAGCCTCCCTCCTATAAAAGTAGTGATATCAAGGTATGGAGGGAGATTGAAGGGGTGATTGCCCAGAAAGTGAGGGCTGAAGAGGCTTCATGGCCACCCCTGGAAGGAACCCTGGGCACAGAGGAATTGATGACAAACCAAAAATAGCAGTAATCTTTGCTATCAAGCACATTCTTTGTTTCACTCAACACTGGCCCAGATCATGCCCACCTGAGTGAAATGTGGTAGAGAAAATTAGATTCCCCTGTATAATACCCTAATTTTGCCAACAGGGACAGGATTCCACTCAATTCCTGGAGAGCAGCAGCAAGATTAGTCCTATAAGCCCTGCAGTTTTCCCAGGATCAGAACACATCACAGGAGCTCTGCTGGGCTATTCTGATACCCTATGATTTCTTTTAAACCAGGTGGTACTAATTTTAAAGGTTTCTTTTAAATTAGAGTTGTGCTGACAGTGCTTCACTGGATGTGTTAGGGTAGCTTGTTGTAGCAGGGCACTATGGTGCCTGCTACTGAGAGAGCCAGGAAGACTCCTCAGGTGCCGGTAGCTGAGGTAACTAGAGGGAGCTAATGATCCGCACCTGCCTAGCCAGCTGACAAGAAGGGGCAGGGCCTGGCTCCTATATAAACCACTGGCAGGAAGCCAGGTGGTGGTTCCCTACCAGCAGCTAAGAAAGAAGGAGCTCTCTGCCAGAAAAGAGAAGCCAAACTGGGATGCCAGAGCAGTGTTGGTCACCGCGGTGGGATAGAGAACCTTGGTAGGCCTGAGCATAGTTTGGCTGGAGGTTTAAGTTTGCGTTGTAGCCCAGGGGCTTGTGTTTATGGTGTTGTTTGTGTTTGCTATTGGTTACACTGGTGGTTTGGGTGAAGCTATAAGGGGATGGAGGAGGCCTCACAATAGTGTAGGGACCCCAGCGCCAGTGAGGGCGCTGCATACGGGGTACATAGACCCTAGCTCCAGAGAGGGGCAGTTGAGAAGCCCAGAGAAGGGGGCATTGTTGAGCAACCCCAGTGCGGGTGTGGTGAGCCCCAGAGAAGGGGGCAGCCTTGTGGTGAGCCCGAGAGACAGGGCGGTGTACCGAGAAGGCCCCGAGAGACAGGGCAGCACAGAATCAAGAGAAGGGCATAAAAAGAGAGAGAGAGAGATGGGACTGCAGAGAGCCCGAGTGCCATAGAGGGCATGAAGATGGAGAGAGGGACAGAACAACATCCATTACATCTGCGAGGCTTGGGGCGTGGTATTGGGGTGGTAGGAGCCACGCATAGCCCATAAGCCTTGGGTGCATGGGACACCCATGACAGGGGAACCGTGGCCAAGAGGACAGAAGGTAGCCTCCCTATAAAATATAGAAAATCAAAGATGTGGCGAGCGAGAATCGGAGGGTGCAAGACAGCTGCTTGGCACGGTGAAGGAGGCGGCAGGGGAGAGCACGGCGACCCTGACGTCCCTCCTGTTACACTTGTCATATTTTATGCTTTAAAGTTGCACCTGTTTATAGAGTGGTGAATTATAGCATTATTTAAAGTTTGCTTTTATATTCAGTCTAAAGTTCTGTACAGTCTCATTGTTATCTGAACTTTTCATTTTGCTGGCATTTGCAGTATCAGTTGGCCTTGTTTCTTGCAAGCAGCTTTATGGTCTTGAGTTTGCTTGCATGGTGTTTCTTTCCTTTTTCTATCACTGTGAAAAGTTTTTCTAACGCAACATAGTAATAGTTTTGTTATTCGCTCAAATTAACTGAATTTGGCACTAACCAGCTGAATCAGAGGGATGAAATGATTGGATATGTTAATGAAAAGGTGATAAAGGAGACCAGTGGACAATGCTTAAAGTAAGACACCAGAAAAAGGCCAAATTAAGAAGTGTGCTCGTAATGGGGATGTTGAACAAAGGAATATGCTGACAGGATAAAATATGAAAAATATGCTGACTGCAGAAAGACCAATCCTAAAAAAAGGAGTCATCAAAGGAGTCAAGTTAAAGAAAAGCATAAAAGGGGAAAGCGAGAAAGTTAAGTGTTGTTTTCATCATCATTTACATCATGAATCCAGCTTTCAACACCTGTCTGGATCATCCCAGCCAATGATGCACCCTTTGCTTCAGGAACGGAGTGGCTATCTTTTCTGTAAGGCAAAGTAACATCTGGGATTGGGTGAGATCATTGTACTAAGTGTTTTTTCTCTCTCTGAATATAGGAACTGCTGAGATGATACTTGTTGTATTAATAAAGTTAGACTTTGATTTTAGGACACAGTTGTCTGTGTTCATATTTCACATTCCATTTACGGGTTAATTGTGCTTTAACAATCCCTAAGCACTATCTGCTGATCAGTGGTGCGAACAAATGCTTGTTCCAAAAATCCTTCTAAAGAAGGTTTCCATAGACCAAATCATTGTAGAACACAGATAAAATTCCCTTTCACTCTTATCTGAAATCATTTTCATATCCTTGAATAAAATTTGGATGTAGATATATTTTTGTTCTTTGAAGTTTAATAGCATTATATTTTATTCTTTGTCCTCTTTGATATATTCAATTTAATTTCCTCTTTCCAATGACTAACAGCATCTTCACTATATTTCCTGGCCCCATGATCTGAAAAGAAAAAAACATTTTATTCTTCTGAAATAACAGATTCATATTAGAACAAGAATATTTGCAGATTCTGCATGAACACGAGTAAAAACGATCTTGAATTCATAGTGTCAGTGATGGGTAGTGTGTGCAAAATCATCACCCATCTCCTTTTACATTCTTACAATTTCTGGAATGGCAGTGCCTAGATGGACATGGAAAACTGAAAAAAGCAGTAAACAGGAGATGGAAAATTATGTAAAAAGTTGGAAAAGCCACACAAATTTCTATCTAAAACTAAACAAAGAACAATAAGATGATTGAAACAGAAGCAAATGGAATGCACATTATACAGAAAAGATCAAAACCAAGCATTCACGTTATAGGTTCCCTAAGAGTTGTATTTATTTATTTCAACAAATAAGGATTTCCTTATTTTTAATTGCTTGTGTATTACCATAGAAAGCAGAAAATATGGTGCTAACATTTTAGACTTGTTTCTATGAGGAATGGATTGATGGTACTTTGTACTTTTTCCCCTCTCTCTTAATTTAAAAAGCATCCGATAGCAATCATTCCTATACGTTTCATAGTTAATGATTAACTGCCTTCTCTGCACCTTATGACTTTGATTTATGTCAAAAAGATGTCAGCATTATTTAGTGAATACTATTATGCTAAATACTTGAAAGCCATAATTATTTTATGTCCATATGTGTTCACATTTTTATATGGAAGCAATCTGCCAACTTTTTAGATCATTTTATACACACTTCAGAGTCTGATAGTAAACATCTGATCTAAAAAAAAAATGTCTCCTTAGCTAGCAGTTGTATTGTTTTTCATTCATACTCTCATGCATGTTGACTTAGTACTCTAAGCTGGGGCTGTCCAACCTCTAAGTCGCCAGGAGCCACATTACTGTGTGAGCCACAGGCCCCTAGACTGCACTACTACCTACTCCACTACACATACAGGCAGATCCCACCACTCACTGCTGCGTTATGCATATGGGTGGCCACTGCACCTCACAGGCAACTATTGCACTGCATATATAGATGGAGCTTCTGCACGGTGCTCCCAGATAGCCCTCCCCCCTCAGCTCTCTTACTGCACTGTGGGCTTTCCTGATGCTGTGGGCTGTGCCACCATGGCCCCCCAGAACAGGGTGAGGAAGCAAAAGGCAAGGGAGGGAGCAGGAACCTTGAGACCCCATCTGCAGTAGCAGCTGACATGGTACGGGGAGTGACAACTGGGTAGAAGCTTTGGGGGGACACATTAACTCCTCATGGGCTACATGTGTCTAGCAAGGTCGCAGCTGAACAGCCCTGCTCAAGGTTGTCAAAACCTGTTAATTTATTCTGTATTGATATGTAACAGGTGCATGCCTGACTCACCTGGCCACTGTGGCACAGGTTGCTGGGCTGCACCTAAGCTGGCCATCTCCAGGCTGACCAGAAGCATACCTCCGATTGGCCCGGAGCCCCAGAGAAGTGGGCCAAAAGCATGCTGGAGCACAGGGAAATAGCAGCTGGGACACCAGAAGCATGTCTAGCCATTCTCGTCCCTGCTAAGGGGCCCAGGGAAGAGCCACATGCTCTACCCGCTATGGGGAATACAAAGAGGCACCAGATGTGCTCCCCACGGCTAGTAGGCAACTGGTGGCCTTCCATGTGGCAGCAGAGGAACCAGCTGCCTCTCTCCCAGCCAGGACTCGTAGACAAACCATGAGTGCTTTTCCTGCCATGAGCCACCACAGGAAGCTCTCCTGGCAGGTGGAGCCAAGCAGTGCCCTACTCTCATCACAGCAGGGGATGAGCAATCATCCAGGAGCTGGCTGTCTCCCAGTGCTTTAACTTTTATGGAGCAAACTCATCCCTGCAAGGAAAATCACTGTCCATAACAAAACAAGTACTTAACTCAAAACTGTATCCACCAACAAAGGGTTAACTCACAGTTGTGGTCCTTCCTTAGACCCAGAGAGAAAATGCTGCAGTGTAGCTTAGTGCCCACTGCTAGCACCACCCCATCCCTCTCATCTCCCCCTTCCACTCCTCAGGAGTTTTTAGCTTTCTGTGGGTCAGCAACTCATTGCTGTCACCTGGCCCTCTCCTGCACCAGCAGCTTCACACTTAACTGCCCATAGCTGTGCTCCTGCCACTGTGTCCCATGCCTAGTTGCACTACACAAAAGAAATTTACACTGATGGAGTTTCAGCAGTGCAGCATCCTAATGAGTGAATCCAGAGTCACACCCCACTTTTTTGGCTGTGGTGCATGTGCAATGGGATCTTAGAGCTCACCAGTGTGTCAGCAGAGCTGTTGGGAGCTCTACATGAGCTGGGAGCTCTATTACCTTACTGACTGTTCTATC
The DNA here is from genome assembly GCF_000455745.1 of Alligator sinensis. Classification (NCBI taxonomy): domain Eukaryota; kingdom Metazoa; phylum Chordata; order Crocodylia; family Alligatoridae; genus Alligator; species Alligator sinensis. Next base: position 1,213,074 of record NW_005841846.1, on the reverse strand, counting down.
CAAAGCCCCTATTTTCTGCTTCAAAGCCCCACCCTTCTCAACTGAACCCCTTTCCCCAACACCTGAACACAGCAGTAAGGGGAAGGAAGGGACAGGAAGCCAGCACTAGCTAAAAAAGGAGCCTACAGCACAGTGGGCTTCATGCAGGAGATATGGAGACAACAGCCTGTTTAGCGTACAGCAGAAGCATAGTATGAATGGGGCCTTTACTCCTTTAATCCAGCTTGCTGCCTAGTGGAAAGGGGTATAAAGGGGCATGGATTGCTACAAAATTCAAGGCCCTTGGGCCCCACTTGGTGTGGCCATCAGCAGCTGGAAGGCAAATGAGTGTTGTGTAGCATAGCCATTGGTTATCCTGCAGTCATCTGGCCCCTGCCCTCACCAGACCTCCTGCTACCACTGCTGCCACTGCCAACCTTGCCTTAGCTGCCAGCCCTGTGGATCTGGCCTGGGAGAAGCCCCATGAGCTGGATGTGGCCTGGTGCTTAGGGTGAGTTTGATACCTGCTACTTTACTGTTGGGTGATTCTCTATTGTAATTTATAATAACTGTTCCTTAGGTAGTTGCATTGTTTAGTTTCTGTTAATCCAAGTAAAGTAATACTAAAATAATCTATTATTTAAAATGTGTTTGTGTGTATGTGTAAGAAGCTGTTGGCAGCCAGTAGTCACTAGAGCTTTTATAATTCAATGTTTGTGGGGTCTGCAGTGCTTGCTTGTGATTGTGTAATACACAGAATGTGTCATTGGATCTCTAGAGGGAATTGGTAACACTCTGCAGTGTAGTAATACATTGCAGTGGGGTCAGTTATGTCCATGACAGAGATGTTCTTTATTTTGGTGGGTTCTTTATGGTTTTGAAATATTTGTCAACATTAAATCCAGAACTCATCAATAAAGTGTCCGCATAGGTGCCACATACTTTGCAGACAAAAAACACCCAGATCTGTCATATCTTGGGTACTTTCACTTTTGCTGTAGAATCATAGTTTGGGGTTGAGGAAGGATGGTTTTGTCCTGTTTATGCTGATTGGTTTAGATTGCTGTCATCCACTAATGTGCAGGATGTGCTTGGATGGATGAGGGTGACTAGCTGTGAACTGGACCTATGCCCGTCTTGGCTTGTAAAAGCCAGCCAAGGGAGACTGGGGCCACTGCTGGCAAAGGTTGTCAATGCCTCTCTTTGGCATTGACACTGTTGGGCAGGGTTCTGGATTCTTAAATCTGCAATTGTCCAGCTGCTGCTCAAGAAGCCATTGCTGGATGTTAACTCACTATCCAGTTATTGCCCTGTCTCCAACCTCCCCTTTTTAGGAAAGGTCATTGAATGAGCCTGACAGCTCCAAGTGCATGTAGATACCATTGGTTTCCTGGATACCATTAGTTTGCCTTTGGTCCTGGGTTTATCACAGAGGCTGTGCTCATAGCCTTGGTTGATAATCTTCACTTGAAGATCAACAGGGGAAATTGTGACCTACTGCTCTTATTCCGTCTTTAAATAGTCTTTGATATAGTTGACCATGAGGTGCTGACAAAGTGATTACATGACATGATGAATATTCACAGGACAGCTCTAAATTGGATCCTCTCTTTCCCAGTAGGGAGATCCCAAAGCGTTGTAATGGGTGAGTGCTCATCCTTTCTTCAGGCCCTTTACTATGGGGTCTCCCATGGCTCTGTCCAGTCACCATTCCTCTTCAGTGTGTATATGAAAGTGCTGGGTGACTGTGTGGAGATTTGGAGTGAGATGCCATCAGTAATGATGTGATTGGAATAACAGAGACTTGGTGGGATACCTCACATGACTGGAGCAGTCATGGATGGGTACAAATTGTTCAGGAAGGACAGGCAGGGGAGAAGAGAATTTGTGCTTTATGTAAAAGATGTATGATTGCTCAGAGCTCTAGTATGAAACTGGACATAGGCCCGTTGAAAGTCTCTGGATTATGGTCAGAGAAGAGATCAACAAAGGTGATTTTGTGGTAGGAGCCTGCTATAGACCACAAAACCAGGAGGATGAGGTGGGTGAGGTTTTCTTCAAACAGCTAGTGAAAGTTTCCCAATAACATGCCCTGGTTCTCACTGGGGAATTTAGTCATCCTGACATCTTCTGGGAGGGCAATACAGCAGTGCACAGACAATCCAAGAAGTTTTTGGAGAGTATCGGGTACAAGTGTTGGAGAGTCCAGCTAGGGGCCATGATCTCCTTGACCTGCTGCTCATAAACAGAACTGGTGGGGAATGTAGCAGTGGATGGCAACTTGGTACAGCAGTAACCAAGAGATGACTGAGTTCAGGATCCTGAGGAAAGGAAGGAAGGAGAACAGCAGAGTAAGAACCCTGGCCTTCAGAAACGCAGATTTTGATTCCGTCAGGCAACTGATGGGCAGGATCCCCTTGGAGGCCAGTCTGAGGGGAAAGGAGTCCAGGAGAACTGGTTGTATTTTAAAGACATCTGACTGAGGGCGCAGGAATGAATAATCCCAATACAGACAAAAACTAGCAAATATGGCCAATTTAACTTAGCAGGGAACTCTTCAGCAAGCTAAAACACAGAAAGAAAGCTTGCAAGTGGAAACTTGGACAAGCGACTAGAGGGGTATAAGAGTATTGTTCAGGCATGTCAACAGTGATGAAAGAACAGGTTAGGAACTATTTAGAAATGCTGGATGTGTATAAGTCCATGGGGCTGGATGCAATCCACCTGAGGATGCTGCTTGAGTTGGCCGATGTGTTTGCAGAGCCACTGGTCATTATCTCTGAAAACTCATGGTGACTGGGAGAGGTCCCAGACAATTGGAAAAGGGCAAATATAGTGCCCGTCTTTAAGAAACGGAAGAATGAGGATCCAGGGAGCTGCAGACTAGTCAGCCTCACCGCATTCCCTGGAAAAATCATGGAGCAGGTCCTCAATGAATCCATTTCTGAACACTTGGAAGAGAAGGAGGGGATTAGGAACAGTCAGCATTGATTCACCAAGGACAAGTCAAGCCTGACCAACCTGGTTGCCTTCTATAGTGAGGTGACTGGCTCTGTGGATGCAGGAAAAGCAGTGGGCATGATAAACCTAGACTTTAGCAAGGCTTTTGATATGGTCTCCCACAACATTCTTGCAAGCAAGCTACGGAGGGATGGGTTGAATGGGTAAAGTGGATATCCACTGTAAAGTGGATAGAAAACTGGCTGGATTGTCGGGCTTAGAGGGTAGTAATCAATGGTTTGAAGACTAATTGGTAGCTGGTATCAAGTGGAGTGCCACAGGGTCTCAACAAATTGGAGGACTGGACTAAAAGATACCTAATGAGGTTCAATAAGGACAAGTTCAAAGTCTCGCACTTAGGATGGAACAATACCGGTACAGGATGGGAACTAAGTAGCTAAGCAGCAGCTCTGCAGAGAAGGACCTGGGGGTTACAATGGACAATCAGCTAAATATGAGCCAACAGTGTGCCATTCTTGCAAAGAAAGCTAACAGCATACTGGGCTGCATTAGTAGGAGTGTTGCCAGCAGATCAAGGGAAGTAATTATTCCCCTTTATCTGTGGGGCACAGCTGTACTGTTACCCATTGCATCCACAGGTGGCAGATAGTGGAATGACCTTCAGGGAAGGTTAGCTGTGAAATAAGCAGGGGTACCTCTGACAAATAAGCAGTCATGGACCAAGCAGCAGCACTACCAGGATGTGGTGAGGACAGCAGATGGTAATGCTTTCTTGAAAAGCCACATATATCATTTGACGGTGCTGTGACATGGTGAGCACAGGTGCCATTATAATAAGCCTGCCCAGTCTCCAGCCATGGATCTACAAGTCCTCAATGGTGGAACAGGCAGAATAAGATGTTAAATCCCCAGTTGTCTTGGTCTCCTTGCCATTGGATTAAGGTCCTCTTCTGTTAAGAGCCATGTGGAAGCTGATGTGCAGCAGCTTCTCATGATAAAAGAAGTCACACATAGGCATCTTCCATGAAAACAGCTTCTCCAACACATTCCTCAACCCTTTGGTGACCAGCTAATGGCAATGGCAGTAGAATTGTGACATCTGGAACCTCCTTGTCATGAACTGGCATGAAGGTGGCAGTTACAAGAAGGTCATCTAGCCCTTGGACAAGACAGGAGTGCAATTCAGCAGCTGTAGCTGTGACTGAGCAGCCCTCTTCAGGATCCTCTTTGCTCACCCTCAATGGGGAGGGGGCTAGAAGGTACCCTCAACATATCCAGTCAGGAAGAAAGTAGACAGGCTAACTGCATCCAGTAGGAGAGAAGACACACCATCATTTTTGGGATCTGGAATATCAGAACCTATCATAGCGAACACTCTAAGTGTTGCACTGCAACTGTGGCCTGAGAACTCAGGTGGTGACACAACAACAATATAGCTGCACTGAGCGAGACCTGGTGAGCAGGAGATGGACAGCTCAAAAGACATGGAGGCAGCTACAGGGATTTAGGTTGTAGCCGTGTTGGTCTAAGGATATAGGCAGACAAGGTTCCTTAGGTGAATTTGATATCTTTTATTAGACCAACCCAAATGGTTGGAGAATAGTTATTAAGCAAGCTTTCGGGTTCAAAAACCCTTCGTCAGGCTAAGGAAGCTGCAGCAGTTGGTGTGTGCTCTTCCTGGATGGAGGCAGCTATACCTTCTTCTGGAAGGATAAACAGGAAGAAGAATACTGACTTCACAGAGTTGGTTTTGCCATTAAGAATGAACTCATAAACCAACTCAATGAGTTCCCTGTTGGAATAAATGAGCTCCTCATGACTATTTCTTAAATTGGCAAGGAGCCAATATGACACTATTATCAGCACGTATACCCCGACTCTTGATGTCATCAATGAAACAAAGGAGGAATTCTATGCCAACCTTAACCAAGTCCTTTCTGACATTCTGGAGGGAGACAGACTTATTCTTAGTGAGTTCAACACCAGAGTCAGAAGGCGCACTAACCTCTGGAACGGAAACATCATCAAAGAAAGAGTAGGAAAGGTCAACTCCAATGGCATCCTCCTCTTGACGAAATGCATGGAACATGGACTCACCGTCACCAACACCCTGTTCCACAAGAAAAACAGGCACAAGACTTTGTGGCAACACCCACAATCTAAGCACTGGCACCTAGTTGACTATGTCATCGTCCATACCCAGGATCACAAAGATGTCTGTATCTTCCAAGCTATGCTAGGAGCTGATGATTGCTGGACTGATCACCAACTCATTCATTTGGTTATGTCATTCAAATTGGCTTCCAAACGATGGATGCAGCAGAAGCAATGCCAAAGGAAGATCAACATTGAAGGATTCAAATACCCAAGTAAGTGAGACCTCTTCCACCAGTGCCTCACTGAAAAACTGGTGAATTCCAACCAACAATGAGAGAATGTCAGCAGTGTGTGGGGTGCACTCAAGGCCACCATCATCAGCACCTGTGAAGAGACACTTGGATTCTGTATCAGGAAACATCAAGGCTGGTTTGATGAGAATGATTGATTGATCCTTGAGTTAATCAGTTGCAAGCAGAAGGCCTTTTATGCTGGGCAAAATGACCCCAACTCCAAGCAAAATAAATTGAACCTCCAACCAGCCAAGGCAGAGGTCTAAGGGAGGACCCACAATATGAAGAACAAATGGTGGGAAGACAAGGCTAAGGAGATTCAACCTTTCACTGACATCCATGATATGCACAGTTTCTTCAGTGCCACCAAAGCCATCTACAGACCAAGCATGCAGGGACCAATGGCCCTGAAACTTAAGGATGGAGGAGACCTGATCAAGGAAAGGGGAGCCATCAATGCCCATTGGAAGAAGCATTTTGAAGACCTTCTCAATCAAGACTGTGTTGATGAGAGTGTTCTCAACTCCATCCTGCAACACCCAGTCAGAGAGGATCTTGGAACCTCTCCAATCCTTGATGAGGTAAAGAAAGCCATCAAGAAGATGAAGAATGACAAGGCATCTGGAGTGGATGAAATCCCCATAGAAATCTTCAGGCAGGAGGGATAGGAGTTCACATCACAGCTTCATGCCCTCATCTTAGGATCTGGAATGTGTCTCGGCCGGGTGGAGCCGACCGAGGGAAACGCTGGTTAATTAAGCAAACGTCAGGCGGGCTGATGGATGGAGAGGCGACACAGCGTATTGGTTTTATAAAGAAAGCTTTACTTACACTGCCGATGGTCACAGTGCAGGGAGGAAACTTGCTTGAGTTGCAGTTGCAGACAGACAAACACAAGTGAGATCTCTTCCGAACCGAACTGAGATGAGTCGTCGATATACGACTCCACGAGCGCTTTTTCACACGGGGGATACGTCAAATTACACTATGACGGGGAGTGGCTAAGAGCTGATCAGGCCTCTCTGTCCTCCTCCAAGACGCACACGGAGTTTGCTAGGCTCCACAGCGCACTCAGAGTTCTCCACGAGGTGGTTGTGGAGTCCTCCAACTTGGGCGGAAGCTGCTCTAACCTTTTATACAGCTAGTGAGCCAATTGCTAGCCGCCACGTAGGAATAATTTAGAATCGGCCAATAATGGGGTACGAATTTGCATATGTGTGGCGGGAATTCTTTTGCACCGGGGATTTCTCTCTGCAGCTGAGAAATCCACCGTGCAAAGAAACCTCCATGTGGCAGGAAAATTCCAATGTGCTGAGGCACTAAAAATCATTGGGTTATGATATGCCCCCTTGCCCATGGCACAGCCGGAATTTTAAACCACATGCGCATCGTGAGAGTCGTTATGAGCTCTCTCGGCTGGTTGGTAAGTTAAACGGTTAAACACAAAGCTTAAGTAATTAAGATATATATAAACAAACAATTCTATAGACCGGTCTTTAACAAACTATAAAATACAATAACTTAAACATATAACAACAATTATTGATCATCATCTGACTGGGGAACATCTATTTGGGACTCCCTTTTTATATCAACAACTGGTCTAACTAAAGCACCGCAGCAGAAACGGGAAAGAAGCAGTGTAAGAACAAGTTCTAACCCAGGGAGCATTCGCCACCTCGGTGCCCCCGCGGCGGCCATTGCTGCGTTGACTTGAAGGTGCTGTGATTTGGTGCTCGGTAGATCTAGCAATCGAGCAGCTATAGATTGCCGCTTTGCCCCTGTCAGACCTGTAAGGGGACAAACAAACAAACAAAACAAACAAACAAGAAAAAAGAAAACTGGGAGAACAGTAGGGCAGCGAATTAGCCAGTGGTGAGCTATGATGGGCGACCAGGCTCAATCGCCTTCTAGGAGCACAGAGTAGATTCATAGATTCATAAATGTTAGGGTCAGAAGGGACCTCAATAGATCATCGAGTCCGACCCCCTGCATAAGCAGGAAAGAGTGC
>NW_005841846.1:1202281-1203016 GCF_000455745.1 Alligator sinensis | reverse complement strand
CGGGGCTGTCCTCGTGGGTGCCACATGGTTTGGTGGTCCACAGCTTCCCCCGCCCTCCTCTTCCCCTCCCCCCCCAACGAGCCTAGTTTAAAGCCGAGCCTAGGTAGGCTAGTAGGTGCTGGTATATTGCTCGGATTTGTAGACAGCTCCCTTGTACACTCGCAGATGTGGTCAACAAGGGTCTGTGCTGGTCAGTCCCTGGAACGTTGACTGGGAGGGCTTGCAACACCCGTTCTTTCAGCTTTAGGTCCTTGATCCTCGGAACTTCCAGGAGGCTGATGCCCCCTAGCACTGCTGCTAGCGCGCGTCGATGGTCACGCACTGCAATCCTAACTTTCATTGTGTTGAGTTCTTGTACCCCAACTGTTTTTGTGGTTTTCTGGCGGAGCATCGCGAGAGCGACCACACTGACCTGGGCCCCGGTGTCGAGGAGAAAGAACACCTGCCGCCAGTCGGTTGGATCGCTGGGGTTGTGGACGAGAAGCTCAACATGGGGTCAAGGGTCGGCGGGCTCTAACTGGGCCGTCGGTGCGTCTGGCGGCCGCTACTCGCTGTCCCTCATCCCCCAGGACGTGTAGCTGGTGTTTTGTGAGCTGGGTATTGTTCAGAAGGAATCCAAACCTGGCCCTCTCTTCCGGTGTTTTTGGTGGCAGAGCCCGCAGCTCACACCGAGGATCAGGCGGACGCCGTGGCGGTCCTGGGCCCTCAACCAAGTACGCCATAGGACGTGGGTTC
>NW_005841846.1:1197507-1201823 GCF_000455745.1 Alligator sinensis | reverse complement strand
CCCTTAGCCATATGGCTAGTGGTTCCCTAGGTTTTATTTTTGATTCTTGGCATGACTCTTGTAATTCGCCCTGGGTGCGGGTGTGGTGTGTGATGGTGGTACGGGTTGTGCCTTGTGCATCAGTGACCTGCTCGACGAGCACTATCAGGTGGAGTGCGGTCAGGACAGGGTTAACCGCGTTGGGTGGTGTGCGGGCCGGGCGTGACCCGGGCCCTTTTTCGTGCTCTGTGCGGGCTGTGGCCAGCAGCCTGGGCACGCGGGGTCGGAGAGAACGGGCAACAAGCTAGAATTAGGCACAGACTCGTAGCGGTAGATTTAAAGATTGTTTACTTACACCGAAGGTGGTTGCGGTGCAGGCTGGAAAACTTGCTTGAGTTACGGTTACAGACAAAAACAACATGAACGATCACGTGGAGTTTGCTAGGCTCCACGGAAACAGAGCTCCGGATGCCCTGGGCAAGCGCGCCACCAAAATCGGAAACTCGTAGATACGTCTTATAAAATTTGTCACTCGAAGACGGGAAGAGGTGGGCGATGGATCAGGTCGCCAAGCTCCTCTGAATCTCACACAGGGTCTCTATTACCCTGCCGTGTACCCAGAGTCCCCACGAGATGGATGTGGAGTCCTCTTCGGCTTGGGCAGAAACCGCTCAAGCCTCTTATACGGCTAACAGGCCAATCGTTAGCCGCCACATGGGAATAATTTAGAAGTAGCCAATAGCGGGGAACAAATTTGCATACGGGTGGCGGGAACTCTTTTGCACCGTGCATTTAATGCACCCTGCAAAGGAAACCACAAATAGGCGGGAAATTCTTCCTTGCACCGGGGTTTTCCTCTGCAATAGAAAACTCTACCGTGCAACGAAGCTGCAATTTGGCGGGGATATTTCTAGTGCCGAAGCGCACACAAAATCATACCTTTGGGTTATGACAGGTAGAAGCACTGGGTATAATTCTCCTCCCTCAGCTGGGAGTGCTGGATACAATTTCTCTCTCCCCCTGTCAGCTGGGAGCACTGAATGCAATTTTGCTCCCTCATAGGGAGGCAGGCTTTCCCGTGGCATCACTCCAGGGGGTGGGGCCAAGGGCGATGGCACGGCCGGCCCACCTCCTAGGGGAATCCCTGCACCCTCCTGGTGTTCCCCGGCGCCATTTTCTGGCATTGGCTCGAAGCCCCCCGCCGCTTGCTCCAGTGACTCCACACTCGCTGTGCGCAATTGCATTGCTGAACTTTTGTTTTTCCACAGTAGACCCGTTACCGCACGACACAGCACTTTTATCACTTTCCCTTTCTTCCATTTTGGGCCCCCTGATTTCACCGCACGGCAGCCCTTGGTCTTTAGGCCTTCGTCACCATGTGACCCAGGCGATAGGGCTGGACAGTCAAACCAATCCGGCGGGGTGGGTTCCCCTCCTTCCCTCGGGTACCGGGTGCCCTGGGCAAACTCTTGAGCGGGGGCCAGATTTTTCGCCTTCTTCGCCTTCACCCCCACTAAGAACTTAATTACTCTTAATTACTCCACTTTGCCCTTGAATCCTGTTCGTGACGCCATGTCTCGGCCGGGTGGAGCCGACCGAGGGAAACGCTGGTTAATTAAGCAAACGTCAAGCGGGCTGGTGGATGGAGAGGCGACACACCGTATTGGTTTTATAAAGAAAGCTTTACTTACACTGCCGATGGTCACAGTGCAGGGAGGAAACTTGCTTGAGTTGCAGTTGCAGACAGACAAACACAAGTGAGATCTCTTCCGAACCGAACTGAGATGAGTCGTCGATATACGACTCCACGAGCGCTTTTTCACACGGGGGATACGTCAAATTACACTATGACGGGGAGTGGCTAAGAGCTGATCAGGCCTCTCTGTCCTCCTCCAAGACACACGCGGAGTTTGCTAGGCTCCACAGCGCGCTCAGAGTTCTCCACAAGGTGGTTGTGGAGTCCTCCAACTTGGGCGGAAGCTGCTCTAACCTTTTATACGGCTAGCGAGCCAATTGCTAGCCGCCATGTAGGAATAATTTAGAATCAGCCAATAATGGGGTACGAATTTGCATGTGTGTGGCGGGAATTCTTTTGCACCGGGGATTTCTCTCTGCAGCTGAGAAATCCACCGTGCAAAGAAAGCTCCATGTGGCAGGAAAATTCCAGTGTGCTGAGGCACTAAAAATCATTGGGTTATGACAGAATGATGAGGAAATCCCAGACAACCTCAGGGACACTATGATTGTGACAATCTTCAAGAAAGGTGACAAGTCTGACTGTGGAAACTACAGTGATCACTTTACTTTCCCCCACAGGAAAGATCATTGTAAGAACCCTCCTGAACCACCTCTTCCCCTTTGCTGAACAGCTCCTTCTGGAATCTCAGTGTGGGTTTAGGGCATCAAGAGGCACAACTGACATGATCTTCACAGTTCACCAGCTGCAGGAGAAATGCCAGGAACAACATAAGCATCTCTACATGGCCTTCTACAGATCAGTGCTGGTCCCTGCTGTGTGATCTGGGGCTGCATTGGGCGGGCAGTGGCAGGGAGGAGACCCTGGCATGGTCTCTGCACCCTGTGGGGCCAGGTCGTATGGCAAAGCAGTGCTGGTGCCTGCTGTGCAACCTGGCTCCGCAGGGAGCAGAGATCCATGCCGGGGGTTTCCTCGCTGCTTCTGCCTACCCCACACAGCCCCATGTAACTGGGACAGTGTGGGGTGGTCAGCAGTGGTAAGGAGACCCCCCAGAGCAGATCTATGCTCTCTGCAGGGCCGAGTTGTATGGCAGGGACCAGCAGCTTGCTCACTGCTCTGCACTGCTTCCCTGCAACCCAGTATGACAGGGATCAGAGATCTTTGCGGGGGTCTCCTCACCTCCACAGAGGGCAGCACCCCTCCCCCTCCCCCTGGATGAGCCACCCATGGCCCCATCCTGCTCCCTGATGGGGCCCCAAGCCCCACCCAGCTGGGTAGGACTGTGTGAAGCCTCCCTTGCAGCCCATTCAAAACAGATTTGGAGGAGCATTGGCTGAAACAAATTCGGCCAAAACAAAACAGGACAGTGATCCAAAATGAATCACTGTTCTCCAAAATGGCTGAATCCAATACCGAATTGAAGCACAGCCATTTCGCACATCCCTACTGATTATCTCTATGAATTCATTAATTAGTGAACCTTTGAGTGTTAATTGACTGGGTAATAGACATTGAGAGATAATACCCAGCAGAAGTTTAATGGACCTTTCTGAGTTGCCTTGATTTCTTAGGTGAAGGTGTGAGGGTAATGGATGGTCCATTATAAGTAGGCTTACAGTTTAGCTGAACTAAACTGATGGAAGAGTGAATTGTGGACCTCCATGGGTGACAAGATGTCAGAAACTGGACTAAAAGATCTAAAACCAAGAAACAAATTGGTAACTGAATTACATAACAAGATTGGCCATTGGCACCTTGAGAGGAAAGGGACAGGGCGTAGGGAAGGAGGAGCCCTTCAAAGCAACTACTCTGGGTTGAAGGCATTCCACCATCCTCCACATAATATTCACCCTTCTTTTTTCTATATTAAAAAGAAATCATGGCAGGAAAGACTGGAGGAGAGGGCGGAAAGTAGACCTTAGCACCAGAGAAGTGAATACAATCAACATACCTTCTCACAGATGGTTACAAAGAGGATGGAGCTAGACTGTTCTTAGTGGTGGCACATGACAGAACAAGGAGTAATTTTCTCAAATTGCAGTCGGGAAAGTTTATGTTAGATATTGGAAAAACTTTCTCATGAGAAGGGTAGTAAGGTCCTGGAACAGGTTACTGGGAGAAGTTGTAGAATCTCCATTCTTAGAGGTTTTCAAGACCTGGCTAAACAAAGCCTTGGCTAGGATGATATAGTTTAGGATGATCCTGCTTTAAGCAGTGGGTTTGACCAGATGACATCCTAAGGTCCCTTCCAACCCTAATTTTCTATGATTCTCAGTTTTGTTGTGGTATTCACCCATGTCATTCTTTAGACAAGCGTTTACTTCTTTAGGCATGGCTCCCTGGGTCTGTACCTTTTGAGGCAGACAGTTTGGCCTGGTGACTCAACCTCAGGAGTGCTGAATGCTCTCGCCTGCCACAACTTTGATATTGAAATTAGTTGCTGATACTCTGCCTGCTTCGGAACTGCCTTCATGGTCTCTGCCTCCCCAACACCGTGCCTAATGCTAACCAGCTGTTAGAATCCCAATAAAGTAAGGAAGATCTCACGGTCTTTTCCATGCTCCTTTCACTAGAGAGACCATGAAATGTCTGTTGAACTCTTAGGGTAATTCAGCCCTGCTGGTCCAACTTTTCTGATTCT
>NW_005841846.1:1148939-1197497 GCF_000455745.1 Alligator sinensis | reverse complement strand
TCCAGGATCCTCATTGCCTGGCAGCCGGCCATCTCTCTGAGGTGTCCACTCAGTTCCTTTGGGTAAGTCTGTAGGCTCCTCTGAACCTTTACTTGTGAGAGGAAGTCTTAGCTCCCACCACTTGCCCCTCCCGGGGCAATCTGTTCCAGGATACAGATCTCCGCTGCTCCGAGCACGCACTTCCAATCCCCTTTCTACAGGCTCAAGTGCCAGAATGCTGGGGCCGGCTGGTCAGTTTTTATCTGGGTGTTTAAGTTCCACCCTGCCAATCAGAGTCAGCAAGTGCTCCTAAAGCATGCTAGTGCTGGTGGCATGGTTTCATGTGCCCGCATAGGAGTTGACTACACTGGTTCTCCTTGCTGCAGCTTCCTGTCCATTGCCGGTAAGTCCTTATTAAAGGCAGCTGTCTTCTGGCTGCCACAGTTGCTTTTTCTTCTGACCTGGGCCTCAGAAGTCTTGGTCTTTTTCCAGTGCCTGGTTGCATGCAGACAAGACAGAGGTGATGGACCACTTGACTTGGTGGTGACTGGAACACCTATCATTAGTGGGGTTTAGCCTCCCCCTTTCATTCAGGTTCACACCCTTTGGGTTCTCTTAGATCCTTTGCTGCATGTGTATCTTCAGGTGGTGGTTATGGCTAGGACCACCTTTCACTAACTCCATCCAGTGAGTAGGCTGCAGCTATTTCTTTTGGGCTCTCATTATGGCCACCATCATCTGTGTCTCTGTAAATTCAAGGCTAGACTTGTGCAATATGCTCTGCATAGGGTTTGAAGACCATCTGAAAGCTATGGAACAGCTGCCCGCCTTCTGCCAGGGGGTGAGATGCCAGGAGTGCATAACTTGAGCCCTCCAACTTCTGCACTGGCTGCAAGTAACTTTCCAGGCATAATTCAAAGTGCTAGTTTTGACCTATAAGGTCCTAAACAGCCTGGGCCCAATGTGTCTAAGGGACCGTTTTCCTCCTTATACCACATCACAATTCCTCAGGTCAGCCAAAAGCAGCCTCCTACAAGTACCATCAGTACACCAACTCTGCTTGGTGAAAATGCTTGCTCCTTAGCTGTGGAACTCCCTGCCTCATGAGGCCCACCAAAGTCTAAATCAGGACATCTTTCAGAAGAACTTCAGGACCTTCATATTTGGGCAGGCATTTAGCAACCAAGCTAGGCCAGGACACTGTTTAGTAGATCTTAGCTTGATTTTGTTTTATTTATGCTAGTTGCCCTATTTTTCTTACTGTAAGCCATGCTGAGCCCCTTTTGGCAAGGACATCATATAGGAACAGGTGAGTGAGATATGCTTAAGTGCACTGTCCCCAACAGTGCTAGGGAAGCAGTGTAGATATGCCCATAATTGTAGATGTTTAGAAGATATAGCCTTTAACCAGTAACAAACTAAAAACTCTCTTATACCCAGTCAGCCTCTCATGACTAAAACTCTACCTTTTTTGACCCATTTACATTTTACATCCTGAACCAAAATCAGATCAGCCTTGCAGAATTGTACTATAGAATCCTCCCAGTGGGTGCATCCACACATGCAGGCATGTGTACTTGCAACAGCTCAAATAGAAGTGGTGCAAATTGGAGCTGAGCTTTTTGCCTTGACACATGTGCCTGGACATGCACTTTGGTGTGGTACAAGTTGTGACACTTGGGGCAAAATAACCCTTCCAGGCTCCTCCTGAATCTGCAGCCAAGGGGAGCTAGAGCCTGTGGGTGGCTGTGGAGGGATGTGGGGGCCATGGGGTGTGTGGGTGGATTGTGTGGGGACTGTGGGAGAGGGCTGCTCAGGAAAGGTGGGTCCCCTGCATGCCACAGGGTGCAGCCCCCCCCCACAAGGGCTACAGCCCCCCCAACAGGAGACAGATGGCCCCCACAGAGGCTACGACCCCCACCCCACAGGGCCCACATGCCCCCTGGTCCCACCTCTGCTTGTTTCCCCAACCCCCCGGATTGCTGCCCCACCCAGCCCCATCCTCCTGACAGCCACGAGGCCCCAGTGACACCAACGGCTAGTGCTACCACCGGTGAGTGTGGGGCTTTTTTTTTTAAGTGCTAGAATGCTGGGTCCGGGTGGGGCAGCCCTCAAGGGGGCTGCAGGAGCCAGCATGGGATGGGGCCAGGTGGGGCAGCCGTCACGGGGGCTCAGAGAGCAGGCAGGGGATGGGGCTGAGCAAGACAGCAATGGTGGGGTCTAGGGAAGCAGGTGGGGGATGGGACCAGGCGGGGCAGCCATCAGGGATGGGGCCGGTGGGGGTCCCCCCATGGTCCCCTCCTCCAGCCCTGCCCCACTCCCTACTTACTGGCACGGAACCTGGGTCCAGCTCCCTGCAGCTTTGAGATGCTGCAAGAGGTATGTGTGTGCTTGTCGACATGCCCACTGTGTTCAAGTCATTTCTGTATTTGGAGCTGGGGAGCTAGAAAATCCCCATGGGATAGCCCAGTAAATCTATTTGTATTGCCCTTTAGATGATATTTATATGCTTTAGGGCCTGCCTCAATAAGTTATTAGGTAATATTGCATAATGTTTTGAAAGCAATATGCCTCGAAATAAAAGCGTAAAGTGAAGGGTTTATATTAGCAATTAGAATGTTACAAATCCTATAGAAACCCGAGCCACTTGAATTCTGGAAAACAGCTGGTTAATAAAATATTGTAACAACAGTTGTCAGATTTAAATTGTTTGCTTGATTATCACTTGGGATCGTCATGTTGTTTTGATGCTTTAGGAATTTGGCATAATTCTTAGAGTTGTGATTTCTCAAGTTTAAGAGATTTTTAAATTCAAGACTGCTATCCTTACTATGCCTACCCAAAGAAAAGGGTTTAAATAAGTTATTGCTTCATTGTCAAGTGCAGTAATCACTTGCAAAACCCGGGCTAGGGATGAACAGAGAATATGTTTCTTTTTCTGAATTACAAGGTATATAAAGCAGTTTGAACCTTTTTTGTTTTTTTGTTCTTTATTAGTCATTCATGTCTTGTTTACACTTGTTTTGTGCCTCAAGGCCTGGGGGAAGTGGGGGTGGGGCAGGAAGGACTACTTGAATTTCACACTCAGCCTGAACTTGGTAGGAAGTTTTATAAAAACCCAGCTGGAGAGGAAAAAGATAATCTCAGGGAAAGACAACCTAATATTCTTAATATGTTCCTCCCAGCTGCCCCCATAGCAAGTGTGGAAAAGAAATGGAACAAGTGAAAAACATCAGCTGGCGGCTGGCTGAAGAATGCAGACAGGTAAAAGACCAAACAAAAAGAATCCATCCCAGAACAGCAAGAGAACAACATCAATCAACCTTCAAGGAAGAACACAGTGACAACACAGCAAAAGCCCAGAGACTGGGTGAATTGTCAAGGCTATAAAAGATGGGGTGAGACATATCGATTTTGGGTCTTGTTCTACAGGTCATCCTGGAGCATTGGTTCATCTGACGAGATGGACGGGCAGAAGCCTGGCTCCCACTCACAATCAACTTAGCTGGTCACTAAGTAGATCTGAGCACTGATAAGACTGGTAACGTATACCAGCACAGAACAGAAATTGGGGTATAAATGTGGTGTATGTGTGTGTATTAAGCACGGAATCAATAAATGCAGCACTTTGACTTATCCCCCTCATAAGGTCTCACTCATGATTTGAGTAATTGGCAATTTATTCCAGGTATCAATCTGAGTCTGAAGTATCATGCCAGGGGTCAAGATGGGTCCATGGTCAAGGCTAGGCCAGAGGTCAGGAAACAGGGAATCCAAAATGCACAATAGAAGGGCTGAGGCAAAGGCAAGACAGGAGCGAGGCAAGATCTAACGAGGCTACAAACACTGTTGCCAAGACAAGACCCCAGGCCAAGTGGGAGAGTTTTTATAGCCCTCCCATCAAGGGGCTTTTGCCTTGCATTGGATTCCATGGATCACATGATTCCCCCATGGAAAACTTCACAGGCAGGTTCATACTGAGTTATGTCCAGCGCCACATCTGCTGCTTGGTGGTGTCACAGCCTGGGCATAAACCCAGACCATCTGGGTTCAGTGCCAGGGGACTGCAGTAACTGTGGAAAGACATGTTTTAAGATGCTGGTGACTGATCATGAATAGGATAAGTTATCAGAACTCCATTAAAATCAATGAAGGTATGCCAGTTCTCACCAGTTGACAATAATACCCTCTATACACACACACACACACACACACACACACACACACACACACACACACACACGTCAGGTAGGTGTGTGTGTGTAATTTAATGTTGCTGGTTCAGTATTTGTTTATAATAATGTACATATAAACATTATGATGTTAAATATAGTACTTATAAATATTTCTTGTACTTCCTTTTTATTGATTCCCTCCTTGCATGAAAACCTAGTTTCACAAAGGACCAGAAATTTTAATTTTTTCTTTCCTTTTCCTTTTTTATGAATTAGCTGCCAGAACACAGATACACCTCAAGCTTTTGTCACAGAGGGAGAAAAAAATGAACAGAGAATGATACCATGGACAGAAAATGAAAATGCAGGTGCATAGATGTTGGGCACAGAAAACAAAAGGGCCGCGAAATAGTAAAGCTTCTTCTTCTGAGAGATGGGGAAGGACTTATGTGAAACTTTTCTAGCATTTTGAAAAATTAGATGTTGGGCAAACATTTGGTCTTAAGATCATATTATTCTTTACATGGAAATAACATGATGACAGGCAGCATAGTATTGTCAAGTGACTAACCTCAGGGAACCTGGTTAAAGCAAAAATCTGGCAGTAGTGGAAAGTGCTTATGATAGGTAAGCAATTTCTGTTGATTTGTATGTAACAAGTTCACTTTTTCAATCCCACCTTTTCCAAAGACAGACTCCAATCCTGATAAAGAACTTCTGAGGTTCCAAAGGAAGAGTGGGGGATCACATAAATAACCCCTAATTTCCTGCCTTTTTCCTCCTATGTAGACTAAGAATTGTATTTGAACATATTAGCCTTGGCCTAGCCTGCCAGCATTGCCTCCACAACATCCTGTTTTATTAACTACATTCTTAGGTCAAGTGAAAGTTAATGCTGAATCTGCTATTAGTGAAGGAGTTATCACCAGTATGCAGCAAATGCCTTTTCTTTAGCAAGTTAGGGACCCAGTATAACAGTCTTCAAGATTTCAATGCAACCTAACTCCTAAAAGCGTAGGGTCTCTATGGAGATCTCAGGAGAAATATGAGTTTCAAGAACTGAACCCTCTTTCTCTTTCATGGGTCATCTAAGTCCTCCCCACTACCTCATCCAAGGGAGCAATCATGCAAAACCTCCCAGGTCATTATCTTGTTTCCCCCTATCACATGTAGGTTTTTATATCAATTGTATAGTGGTTGAAAAGCATGGCCCATGTAACTTTGCAATGATTTAAACTATCAAGAGTGCAGAGCAAGGGAAAATCCCTTCAGAGTCCAAACTCATAGGGCCTGGCTATACTGCCCTTTATCAAGCTAAGGGGTGAAGCATGGCAGGGCTACTCCTAATGCACTACAGCCTTTAAAAATTGTGTTGCCGCTGCCATTTGATATGCTTCTTGTACTGCTCTGTAAGCATACCTGAGAGAGCTATTGCCATATGCCCAACACCACTCTGATGTGGCTACATTTCTTCAGGCTGTATTGAACCTAGAGTGGATATGCTATCTTTCACTGTGGCACTCTAGCATGGTCCAGAGGTGGTGTGGAAATGCTCATAGGGTTTTGCGACTGTCCTTCTGTGTCGCAATAGTCTGTATAGTAGACATTTTGGCCTTACGTCTCTCTCTGCTTCCTAATATTGAAGTGCTGTAAGCTGGGTAAACTGGTAAACAGTGTAAAAACTATTTAGAACTTACACATTGATACTTTTGTTATAGAAAGTCTGGTAAATAGTTAAAGTCATTCAGCAGTGAATTAGTGTTATTTCTTGAAATCATTTGTCTTTGATTGAGGTAGGTTCATATTTTAATGTTAGTACAATAGGTGCAACTAATAAATGTCAAAGAACACCCCTGAAAAAGATCAAATACTAATGGCTAAGTCAATCTCTGTAATTTAAGTATAATCAGTCTTAACTGTTTGAATGGATTTTGGTCAGATATGAAGGATTTTATGTTTTTAGCGACTCTATTCTATTGAACTTTGGGTCAAAATAAGCCCTTGAACAACTTTTTTTGAAGCAAGTAGTTGTACCTATTTACATCAAGGCTGAATTTGCTTTGTCCTATGTAAAGAAGTCAGAAGTGATTTAACATGTCAGTCAGCTATGCAGACACCCAGGGTATGTATGTGTACACCTCTTGTGCATTCCTTCTATTCATGGAACACACTTCTGATGTGAAAAGACATTATCATTCTGGGTTGTTGGTCAGCTTCTTTGTTACAATAACTACTTGAGCAGATTGTAGCATAAGAGGCCAGTTTCTTTGTCATTCTGTAATCTGGTTTGTATATTAGATACATTTTTATTTAAAAACTGGAATTCATGTGAAAACTAGACTCACAATGATTTTAAGGCAGTAGGGAAAAAAACCAATGAAACTGAGGCATTTTGGATCTTTAATATGGTAGATCTTGAATTTTAGCTAAGTGCCATATCAATTTTTTTTAAAGTAAATTTTCAAGGCATGATTATTACATAGCTGATGGAAATAAATCACTAATTGTATAAAATATATATGTAAAATGGAAAAATATTTATGAAAGAAAAACTGTATGTTTGATTTGGTTAATTGTGTTTCCAGTACTCAGTGTAGGAAAAAAAGTTAGTTAAACTATTAAACCAGTCAAACTCCGCCCTGTTAAGGGACTTTAGTTTTCAGTATTGCTCCTGGCTTAGCATTAAAACCATATCATATGACCATTATCTTGATGGATGTATAATCCTGTGCAATGGAAGTATATCCTGGGGTGCACAGTTTAAATCGTGTAGTTTTAGCCAAAGTCAGACAGGAATCCATTGCATGTTTTCTACTTATCCTTCACATTCCACAAATTGAGAAAAAAAACTAGAGAGAAGAGTGTAAACAAAGTAATTCATAGCAGATGGGGTGAAAATAAATGTTGGCAAGCACTGAGCTACCATTTCATGGTTGTGCAATCATTGACCCTTTAGTATTTTTCAATGACATCTGAAGGTGATTTGAAATTTTCCAGGCTTAGAGTCAGTCACAGAAGAAAAGATGAAGCTTTGCATTTTATAAAGGGTGCTTAGCACCTGCATTATAGCTTATCAGAAAAAAACTCCTAACAGTTTGGTATATAGCTTAGATTGTTCCCTGCTTGAGGCTTTGAGTCTGAGTGATAAGATGACATTATGAGCACATTATCTTGCATGTGCTGATTTAACAAGCTGTTGAAATTTTGCCAGGTAAAATAGTTCAGGAGCAGCATTGCTAAAAAGACAAATAGCATGAGTAAAGACCCTCTACTTTCTTTAATTAAACATATTCCATTTAAATATCCAGGAAGCAGTAGATTTTTTAAATTCTATCAGCCTTGAAGTTGTATGATAACTCACAGGATGAACTGGCTGATGTGATCTGACTTGTACTAAAAGTTTTAAGTTTTACTAGAGGTGGCACAGAACTGAGCAACAGCAATATCATTTTTATAAATTGTTTTTGAGAAATGAGCTGAAAAATGAGTGACTAACTAATGTTACTAATTAATGTTACTTGATAAATTCTTGCCTGACTTATGTTTGCAAGCTGTACAAGAAGAACCCATATGAATAAGCCTTGAGTGGCCAGAGCTTTCAGTGGCTTCACTGAAGTTAGTAAGGTTGGGCCACTTTGCACTAGTTGAGGATCTCATCCATAATTCCCAAAATCAGGAAGAACCACTATAAGATTTCTTCTATTTCCTCAGGTGTTTATCAGTCTCATCTTCATATTACCTAGCTTCCAGCATACCACAGACATTGAATTTTACCCATTAATTCTTGTGCTGAGCAAAATAACGTCGTTAAACAACATATCTTTTAAAAAGATACCCACTCTTAAGGTAAAGATTTCAAACAAAGGAGAATCAACCACATCTATTGGCATTGCATTTTAATGGTTAATTACTCTGAGTTTTAAAAAAAATGTTCCTTAGAGATTCAATTTTCAGTCACTAGATGCTGTTCTATTTTTGCCAGTTAGGTCAAAGAACCCTTCTGCATAAGATGTCTTTTTCTCTGCGTAGGTTTTTATGAACTATGATTTCTTCTTCTTTTTAAAATAAATTGAGAATGTATTTATCTTCTAACTGAAGAACTTGTGTTAATTCTTCTTGGAATTAGGTCATTCACAAGCATTTTGTGTAAGCATCAATGCTGGAAATTCAAAATTAGATCTATGTTGGCTAGTTTTATTTGGACTCAAAGGTTAGATGACATTATTTTTCTTCCATGACTGGACATTTGTTTATTCTTAAAATTGCATTGGCAGTGTAAGTATTTACATTATGAGTTCAAAATTTCATAATATGTCCTTAAAGTTTGCTCTTTCCAGAAGCTTTCCTCCCAGCATTCTCATTTGCTGGGTTGTTTTTTGGAAAGCCAATATTAAAATGGTGCCAATAGTCAGGCCAAAATTAATCCTGTTTATCCAAATAAATGTTTATGGAGGATTTTGGTGAGTATTCATGTGGCTATAAATGGACATCTACTTTGACTGCGTTCTAGCAAAGTCAATAGCTTCATGTACCTATTGATATCACTAGAACAATAATAAGCTTTCCCTGTGCTTATCCATCTTAGTTAAAATATCCTGGCTTGAATCAAACATGGTTCTCATGTTTTTAGCCCTTTTGACTCTGTCTACAATACTTTCTTTGTTAGTGTGTTCTTGCAGATGTTTTATTCTATCAGTGCTACCATGTAACACTAGCTTCATCCTGTGACTGTGTTTCAGTAATCAATCAAGTTAAGTATGCTTGTTGGTCCTAAAGCCTAACAAACTTAGACTCCGATTCAGGAAAATACTTAAGCGTTTGCTTAAATGTTGTTCTGAAGAGGCATGATTTTCTGAATTAGAGCTGTAGAAGGGGATGTATTATTTATTTTCTTGTCTTTCTATTTTGAATTTTCTAGAGTAACGTTAGACAACAACTTAGATAACAACTTATACTATATAATCTTCTTTCTTAAGATGCAGTTTAGTTACAGCCCTAATAACTGCAACTCCTTGGAAACATTCCTACCCGCTGAGTCACAGCAGACGTAACCCTCAACGCTCCAGAATTTAATAGCAAAAACAATCTCACTCTGGGAAGACTGGAATTCTTTGCATCAGCTAAGACGATTTAACAACTGTCAGTTCTGCCCAGAGAGTAAAGGTAAACATATCAAGCATTTGGAAGGAGGTATTTGGGGGTGCTTTCTAAAGCCTTGAATAGAAATAATTTTGAAACCCATAAAATTGGAACAGTGATATCTGTGTTGTTTAAGAATGGATCTAAGTATTTTGCTAAAATATGTAGTTATATTCTTCTTTCCTCGCTCTTCCCATCTAAACAGGGTCGCTGTTGTGGATCCTGGCTCCCCACTGGCTTCGGTCATATATGTCTTCTTCTTCCAACTCCTCTCATGTCCCTCTCCACTATATCTCTCCATCTCATCTTCAGCCTTCCTCTTCCCCTTCTCCCTGGTAGTGCCATTCTGGTAACTTCTTTTCCCACACATTCTTCCAGACTCATAAACACAAACTAAGATATTTAGTTCAGAATGTATTTGAATGCACTGGCAAATGAATTGCATGTAGATTACCATAGTTATTACTGCCTAATTAAAAGTGATATAATGCTTTGATAGTACCATTTCTACAAATATAATTTAGTTTTTAGCACCACCTAAAAGACAAAAAAAAAAGTCCTTGAAGGTTTTTTAAATCGATCAACTTACATTTTTGGCAAGAGATATCACTTTTTTTTATTAGTATCCTGTGTAAGGCACAAGATGGTCTAATATTTTAACTGTACATTTTTTACTTTTGCAATATTTTAATGTCATAGAATCATAGAAAATTAGGGTTGGAAGGGACCTCAGGATGTCATCTAGTCCAAACCCCTGCTCAAAGCAAGAGCATGTCCAACTATATCATCCCAGCCATGGCTTTGTCTAGCTGGGTCTTAAAAACCTCCAAGGATGGAGATTCCACTATCTCTCTGGGTAACCTGTTCCAGTGCTTTACTACCCTCTTAGTGAGAAAGTTCTTCCTAATATCTAACTTAAACTTCACTTGCTGCAACTTGAGACCGTTGCTCCTTGTTCTGTCATCTGCCACCAGAGAACAGTCTAGTTCCATCCTCTTTGGAACCAACCTCCAGGTAGTTGAAGTCTGTTATTAAATCCTTCCTCAGCCTTCTCTTTTTCAGACTAAACAAGCCCAGTTCCCTCAGCCTCTCCTCAGAAGTCATGTGCCCTAGCCCTCTAACCATTTGCATTGCCCTCTGCTTGACACTTTTCTATCTGTCCACATCCTTTCTGTGGTGGGGGCCCAAAACTGGACACAGTAATCCAGGTATGGCCTCAACAGTGCCAAACAGAAGAAACTAATCACTTTCCTCAATCTGCTGGCAACACTTGTACTACTGGAGCCCAGTATCCTGTTAGCCTTCTTTGCAACAAGGGCACGATGTTGGTTCCTATCCAGCTTATTGTCCACTGTAACCCCCAGGTCCTTTTCTGCAGACTGCTGCTTAGCCGGTCTGTCCCCAGTCTGTACCGGTGCATAGGATTGTTCTGTCCAAAGTGCAAGATTGGTACTTGACCTTATTGAACTTCATGAGATTTCTTTTGGTCCAATCCTCCAACTTTTGAGGTCACTCTGAATCCTAGTCCTACCCTCCAGCATATTTACTTCTCCAACCAGTTTGCTGTAATCTGCAAATTTACTGAGAGTGCACTCCATCCCATCCTCCAGATTGGTAATATTGAATAAAAGCAACCCTGGGACTGACCCCTGAGGCACTCTACTTGATTACCCTTTGAGCCTGATGATCCAGCCAGTTTTCTATCCACCTTACAGTTCATTCATCTATCAAATACTTCTTTAGCTTGCTTGTAAGAATTTTGTGGGAAACCATATCAAAAGCCTTATTAAAGTCAAGGCATAATGTCTGTTTGACAGACAGTCATTGAAGGACTTTGAAGAAGACCTAAATGCTGGCAGGAATTTGAATAAATTGGGATTTTTAGAAACTGCATGTGTAATGATCATATGGAAGACTGTTCAAAGAGTGCTTCCTATAACTAAGATATTTCACAAAGAGCACACATTCCAAATATGTTTTCACTATTGTATGGATACCATTACTTTCCTAGGAATGAAATAGTAGAGCTTCTCAAGAGCTGGCCATAAGCCGTAAAACAATTACATCTAAAGGTAATCCTTTTTTGGAGAGAGTGGTATGGAATTGCACCTTCAGATCAGAATAATATGCATTAAGTGTGCTTATCTCTGATGGCCATGAGTAAGTCATGGTGTATGGTATACTGATGATATTCAATCTGTAAAATCCATAATTGAAAGTAAATATTTTCATGTGAAGGGCTGCCATCTGTACATTTTCTGCTTGCTTTACTGCCAGATATCTGCATTATAAAGAAGAGTCTTAAAAATTTCTCACCACATTTAATCTCTTTGGGTTCAGTGAAGTTAGCTACAGAAACCCACCCCCCCCAAAAAATCATGAAATTGATGTCAGCTGTGTTGTGACTGAGTTTTCGATAACAGCAGGCAGTTTTATTAGAATGAAGACATTTGTTTGCTGCTTTATATTTGAAAATTCATTAGCTATAATAGTCTCTTCCAAGGCTTCCCAATTCATTTAATGAATTGCTTTACCTCGCATTTCTGATTAACATGTTTTATATAAGAAAAAAATATGAGGTGTTTATATGCATAAAGAGATTAGTAGACTTTGGAAACATTCTCCCTGCAGGAGTTTGAATTTATCTAAAGAAGTGCACACCTTTAATTTTTGGTATCTTGCAGAATAGGATGAAAACACTTTGCTTCTCAAAGACTGGCTGCTAAAAACAGATTTTTATGAGCTGTTGTTGCAAGTTTTATTTCCTGCCAAAGAAAAACAATGCTTCTTATGTGAATAATAAATTTGGCCTGTCAATTCTACTAATTTATCTGAGGACATAGTTAGTGTTGGTAAAGCACTTTTTAAATAATACATGTAATGCAGTTAAGTATTAATACATAATTTAATATATGCAAATTATATATATATATATAATTTGATTCTGTAGTTCTTACTCTTACCAGAATTAATATGATAATTCATAGCACTGATTTTGCACCTTATTTTGGCAAAGCACTGATTGCAGGATACTTAAAGCTGTCAGAGCTGGATATGAAGGGAGGAATTGTATGGTTTGAGTTCTGGAATAGCTGGAATCTCTCCCTGCATCTGTCCTGTTACTGGAAAGGGTACTTACAGATAGAAATGCCAAAAGTATACAGAATGTTGAACCATGACATTGCATTCATAAAATGTATATATGCAAGTTAAATGGGCAGAACAATTTAATTGGAAAGAAGAGAGGAATTGCATAGCTTCTCAAATGTCATGTTTGGCTAAGCATTCACAGTGTCTCAGTGTTTTAACATGTAATAGAAAAAATAAGAAGTGTATGGAAGGTAGGCTAACAAAGTCAATTTTCATAGTGGATGTATATCAACGATACATCCATTGGTAACCTTGACTTGATTAAACACTGCAGCTGATCTAACTATATTTGTCTTCTAATGAGCTTCCAACTCATGTTTAAAGAAGGCTTTCATGGATGGGGCAGCAATCCATGCAAGCCTCCTTTTAATATGAATCACACTTTAAATACAAAGGTTACTTCATTTGCAGGAGACATACGATTCTAACTGGACTAACTATAATGTCTTAAGCATTCTATTCATATTTTGTAGTTTAAATGCAATAGATAGGCCACAAGGTACAAGGGTGATGGAAAGAACTGTGCCTTGTGAAACCCACATGTGCATCATCTTGCTTGAATACTATATAAGACTACATTCATTACTCCCTTGAGAAAGTAAAGTTAGTACAGTTGTCATGATATATAGTCCTTGAAAGATTGGCATTGCACTTAAAGCTTTCAGAATGGTGACCTCTTGGTGAAACATGTGGGCCTCAGGGATCTATTTGTTGCTTCTGAAAATAAAGCCCCTTCTGTTATACATACCAGATGGATATGAATTATTCAATAAAAGAATAATAGTTCCTGCGTTCTAGTCGTCATATCCTAGTCAAGCGACAAAGGACTTAAGGAACACAACTGAGATATTTGGAACTAGAAACCATAAGTTATGTGCAGGTTGACTGGCTACCCAGTATACTCTTAGGCCAGAATTCTGTTTCAATTTATATACCTAAATGGTAGTTTTCCAGCCTTGTAAGTGTCATTCTGACCTAGAACCTAAGTCTCCCACTTCTTTGGTGAGTGCCCTAACCACTTAGCTGTTGGGGCTAAAACATGGAAGGATCCTCCTCCCCTCCCCACTCTTGTCCATCCCCTTCTGCTTCTCCAGCATCCAACCCCAGCTAGTCATGGGTTTTTACTAGGTAGAATTTTGTGTCTTATGCATATCTGGTATACACATGTATATGATTGCAGGCTCTCTAGCCAGGGCAGAGCCTGTCAAGCAAACTACTGCCCATGTTATCTGGATGAAAAAAATGCAAACTGTGCATAAGTGCCAAAAATGTCAGTTATATGGTTGGAAAACTGCCATTTAGGCTCACAAAGGGAAAAAGGATTGAGCTCTTCAGTCGCTCATATTCCACAATGGACAGAAATCCACTGCAATTCCAGGTGACAACAGCTATTTTCAAAATTATAGTAACTACAACACCAGAATGACAACCTTAGGTAAGTAAAAGTACCTAACATTAATGATGATCAAAACTCCCAGATTCATATCAGTGTTCCATGACAGGCTGTTTGTCTAAATTTTACTTTCATTAAAGCTAAAATGTATAGGGCTGAATTGGTGTAAGAAAGAGCAGAATCTGGTTCTTCACAGTTCAGCTAAATTTTCGGATTCAGAAAATGTATAGACAGGTAATATTCTACCCAGAAAATTGGATAACATGAACAATATAAGATTATGTTTCAGAAAGTGTATGACAGAGAGAATCTAGGTTTAGATTTTTAGGTCACACTATGTTAAAAATATTCATGAATAGTTTGTGAAGGCTTACTTAGTTATTAATAAATTATATAAATATGTAACGGGCTAAGTACTATAGTTTATCATTAGCACTTTAGTTGTGTCTATTAGAAATGTCTATAAACCATGGTTATATATAGATTGGATTGTACAATTGGATAACAGTGGATGAAAGAATGCCAAGACCTGGCTATGCAGGCAAACCAGGCCCTGGCCACCCTCCCACAAGGGGAGGCTCAGAACCTCTGCAGCAACCCAGTGCCGTCCCAGCCAGAAAAACTCCAGCGCCCGTCTCTGGAGTCCTGCCAGGACCTCAGGGGGCACAGGTAGGGTGTGTAAGCGGTGCTAGAGCATGGATTGGACCAACTGGTTCAGCACCAGCACTCTCCCACGCAGGGAGAGACATTTCAGGAGCCCTGGCCATGCCCAGAGCTGCTCCACCACCCTTACCTCCAGCTGGTGACAGTTCTCCAGCAAGGAGGGGTCTGTGGGGGACAGGTAGACCCCCAAGTAGAGCAGCGAGCCCATGATCCAGCAGATCCTGTGGAGCATGGGTGGGAATGAGGCCACCTGTCACCCACTGCCAGGCCAAAGCTTTTGACCCAGTTGACCCAGGCAGAGGAGGCCGCAGAGTACAATGCCTGGCAGGCCTCCACCTGCACCAGGTAGCTCAAGTCCTGGACCATAAGGAGTACGTCGTCAGCATACGCTGACAGGACCAGCTACACCACTGGCTCCCAGAACATCAACCCCACCACCCACTTCCGCCGGAGAACGAGGAAGGGCTCCAGGGACAAGGTGGACAACAGCAGACAGCCTTGACGCACCCCTCTCCTGAACGGGATGGGCTCCATCGGGGTCCAGTTGAGCGTGACCAAACATTCTGCAGAGGTGTACAGCACCTAAAGAGCCCACACAAAGTGGGGCCCAAAGCCAAAGACCCACAGTGTGCCTGTGAGGTACCCACGATCCACTCTGTCAAACGCCTTCTCCTGGTCCAGGGACAGGAGGGAGAAAGACAGGCCCTCCTGGCGTGCTAGCTCCAGGAGGTCCCGAACCAGGTACAGGTTGTCGAAGATGGAATGTCTGGGCACTGTGTACGTCTGGTTGGGATGGATCACAACTGTCAGCATGGACCACAGGCACAGCGAGATGGCCTTCACTACCACCTTGTAGTCCATGCAGAGGAGGGACACGGGACGCCAATTTCTTAGGTCATGGGGATCCCCCTTCTTCGGTAGAAGGGTCAGCATGGGTCTCTGGCATGACAGGGGGAGTTCCCCACTTCTCTCGGATTCGGCCCAGACTGCGGCAAGGTCTAGGCCAAGGATGTCCCAGAAGGCCCAGTAAAACTCCGTGGTCAGCCCATCGATGCCCGGTGCCTTGTTGCCAGGCACCAGGAGGAGGGCAGCTAAAAACTCAGCAAGAGTGAGAGGAGCTTCCAGCCGGTCCTAGTCGCCCATGCTGACCTGTGGGAGTCCTCCCACAGGGTCTGACAGGCTTCGGTGGCAGTCAGATCCAGGGAGAAGAGCTCTTCATAGAAGGCCCGCACGCACTGGCACATCTCACCTGGATCCATGAGGGGGGTGCCATCACCCACCAGAAGGCAGGTGATGTACTTTCTGGCCTCCCACCTCCTCTCCAGGGCATAGAAGAAGTGGGAGCCATGGTCCATCTCCTGAAGGAGCTGGATGTGCGAGCAGACAAATGCACCACGGGTGTGGTGGTTATCCAGAGCATGAAGCCTCTCTCGCCTCTCCCGCCTCTCTCCGCAGAGGGACGGGTTGGTTGTGTTGGTGGCCAGGTGCCTCTCCAGCTCTACACTTCCCACTCAAGCTGCTCCCAGACCACCTCCCTCTGCCGGGTGTGTCCCTGAGTATAGCTGCAGCAAAAAAGCCGGATGCGCACCTTCCCCACATCCCACCATCTCCTAGCTGAGGGGAAAGCTGCCCATTGATCCCACCAGGCTAGCCAGAACTCTCAGAAGGCCTCCCTGAAGCCCACATCCTCCAGCAGACTGGCACTGAAATGCCAGTAGGCCGACCCCAGATGCCCAGGCCCTAGCACAACCTGGGCCCAGACAAGATGGTGATCACTGAAAGGGGTCGGCTGGATGCCAGAGGAGTGAGCCCAGGCAAAGTGCAGCAAAGAGATATAAACCTGGTCCAGCTGGGAGTGGCATGCCCTCATATAGGTGAAAGCAGCAGGGTCAGTAGGGTGACAGGCATGCTAGATGTCCACCAGGGAGTAGTCCATCAGGATCTCCCCGAGGACATCCACCGTGGCCTGGTTCTACTTCCTGCCTGACTGATCTTGAGCATGTAGGGTGACATTAAACTCCCCACTAAGGACAAGGTACTCACAAGGGTTGAGGGTGCTGGTGTATGTGGCCGCCTGGTGGAAGAAATCCGCCAACTCTGGGTCCCTCACAGGCGTGTACACATTTAGAAGGTTCAGGACCAGCCCCTGCACCAGGACCCGGAGGTGCAGCAGGCAACCCGGCACCACCTAAACATCCTGGAGAATCTCTGGCTGCAGGCCTAGGGAGAACAGAGTGGCCACCCGGCCTGAGGTGGCTCAGAGGTAACTAAAAAAGACCCTGCCTCCCCACTCCAGCCACCAATTTGGTTCATCAGCTGGAGTCGTCAAGGTCTCCTGCAAGAATACTATAGGTTACCCTCCCTCCTGAAGGAAGGAGAGCACTCGGCACCTCTGAAGACCCTTCCTGCAGCCATGGACATTGAGGGTCACGATCTTAAATGACCTCATAACTGGGGGGGTGGAGTAGAGGGTTCAGCATGGGCCTCACGCATCTCAACACCTGGTGTGGAGCCCACCAGTTCGCATAGCACCCTCCCATATGTATAGATGGTATCTATGAAACTGCGGGCCCACCTATAGATCTAGGCATTCTAGCTTTTGGGCCCCTTACCTTCCCTCGCCAGTGCAGCAGTGGCAAGGACACTGTCAAAATCTCCCCAGCAGTCCAAGGCTAGCTGTACCTTGCTGGCAGACTGGCAGGTATAGTCATGGTTAAGAAATGCAAGTAGCTCACTCCTGGGGACCGCTGGGACCAAGAGGTCTTCAGGCTCCATGGAGCCTACTGGTTCTCAGGCATCCCCCTCCTGGTCCTGGAGCTCAGAGGGCTCCTTAGACACCATCTGAACCCCCCAGTCCCCTAAGACCCCAGATTCTGGTTGGGATTAGGAGAGCTCTGCAGCCCCTGGGACAGCGGTGGGAGTAGGGCTCCTTCACAAGATGGTGAGGTAGAGCTGGAGCCCCAGGGGTTCTGTGCAGGGTCCCCGCTGAGATCGGCCTGTTGATTAGGGGACCCCACCATGACCCCCTCTGGTGTGGGGCTATGAGGCAGGCTGGAGGTGAGGTTTTTCTGGGAGGGGGAGGGAAGAGACCTGCTAGGCACCGGTGTGACTCTAGCATCTGCCTCAGGGTCCTGGGAAAGGGGACCTCCTCCCTCACAACTCACTGGGGTGAACCCCAGGGCCTCTGTATCCCCCAGATCAAAAGAGGGAGGAGGCTCTGCTGCCAGGCCTTCCTTTGGGTAGGCCTCAGCGCCCCTAGTTTCAGGGAGTAGGTCCTGGTCAGCAGAATTAGGGGCTTCTTCCATGGACTCCTGTTCAGGACTATCTAGCAGCCCTGAAACCTTCTCCATGGGGATCACCAGTTTGATCTTTCCTGGGGGTGGGGTGTCAGGCACAGCTGGAGAGGCCCCTGGAGGCTGGGCCCCTCCTTCCCCCCATATGGTGGTCTTGGGAGGGGTAGAGAAGCCCCCCATGTCAGAAGGCTCCAGCTGTGCCTGAGCCTTCCTCTTGCCTTTATGCCCAGACAGGACCTGCACCCAGTCAGCCATTGTAGTTGTCCACAGCTGGACAGGCTCCAGCAAGAGAAGGTGAGGGTTGCGGGGGTGGGGCA
Organism: Alligator sinensis; assembly: GCF_000455745.1. NCBI lineage: Eukaryota > Metazoa > Chordata > Crocodylia > Alligatoridae > Alligator > Alligator sinensis. Next base: position 1,179,388 of record NW_005841846.1, on the reverse strand, counting down.
GCCATGACAGGGGTATGACCAGGGGCAGAGGGGCCCTGCTCCCTCTCTCCCCCCAGTTGCTGCTGCCTGGGACTCCGCTAAACTTGGTTGGGGGGCAGGGTCCCTTGAGCTCACGGCGGGGCTCATAGTGGTAGCTGGGGTGCCAGGGGGACTTGAGGGGGGTGGGGTGCTGGTGGTAGAGGCACCCCTTTTTTCAGTGGGGACCCACAGACACCCTCCCCTCCTGGCCCATGGGGCACTCATGATGCAAGTGCCCCAGGGCATGGCACTGAAAGCACTGCAGGTCCCCCAGTATATAGAAAATCTTCACCAGGGCCCCTGATAAAGAATTGCCAGGCACCCCTCAGCCACCAGTTGTGGTCCCGCTGCCAGCTGGATCATGACCTGGTGATAGAAAGAATGCACGTGGTGGAGGCCAGGGTCTCGGCATCCTAGTGAGAGGCCCACCACTGGGGAGATAACTCTCCCCAGGGTTTGGAGCTTGGGGAGCAGGGCCCAACTGGGGATATAGGGAGGGATGGAGCTGAGGACCACCCTGGTCCCCAGCTCTTCTAGAGGCTCAAAGGGGACGCACTCGCCCTCCACTATGAGCCCCCTCTCTACCGCTTTTTGTGCAGTGGCCTCCAAGGCAAGGAAAAAGACCCCTTGCCATGAAAGTGGGAGGCCGCCACGATCTTGGGGGCCCCCACTACCCAAGCTAGGGTCTGCACCCAGGTCTCAAAGTGCAAGTTCTCCTGCTTGGGCAGTTGGCACTTCACCCCATGCCTGCGGGTGAGTGTCGGAAAGGGGGCCCCACTCCCCAAGCTGGAAGGGCCGGCAGTGGAGGGTCCAGGGCCCCCCAGCTTCAGGTCTCCCCACAGCTACCTGTGCATAGCTGAGGTTCCCCCCACCCCAGGAGGCCACATTGGTGGGGCCAGAGCTAGGGCCAGGGACAGCTGAGTGGATGTGCTGGCTGGTGTAGTGCACCTGGTCCCCTCAGGTGCTGGTGGTCTAGGCTTGGGGTCAGGGTCCTTGCACTTCCCACCGCCAGCTGTGGAGGAGGCTGAAGAGGAGCCCTTCTCACTGCCCTTGCCCTTGGTCCCCGATTATGAGAGAGGGGGCTTGGGAACCCCTCCGGAGGGGGGGTCCTGGCCAGGGGAGACCCCCTGGCCCTGTTGGCTCCCTACTGGAGTCCCACCTGTCCCTGCAGTGAGGTTGCAGGCTTCTCCACCCTGAGAGGAAGTTGGTTGGACTCTGCCTCCAGGGTGGAGGCTGCAGGGGCATGCATCTCCTTGGTGGCTTGGCCCCCATAGTGGGGGCTACAGAAAGCTCTGGGGGGGCAGATGGCCCCTCAGAAGTTTCCTGCCCTGCCATTGTTTCACACAAGGGCAGGGAAGACGATAAAGAAAAACAGAATATCCCATGGGGCTCGTGAATCTAGTAGGGGCAGGCTTTGATTGTGGGGGGAAAGGGGGATAGGGAGGAAGAGGGCTGAAGCTCACTGAGCTACAGCCCCACAGGAAAAAAACTGGGAGGCCTATACTTTGAGAATGTGGGGGAGGACACACACACACACACACACACACACACACACGGGCTGGGGAAGCTTGAGCTGGCTTACTCAGTCACACAACAAACACCAGGTCAGGGGGAGTGAACCACAGGCCTTACCACACAAGGGCAAAAACACACAGGGAAGGCTGCTGAGGCGGATGTAAAGGATGGCTGGAGCAGTGGAAGGGCTTTGTTTCTGGAAGATCTGTCCAGAAACCCCTCAGGCCTCCAGCCAGATGCTTGGCAGCAGAGCAGTAGGCAGGAAGATGAATCAGGATCAGATGCAGTGAAGTAGCTGTGGGGGAGGGCACGAGCAGTCAGTCAACGCAAAAACACACAGGGAAGGCTGCTGAGGCGGATGTAAAGGATGGCTGGAGCAGTGGAAGGGCTTTGTTTCTGGAAGATCTGTCCAGAAACCCCTCAGGCCTCCAGCCAGATGCTTGGCAGCAGAGCAGTAGGCAGGAAGATGAATCAGGATCAGATGCAGTGAAGTAGCTGTGGGGGAGGGCACGAGCAGTCAGTCAACTAGGAAGTAATCCAGTGCAGGTATGGTGTCAGGTGGTGCAGAAGGAAATCTCCCTCTCTCCTGAGAAGGGGCAGCAGCAGAAACAATAGCAGCAGCAGCAGTGATGGGGGGTGGTGGGAGCCATCCAGTTCAACCACTGAGGGTGTGCTTCTGGTGAAAGTGGAGGTGAAGGTTGGGGTGCCCTGCCAAGGCAGCTGGGGCAGGCAAGGTACCTTTAGGGTCTGGCAGTGATGGTGGGGGAGGGGGCCACAGGCAGAGCAGGCTCCCTCCCCAAGCTGTCCCCAGACTGTGGCTTGGTGGCAGGCTGGGCAGCAGGCCGGAATAGGGGTGCAGAAGCTGGGGTGTGGTGCAATGCAGTGGGCCCCTCCCTGAGGGGGTGCATCAGCATGCAGCAGAGGACCCCCCCTTGCGGGGGCAGGCAGCAGCATCCCAAGGCAGGAAGGGGTTCAGCCCACTCACTCCTGTCATGGGTGATCTAAATGGTTGTCATGGGTGATCTAAATTACCTGGACATTTGCTGGGAGGAGCAGTCAGCCAGGTCAGACTGTTCCAGGAGGTTCCTGGCTGAGATACAGGACCTCCACTTAACCCAGGAGGTGCACAGTCCCACCAGAGGAAATGCCCTGTTGGACCTGGTCCTGGCCACAGGCGATGATCTGGTAAGGGGGCTCCAGGTCCTTGACCACCTGGGTGATAGCGATCATGGCTTGCTGGAATTCACCATCCAGCGCAGGGTGTCAAGGGCCTGCAGCAAGGTGGTAGCCCTAGACTTCAAGAGGGCCAACTTCAACGAGTTGAAGAGATTAGTGGGAGAGGCGCTGGGGTTCTCGAGGGCAGGGGAACTCAGTGCCCAAGATTAGTGGTTGTTCCTTAAGGAGACGATACTCAGGGCCCAAGGGGTGACAATCCCAACAAGAAGCAAGGGGGGCAAGAGTGCCCAAAAGCCCCCCTGGCTCACCAAGGACGTCTGAGAATGCCTGGTTGCCAAAAAGGCGGCATACACCCGGTGGAAGGGGGGGGCTATCTTCAAAGAGGAGTATACCTCCACTGCTCGGGCCTGTACGGGGGCTGTTAGGAAAGCTAAGGCAGACATAGAGCTAGGACTAGTGTCCAAGATCAAAGATAATAAAAAGTCCTTTTTCAAATATATAGGGAGGATGAAGAAGGCACCGGGAAATGTGGGGCCCCTGCAAGATATGCTGGGCAATTCGGTGGTTGCGCCAGAGGAGAAGGCAGACCTCTTTAACAAATTCATCACCTCCGTTTTCTTGTGCAAGGACCGGGACTCCCCCACCATGATTCAAGACGGACTCGAGGGGAACGCCTCCAGACCTAAGGTTGAGGAGGACTGGATTAGAGTGCTTCTGGAGGGGCTGGACATGTTCAAATCAGCAGGTCCAGATGCTCTCCACCCCAGGGTGTTGAGGGAGCTAGCAGGGGTTATTGCAGGGGCCTTGGTATGGCTTTACGAGCGCTCATGGTGCTCGGGCCAGGTGCCAGATGATTGGAAGATAGCCAATGTGGTCCCCATCTTTAAAAAAGGGAGGAGGGAGGACCCGGGCAACTATAGGCCCATCATTCTTACGTCAATCCTGGGGAAACTCTTTGAGAAGATCATAAAGGAGCACATCTGTGATGGGCCAGCATCAGGGATGATGCTCAAGGGCAACCAGCACGGTTTCATTAGGGGCAGGTCATGTCAGACCAACCTGATTGCCTTTTACAATCAGGTCACAAAAGCATTGGATGCATGTGTCGCCGTGGATGTAGTCTTTCTGGACTTCAGCAAGGCCTTTGACACTGTTGACCACCCCATCCTCATTAAAAAACTAGGCAACTGTGGCATCGATGCCTACACCATCAGATGGATTGCAAATTGGCTGAAGGGTCGTACTCAGAGGGTGGTGGTGGATGGGTCATATTTGATCTGGGGGGAAGTGGGCAGCGGAGTCCACCAGGGGTCAGTCCTTGGGCCCACGCCGTTCAATTTCTTTATCAGCAATTTGGACAACGGGGTGAAAAGCAACCTGTTTAAATTTGCTGATGATACCAAAATTTGGGGTGAGGTGGGAACACTAGTAGGGAGGGAAAGACTGCAGCAAGACCTGGATAGGTTGCAGGGGTGGGCTAACAAAAACAGGATGCGTTTCAATACTGACAAGTGCAGGGTGCTTCACTTAGGCAATAGTAACCAGCAGCACACTAATAAGATGGGAAACTCCCTTCTTGAGAGCATGGAGGCTGAAAGGGATCTTGGAGTCATTATTGACTCCAAGATGAACATGGGCCGACAATGTGGGGTCACAGTTGGCAGGGCCAACCGGACTCTATCATGCATCCACACGTGCATCTCAAGTAGGGCCAAGGAGGTGATCTGCCCCCTCTACGTGACACTGGTCAGGCCACAGCTGGAGTACTGTGTCCAGTTCTGGGTGCCCCACTTCAAGAGGGATGTGCACAACATCGAGAGGGTCCAGAGGAGGGCCACCCACATGATCGGGGGCAGCAGGGCAGACCCTACAATGAGAGGCTACGGGACCTGAACCTGTTCAGCCTTCACCAGAGAAGGCTGAGGGGGGACCTGGTGACTGTCTATAAACTCACCAGGGGGGACCAGAAGGGTTTGGGGGGTTTCCCCTAGCGCCCCCCGGGGATAACAAGGAATAATGGCCACAAGTTGTTGGAGAGTAGGTTTAAATTAGACATCCATAAGAACTACTTCACATTTAGGACGGCTAGGATCTGGAACCAACTTCCGAGGGAAGTGGTGCTGGCTCCTACCCTGGGGGGCCTTAAGAAGAGGTTTCATGCCTACCTGGCTGGGGTCATTTGAGCCCAGTTTTCCTCCTGCCCAGGCAGGGGGTCGGACTTGAAGATCTACAAGGTCCCTTCCAACCCTACTTCTATGATTCTATGAATCTCCCAAAAGCTCTGAGACCAAGCCAGGAGCTAACAGTAGCCAGAGGCAGGAAAGGGCCTGGCCATCTTCTCCTCAGAAGCTCCTGAGACCAAGCTTGCAACAACAGCAACCTGAGACAGGAAGGGGCATGGCCAACTTCCTCCCAGAAGCTCCTGAGAGCAAGTAGCCCTGAGCTGCTTGCTAGGACAGCTTTTTGTACTGATGGGGCCAGGACAGGTGCTGGCCACAGGCTCTAGCTCCCCCTGGCTGCAGATCTGGGAGGAGCCAGGCAGGGTTATTTTGGCTGAAGTGGCACAATTTGCTCCACAACAAAGTGCATGTCTGAGCACGTGCGGTGAGGCAAAAAGCCCCGGCTCAGATTTGCACCACTTCTATTTGAGCTACTGCAAGCTCATGTGCTTGCATGTGTGGATGTGCCTGACAAAAAGAGAAAACTGGGTGGGGATTTGATAACAGCCTTCATATTCCTGAAGTGTGATTATAAAGATCATAGAGATAGCCTTTTCTCTGTGACTATAGGGGACTGCACTAGGAGCAGTTGAATCAAGCTGCAGCAGAGGAAATTTAGACTAGAGATGAGAATAAACTTTCTAATTATGAGGATTGTCAAGTGTGGGAACAGGCTACCTAGAGCAGCTGTGGAATCTCCATCCCTTGAAATTTTCTACAGCAGGTTCAAAAGACAAACACTTGCCTTGGATGGCTTAAACAGAAGTGATCCTGCCTTGAGAGGGAGGCTGGACTAGAGGTCCTCCTGAGGTCCCTTCCAGCCCTACTTTCCTGTGATCCTGTGAATCCTTTATTAAAACATTTTTTTATAATTTATTTACCCATTATACATTACCTATAAATGTATCCTTAATATAAAATGTGATTGATTTTTTTTCATATTAAATTCAAATTCTCCCTAAGATAATTGGTCAGTGACCATTAAAATGAGTGGGAATGCATTCATTTTAAACATCTATTAGATAACTTTGAACAATCAAAGTCCAAGGAAATAGCATGCAGCAACATCTGAATTGAGATTGCCTAAGAATTTTCCTTCTAACATGTCATTTTCAGTTTCCTCAAAGTTGATGCACTTGCTCTGCCTGAGAATAATTCTTGCAAGATGCACCAGCAATGGACATGTTGTTTTGAAGCATGTGGGAATTCAGAGTGGGAAAAATGCAGTTTTCTGGCGAAATAAGACATACTTGTCATTTTTTAACAAGTATCAAGTGTTTGAGATTTAGACAATGGAAACCTGAAAATTGGCATGTGCCTGAATGTGCCTTTCAAAGGTGAGATTTGATTTGGCTGAATTTTAAGGGATTGAAAAACATAGTTTCCTAATGCACACTGGTTATTTTTGTACAATATGAAGAATAAAAAAAAGAATCTGCCCAGCTTCCATTGGCATTTCATATTTATGCGTATAGAAATTGAGTGGAATTTTCCACAGAGGCAATGATCTTTTAAGCACATATTGAAGTACTTTGCTGAAATGGGAGCATTAATCTCTTTCTGTTTTCAGGGTTTGTCTAACCACAAACTTGTATGGGTTTAACTTACATTCTTTTTAACTGATTTAGTCAGACCAGTGCAAAAGGCTGTTTTAGTTTGCACCAGGATTTCATTTAAAGCAGAGCAAAACAAGTCATTCTTAAACCAAAATAAAAATATGAACACAGTGATTTGCATTAGTTTAATTTAAATCAGTTTTTAAACTTAGTTTAAAACCAGTATATCTAACTCCATTAGACAAGCCCTTAACTCCCGATCTATACAGCGGGGAGTCAAGTCTACATATTTCTGAATACAATTCTGAGGAAGAAATCCAATTATTCTCCTTTCTTTCCTGTGTGGATCATTTAATATCTGTCATCTTCTGTAGTCCCAGAACACCAGGTCAAATTCATGGTGCACTTACATCAGTGTATGCAAGAGCCAAATTTGTCCCACACTTGATATTATCCATATTCCACAATTCCACAATTTCACAAGGACCAAACATTGAACCTGATTCTGATTCAACCAAAGTTAAAGAAAAAAAATATGTAATTTTAAAGGATTTGAATGGAGAAGTTATATTTTCTTTTCTTACCCTGTTTATAATTATGTGATTTCACAGCCTCTACATAACATTCTCTTAAAATACACAAATATATTTTCATTATCCATTCAAATGAATGTTGGAAATCTTCTATCAGAAGTGGTCTGCAAAGGGAAAACATTATTCTGTCCCCTTTATTTTTTAATTTTCCTAAATTAACCCCCCTATTTTAAATATATTAAAATAATAGAGGATTTTTAAGGAGCAAATATGACCATTTGTATATGTAAATTATTATTTTTGTAATGAATCCTGATCTAATTTGTTACTCTCTTTTGTAGTTTCCTCAGAATGAAGATACTGATATTGTTTACTTTTATCCTTGCAAATGGGTTGATTATGGGCATTGACACTTCGGTAAGTGTTACTTATTACTCTTGTATTCAGAATGATTATGATAAATTGAAGAACTAGTGTGATTAGCAAGATGAAATTTAGTGAAGACAACTGCAAAGTATTACCTTGGGAAAGAGACATGGAATGCACAAACACAAAATGAGAAATAAATTAACAGTAGTGTAGAAAAGGATCTGAGGGTTATACTGGAACAGAACCAATGTGATGTTGTTGATAAAAACCTCATTCTGGTATGTATTATCAGGAGTAGTGTTTAGTTTTGGTCACTATACTTTAAGAAAGATATCAACAAATTTGTGTCTCAGGAGGAGAGTAACAAGAATAAGAAGTGTGGAAAACAACCTCTGAGAAAAGATTCAAAGGACAATGTTTTTTCTGTAAAAATGAGATTGAGGACAGACACAATGGGAATTTATACACATGCTCTGGGAGTTGGAGGGGTGCACTTTAATTAGAGCGGTACTGAGAGCCACTCTAATTAAAGTGCTGAGTGTCATGTGTATCAGCGTCCCCACACTGAAAAATGGCAGTAGGGGCACTTGAACTAAAACTGGTTGAATGAGCATTAGTTCAAGCTGCCATTTTTTCAGTGTAGGGATGCTGATACAAGGAGCAGTGGAGTCTATTGGACCATGGTAATTACCACAGTCCAGCAGACTCGATTAATCAAGTTTGCTCAAATGCACTGTAACTACAGTGCATCGGAGCAGCCTTGCTGCACATGTATAGGCACTAGGCCTGTGCAAAGCAGCAAGTATTCAATTCAGCTTTGGATTCAGCTGATTCAGAGGGACAGTGATTTGATTCAGTGATTTGAATCACTGTCCCGATTTGATTTAGCTGATTTTTGGATTCAGAGATTCAGCCACCGAATCAGGCTGAATCCCCTCTGAATTGTACAGGTGGTGGCAGTGGCAGGGGTGTGGCAGCAGTGACTGGGACCCCCCCCCACTCCCCCAGCCCCCCACCATCATATTTGCTCACCCGGCCCCAATGTCCCAGCACTTGAGAGGGGAATTGATTTGGAAATTTGGGAGGTCACTGCTTGCCACTGCAGGGAGCTGGACTCAGGCTCCATGCCAATAAGTAGTGGGTGCAGGAGGCTGGACAAGGGGGGAGGGGACCATGGGGGAACCCCCACCTGACCCCATTCCCCTGCCAGCTCCCCCAGCCCCCTTGACAGCCACACTGCATCCGTGCAATGTGAGAGCTGCTGTGTGGGTGCCAGGTAGGGGGCAGGGGAGAGATCCCCTCTGGCCCGCACTGCATGGGGGAGCTTTGCCACAAGCCCTCAGAGGCCCCGATCACCAGTGCTTGATGGTCTTAAAGAAAGCCCTGCACTCAATGGCTGCATTAGCAGTGATCGGGGCGCCCCCCCTACGGGCTTGTGGCAGAGTCCCTCTGCGCAGCTGGGGGCAGTGGGGATTGCTGCTAGAACTACCATAAGAAGGGACATTGTTACATATTCTGATGTTTCCATTCCCAGGTTTGGGTAAAACAAAGGAACAAGGACATGAGTGAAAATTAAATTCAGTGAAGGAAGAAAACTTAGGTTTGATTAATTTCTATGCGAGCATAGTAAGGTGAAGTCATTAGCATGAAGCCCATTGTCTACTTTTTAATATTATTTATTGGGGTTGTGGCTAAGTTTGAGGTAATTATATTGACAGTGTTCTTAAATTCATCCCAGAGCTTTCATCACTTCAAGAATGTGTAACATTTAATCTTATTACAGTCCTCAAAAACTGGAAAATAAAAATGAACACTTGAATAGAAAAACCTTTAACTTCTCATAAACACCCTTTAAGCTAATGTATACTAAAAAATTTCTGGAAGGACTTTAGTTACTGAATAGTTCTCACAATAATTAAATAAATTATAGGGCATATATGCACATTAATAGCAGCAGCTGAATTAAATATAAGAGCATATGTCCAGGACTAGAACTGTCAGCAGCTGTTAAATACTTGTTCTAAATGCAGAGCATTAACAACTGTATTCTTAAAGCAGACATAACAGGTTATGTTCAGTCTGGTTTTAATCAGTGACACATTTATTCACACACAGAGTTGCTATCAAAATAGCATTTCTCTGACTATTCTGACAGTATCAGAATATTTCTATGTTGATTCACATATAAACTAAATAAAGGAAAATGAAGTTTGTTGTCACCATAGATTCTTGAGACCCAGTGCCATGTTTGCCACTTCACACTGATGAAAGTTCAGTGCTTTTAGCGGAATTATTATTTATTAAACTGGAGTAACAGATTGCCAGAATGACCTACCGTAATGTTACAGAAGTAGCCTGTTCCCAAAAGTGAATTCCAAATGTCTTGAATTCCAGATGTGAAAACTGTGTTTATTTCTGTTCATCAACAAAACTTTGCATGACTTGGTTAGAGCTCAAGAAGAGATGTTAGTACTTTTCATGCTTAAACATAAGAATGTTACTGTATCGTTTTCTGGGCACTCCAATCCTTATTATATGGTTCCAGCTGTCCAACACTGTTAATAATCTTTCATAGACACTGGTATCCACCAGAAGAGCTACTGTAGGACACTTACATTTTACACTTTTAAAATATGCAGTATAATTGTATATACCTGTACCTGCTGAAACTTAAAACAAAGGATATACATGTGCTCTGGAAGGATGGCGGGTATTTTAATTAGAACAGCTCTTGGGAGCCACTCTAATTACAACACCCACAGTGTTTCATGTATTCAGCATCCTTTACTTCAAAATGGCAGGGGTGGGGTGCTTTAACTAAGCTCATTTAACAAGTTTTAGTTAAAGCACCCCTGCCGCCCTTTTGAAATGCAGGGACACTGAATGCATATGATGGTGAGGCCATCACACTTATTGTGTGATATGTATTTGCACATGTAGTTAGTCTTAAAGTAATTGTGCAATTAACCAGGTAATTGAGCAATACCTATAACATATAGAGGGGGCCTATAGCATGCAAATATTCCTTTGAAAGACAATATAAAAGTGAAAAAATATTTTTTTGGCATTGTTCTAATTAGAAGACTCCAGCAGACTTCATAGATTTCAAAGGCACTAGGGCTGGAAGGGACCTCGTGAGATCATTGGGTCCAGGCCCCTGCCCCAAGGGCAGGAAGTCAGCAGCAGTCAAAAGATGCCAGCAAGATAGGCATCCAACTGTTTTTTGAAAGTATCCAGAGTAGGTGCTTGCACCACCTCTGGGGGAAGTCTATTTCAGGCCCTGGGGACTCGGACAGTAAGAAAGTTTTTCCTTCTGTCCAGCCTAAAACAGTCCTCCAGGAGTTGTGACCATTGGACCTTATCTTCCCATGGGGTGCCCCGGTGAGCAGTTGTTCTCCCAGATCCTGATGCACACTCCTTATGTACTTATAGGCTGCCACCAAGTCACCCCTGACCCTACGCTTTTCCAGGCTGAAGAGTCCCATGTCTCTCAGTCTCTCTTCATAAGGTCTGCTCTCTTGTCCTCTAATCATTCACATGGCTCTCCTCTGGACTCTCTCAAGCTTCTCTACATCCTTTTTGAATTAGAGAGCCCAGAACTGGACACAATATTCCAGCTGTGGTCTCACCTAGGCTAAGTGAAGTGGGAAGATGACTTCCTGGGTCTTGCTTGAGATGCATCGGTAGATACAAGCTAGAGTTTTGTTTGCTTTGCTGGCTGCAGCATTGCATTGGTGGCTCATGTGCATGTTGTGATCAGTCATGACCCCCAAGTCTCTTTCAGTCATGGTGCTAGCAAGCGTAGCACTGCCAAGCCTATAAGTGTGGTGTGGACCTTGTATTTCTCAGTGCTGAATGCCATAAGGTTTTGATCCGCCCACCTTGTAAGCCTGTTGAGGTCAGCCTGGATTGCCAGCCTATCTTCTAGGGTGACCATACTTCCCCATAGTTTGGTGACTTGATTAATCAAGTCTGCTCTGACACATTCTAATTAGAACTTGTCAGAGCAGGTGTCCTGCATGTGTACAAGCACCCAAAATGTAAAGCAGTTTTAGTCTCTTAAGATATGTCTTTTCTGAACAATGCAGTGCCAAGCAGAAAACCTTGATCTAGTGCTAAATGAGCTGGCTTGGATACTTGAAGCTGTGTAGTTGTCCTAGTAAAGAACTTGCCAGGGGATTTAGTCCTGTTGAGAGGAATACATTATGTTTAATCTCATTAAAACCCTCAAAAATGCAAATTCAGTATAATATTAAGGGAATTAGGAGTATTTAAAATGATACTGTGAAGAAATATAGATTTAAAGTAAGTGGGCACTATGAAAGATGTGGTTCCCAAGAGCTGCCATGATTCCTAGATTCCTAGATGTTTGGGTCGGAAGGGACCTTAGCAGATCGAGTCTGACCCCATGCCCTGGGCAGGTGAGTCCGACCCCCTGCTCTGGGCAGAAATGAGTGCTGGGGTCAGATGACCCCAGTCAGGTGTATGTTTAGCCTCCTCTTACAGACCCCCAAAGTAGGGGAGAGCACCACCTCTTTTCAAAGCCCATTCCAGATTTTGGCAACCCTTACTGTAAAGATGTTCTTCCTGATGTCTAACCTAAATCTGCTTTCCATCAGTTTGTGGCCGTTTTTCCTAGTTACCCCAAGGGATACCCTGGTTAACAGATCATCTCCTCTTCCTTGCTGTCCCCCATCTATGTGCCTCCTAGCAGCCACATCTTTCCTGACAGACTCCTGCTTCTACCTCCCAGGGTCTCACCCTGCTTCCTCTCCTGCCACGTCTTATTGTTGGTAATGAAGGGAGCCTGCCTTCTTAGGCTGGTAAGCCTAGGTGCTCCCTCTCTCTTTCTTCTCAGTACTTGCTCTTTTAGGCCCTGTGTGCCTTAAGGGCTAAATTTGTGGTCTCCTTCTGTCCCTACAACCATGCCCATGCCTCACCAAGGTTACCGGTTAATAACTCTGATAGTTCTGAGAGCAAGGTGCCTTATGTCAGGCTTCCTCAGGTCTCCATGTCCTTGTTGGGGCCTTGGCCTTCCCAGCCTCTGCCCGTTTCTCTCTAGCTGGGATTCTTACCGTGGCCCACTACACCGGACCTCAGCTTAGCTTATCTTACCCTTCTTGGGCTCCAGGTCCCTGACCCCTGGCTTTTTACCCCTCTTAGACTTTGGATTCCTCGTCCTGGTTTTGTCCCTTTCAGGCTCTGGCCCTAGCCCTCCTGGCTTCATGCCTGTGTGTTGGTTTGAGTCCTGAACCCTGGCAGAGCTCCCAAAACCACACGTGCCCCTTGGGCACTTCTGTGGCTGGCACCTTGTCCCTGGCAGGCCTCACTACCCTTTCTCCCTGAGGGCAAGCCTATTGATTACCTGGGCCCTGTCCCTTCTGGCCAACCTGGCCTATTAGCTGGCCTGAGCACAGGGGCTGCTTGTTAGTCCTAGCTCTGACAGCTGCCTTTGCCTGAGTCATAAAAGCCCTTCCCTCAAAGAGCCCTTACTGTTTCTACTGGCCCTGTAGTCCCCCCCACCCCACCGCAAGAAACAGAGTAAGGATTCCCCAAAGAGCACCCATCTGTTTATGTTCAGATTCAAGTTACTTTTTATCCCCATTATATCATCAAGATAATAGTAACAATGTTAACCTCTAATTAGTGGCAAACCAGCCACAAAGATATTCCACAAAAAATGTGGAATTTTTTTGGCTGTTTTCTATGGCTCCATAAAATGAATGTATGGCATGCCCCATTGTCCCAGTGCTGACAGTGGTCCCAGTTGTCCCAGGAACCTAGTTAAGGGCTGTCAAAGTGCTGATGCTGCAAGCCTGATGCTGACAATCAATTACTGTCAGCATCAGGCTTGCTGGACCCAGAGCTTTAAAGAACTTTGCACTTCTTCCCCCTTAGGCAAGGCTCTTTAAGGTCCTGGATCCCAGGAAGTCTCAGAGCATGGGGCAGCTCTAAGGTCTGGGACACAGCCCTTCTCTCTGATTCTCTGGATTGATCTGGGGATAGTCCTGGGTCCAAAACAGGACTGACACTGTGCAGTGACAGATCCTGACATTTATCTGAATGTTGGTATCTGGTACAAGACACTCAGGGTCTGAGACAAAGCTGCTCCCTGCCCATTTTGTGGGATTAGGCTGGGAGCAGCTCCAAGTACCAAACATGGCTGTCATACTGCTCTATCCCCGAAAGCAGCCTTGGGTCTCAGATTTGGGACACCAGGGCACCTCTTTCAGAGGATGTGCAGCTTTGAACAAGTGCACTTCCCCCATTCCCAGTTGCATGTGCACATTTAAAGAGGTACCCAACACATAGAGCTGAGGATGAGAGGGCTTTCCCCATTCCCTGCTATATGTGGCCCTTTAAAGGGGTGTCCAGCATGAGCAGTGGGAGATATGGGAACTCTCCCATTCCCAGCTGTACATGCAAAGCACCACTTTAAATAGGTAAATGCAACTGGGGATGAGAAAGTCCCTCCACCTCCTGCTGTTTGCACCTGGCACCCCTTTAGTCTGGCATATGCAACAGGAAATGGGGAGCTCCTCCACTGTACCATATAGGGCACCACAAGCCTGACATTGGGGAGGCTCTGGCATGGCATGGCAAGCAACGTGATTCGGGGAATGGCGCATAAAATTCTTCAAATCCCAGTCACGCAACTGCCTTAGCATCTGTCAGCAGCTTTACTGTGCCTCACCGGTATGCCATTAGAGAATGGGTAGTAAGCTCTTCGCAAATAACTACTGTGAGATACTGTCCCTGAGCCTTTCTTCTTTGATTCCCCATCAGATTGTATGAAGTTATCCCAATGTTGAGGTTTGCATCATATGTCCACTACTCTCTCCCACTAGTGTAAAATTTGAATCTCTCAAGCTAAATATAAAGAACTGAACCAGTTAGTCCTGAGCAAGTCACTTAACTCTGTACCTCAGATTTCCATTGTGACAAATTTAGCCTTTATCTCAGGAGTATTTAGAAGGATTATTTTGAAAATGTATTATTTTGTGCTTTTTTGCTGTAGAGCCAGCAGAGGGACCATGAATGTTTCAGAGCATTTCATTTTTGGTAAAATCTCTTTAGTAGGGTTTTTAAATACTTGAGCATCTATTACATCAAATGGGATAGGAAACATACTCAAAAGCATAACTATGCTGTGAGGCAGAAGTAACCTTTCTCTGACCTGACAAATATGTTTCCTTTTAAAGGGCATTTGTATGAATTCTGCAATCTGGGATCAGTTGACCAGCATGAACCACCCTACAGTGTAAACTTTCAGGAGTGTACTATTATAATACACCTGTGTACATAAACAGATTAGAATCATAGATTCATAGAAAATTAGGGTTGGAAAGGACCTTAGGAGATCATCTAGTTCAACCCCTTGGTCAAAGCAGAACCATCCCCAACTGTATCAGAGACAACTAAGGTAACAATTTTCCCAACACAGTTTAATTTTTCCCAACACTGTTTGAATCCAACAAAAGCTTCTGTGAGAATTTGGGTAAGGTGAGGCCACATTTTTAAAGGTGTTAGGTACTAAAATGAAGATAGGCACCTGCTGGGATTTTTCTAATCATTCATGTGCCCAGCTGTCACTGATTTTTTGTTCCCCCCCCCCCCCCCCCCAGGTCTTCAGTGAATAAAAAAATAAGTATTTATTTGGGATGATGTTATTATAACATGATCTCTTAAAGAGACAGCAGCAGAAAAGTTTGATAGATGAATGCATATCCAAAAATAAAAATCAGAAAGGATGTTGAAAAATTGATCTGCTTACATTTGAACTGCTGAAAATTTTTGCAATAGTTGGAGAATGTATTAAAAATGAAAATATTTTTAAATTGCCTTCTCTTTTCATTTTTCTTACTTTCATATTTCTTCTCTCCTTTCTCCTTAGCAATTATTCCTTATTTTTATTGCAGTGGAGCACCTAATCAGGATGGATTCCCTACTGTTTTGAACACTATGCATGTGTAATAAGATACCTGAGTGCAGGATCTATTTCTGTATAAATGGGACAGGATTATATACACATTTCATATGAAGATCTAAAGCACAGAGAAATTAATTGGCTTATCCTAGGTCCCATAAGACTGTGAAAAATGAATCCAGAGTTCCTGTGTATGCCTCTGTCAAGGTCCTGTGTAATGCCTAATCCCTTTCTCTTCCCTACCTTACTCTCATCTCTACCATTCACTCTTTCCAACATTCACCTACTTTTTGCTGTTTTTAAATTCCCTTTCTTACATTTTGTTCTTTCTTCCCAGTACCTGTCATAATCCAGTATGGTATTGAGGAGGAGAGCAGGTAGCTGCTAGGCTTCACAGTAGATTAACAGCCTACATAGAGCAGCGGTGCAAGTAAGCTCCCCAAAGACTTACTGATCAAAATAGTCGACAAAGTGTTATATGGCGTCATACAGATTTGATGATGATTGGAAGAGAACAGTTTGCTCAAGAGGCACGCTAACTAGAAGGCTTTATTGACATCAGGGTGGTAATATTAGTATATGAAAAATCTATGGTTGGTCCTGAAATCTTTAAAGAAGCTACTTCTGTCAAGAGTCATCTTGCAGATTCAGGAAAATGAGCAATAGCACCACACGGCCATGTGGGTAAATTTGCTACAGACTATTATTTACAATACAACACAGATATAATGCTGATGAATCTATAACCTATGTCACAGAGTCATAGCTTCTTTATCATTGCTTACTCATAGCTAGGAGCATGATCATGGTCTGGCCATTAGCATTTACTTGAAAATTATATCCCAGAATCAGTCTTAAAAATGTTGGATGATTCTGCTATAAAGGCCTCCTCTTCCTTTCTTTTCCTTTCCCATCCCAGCTATAAAGGCATCTTCTTCTTCATGGAATTGTGCCTGTGTTCAGGATTTGCAAAAATTTAACAAGAGGTCCCTTCTACATACACCCAGATGTAACTCTGTTTACATGAAGTATGTGTCCTTATGCCTGTTTTTAGGGTATTTTTTTCTTGCCTTTGGCTGTACCAGATGTGCAGCCCAACTGCTTATGCTGACCATCTTGTGCTGTTGGTCACATCTGGAAAAGATTTGCAGTGAAGTATTGTTGAAGTAAAATGCATTTCTGGGTGTTGCCAGGCCACAGCAGGGATTTTGTGCATCTTTTACTGAGTTTTAGAATTTGGCCCTTTTGCCCATCTCTCTCGAACGGCCAGATTGTATGGAGCTATTACCATATCTGAATCTGGCCCAAAGTCCTATTTGGAATTTTCAAAGCTGCCTCTCAGTGGCAAGCACAGCAGAAGTAACGAACCCTCCCCTCTGGAATAGGCTACTAGCAAACTAGCTGATCCTGCTACATGTCCCAGGATGTCATCCATCAGTGTACAAATGAGTATGAATTAAATTAGAAAAAAAATCAGAGATACAACACAAATATTCAGAACGAAGACACATGATCAGGATTGGTCTGCAGAGTCAACAGATCAGAAACAATACATACTTACCTAAGGAAACCTAGTACATTAAGAGCAAATTACAATGTTCTTTAAAAATACCATGCTAAAAACTTATTTTAAATCATTCTTTACCTCTCACTTACAAATACCTAATATTTATTTTTATCTGTAGTCCATCTCCTATTGTAAGTTGGTCAACAAAGAAAACTGCATTCTCTGGAGTGAAAAAGCAAAGCCTGACATCCTTCGGTAGCCTTGAGTTTTACCGTAAATAATAGGACATAACCATGACCCAGTTTATACACATGTTTTTTGTATTAGACATTCCTCTGTTTTTTAACTAGATCCACAATATTACTGGGAGATCGGGAAAATCATGTGTTAGTATCCTGATTTGTAGCTTTTTATTTGTACTGTGTATTTCAATTAACCTAGTCTGTTTTCAGAGCTGTGCTGATATCACTGATGACTGATTCATCAACAAGTACAACCAAACAGAACCATGTTAGTCTGTGTCACACAGAGATGTACTGGAGGACCTCTATATTCATTGAATAGAAAAGTACAATACCATTATGGAAAGACATTTTCAAGATTTTTGCAGAGGAGAATATTACAAACAGTGTCATGCTGAAATAAAATTAAGTATGAGTCTTACTCTCTTCTTACTGACATAGAGAAGGTGCATTTAAATCAATGGTAGTAAATAGTGTTGTAATATAATAGTAAGTAAAATCACTAGAGTTCCTAAGATGACATGCATTAATTACAATATTACAAAGTTCATTATCTATTAACTTTTTTAAAGTTATAGAAATGTAATATAGATGCAGTATAGTTAGGGACTGCCTAATTCACAGTTTTGTGGATTTTGCAGAAACCACAAAATTTGGGATTGTCCACAAAATCTGCAAAATCAACTAAAAAAACCCTTAATAATGTAGCCCGAGTACACCCAGGGGTGTGCCCTGTCTGCAAGTGGAAGGGATGGGGTGGTCAGGCAAGAGTGCTATGAGAGGGACCTGCCGCCTGGGAGCAGTTTCCTTTCCTCTCTATAGAGCCAGGCTAAGACAAAGTGCTTAACTAGATACAAATTTATTCCTACACGAAATAAATATGCATAAAATACATTAAATATTTACAGTAGAATTAGTATGGAATACCATATACAATAACTTGCAATCAACACATTGCACCACTTCGCGGGACTACAAAACATAAGCCAGGTGTTTCACAGCATAGGCAATAATTAACTCCCCTGCACAAAATGAACATGAACACTCTGGAATAGGTAAGTCAAGGCATCAACACAATAAACACCTATAAGCATCAACTTAGATAAACCCAGATAAGTTGAGGTAGCAATGCAATATTCCGACAATAGGCAGTAAACATATATAGGTAATGAAGACAGGTAAACCCATATAAACCCCCTTAAGGAGTACCCATAACTATATTAACCGCTACAATATGAAACTGTATCAATCACAGAATATGGGGTGCACTCAGCACCCCACGGGGTGTTCCCTGGAGCCCCTCCCATTTAGGGCCCTTGGATGTGGACATGCCCCCTCCCACAATGGAGAAGGGTGGAGGCTGCAGACCCTCCTCTCCCAAGCCCACCACCCCTGTGGGACCCGCTTCTCCAGCAACCCCCACTCCCGCTCTGAAGCAGCCAAGGCTCATCCCCTGCTGACCAGTCCCGCAAGGGCCTCTCTCCAGCAGCGCCTCCGGCTCCTCTTGATGGCCTGGTACCCTGCACTGAGCACCCCGGGTGCTCCCATGGGAACTGAGCCTTTACTGGCTCTGGTTCCCCGGCCTCACACCAGGGGCCTTCCCTTTCCTGGGCCCTGCTCTGGCCGCAGGGGCTCTTTTAATTTAATGCAGAACCACACTGCGGGGCTCTGGCTACTCAGCCTAGAGTTGGGGCTAACTTGAACAGCCTTGGGCTGCTCCCAGAGGCAGCTCTCCATGTGCCGACCTGTGTGCTGTTTGGGGCCCAGGCAGCCTTGAACTGCTCCCAGGGCCAGCTCTCTGTATGCCAACCTGTGCACTAGGTGGGGCCCAAGCAGCCTCAAGCTGCTCCTAGGGCTGGCTCTCTGTGCGCTGATCCACGCACTGCTTACCCAAGTGCTTGCCAGGTTTGCAGGCTCAAGCCACCTCGAGCAACTCCTAGAGCCTGAGCACCGTGCACCGATCCGTGCACCATTGAGGCTCAGGTGGGGTCCCATGGACGGTTGTCTCCAGAGCTCCTCTCTCCTCACTGTCCCTTGCCACATCTCTCCCCTAGCATGCCGAGCATGCTCTCCTTTTATACACTTCGAGGGTTCCACCCCTAAAGTCTGGCAGACCTGCCGTGCTGCAGTCCACAGTCCAGTCAGGGAGCTCCTCTCTCCCTCCGTTTGGGAAAGGCGTGGTACCCACTTTCCCCCTGCTTGTTTCTGATTGGTGGATTGACTCCACCAATCAGAATTGAGGGTTCTCAAGCCCCTGGACACACAGCTCGATCAGGTAAGTCTGTCACCATAAAAATAAGCTGTCCTTGCTGCCTAGGGTGGCCATCATAGAGGACAGTCCGATTGTCCTCTGTCCTCTATCAATATGAAACTGGATGGCTTTAAAGGTGTCAGGTTTCATATCAGTAAAGGACAGAGGACAGAGTAGCAGAAAACTGAAATGTCTTCTATGATGGCCACCCTATGACTGCCGGGAGGGGAAGGTGACAGGGCTGGTGGGGCAGCATGAATGGCAGCAAACAAGATAGCAGTTGCCTCCTCATCCCCCCTCCCCTGCTGGAGCCTCTTAGCACTGAGGGGCAGGGTGACATGAAGGGCAGCCAGCCATCAAGATTGTGGCCACCCCTGCATCCCTCTTCCTCTATAGGCCACTCTTCCAATTAGCACTGAGGGGCAGGGCCTCTGCGAAATGCCCATGAAATCAGCATTCCATGCTGTGAGCGGGCTGCAAAAAATCTTTGTCTTGCAGTTAAACCTTTGTCTTATTTAAATGTCAAGGACCAAATCCTCAGCTGGTGTAAATAAACGTAGGTCTGTCCATGGAGTTGTGAAGATATGGCTCTACATGTCAAATTTCCTTGACTTTCTAAAATTTTCCAGGTGCAGTTCTGGTTATATCATCACATCATGAGCAAATTCTGTCACTATCAACCACTTGCCAAAACAGCAAAAAGTGCAAAAACAATACTCTGAGTAGAAAGTTAGAGGCCAGGTTGACAATTTGGCCTAAAAGTAGTAGGAAACCTCTGAACATGAACAGTCCAAGTGTTTTTTAGTAACTAAGATATACAAGCTAGTTACTATTAGCAGACAGGTTATGTATTATGTAAGCTCAGTCCTAGGAAAGGTTATGTATGTGAATATCTTTACTCATTAACAGGGATCCTAGTTTTCCATTCACCATGGAAAACCATGAAAAACTGCAGAATCCACATTTTTCTACAAGCTACTGAAAGTGCGGTGGCATCCCACTGCAAGTGGCACCATTTCTGCTCTGTTTTATTTTTGCCATGGTTTTTGCCTTTCAATTTTAACCTTGAGATGTGATGATCTCAACTCCATGCAATGGTATTTGTTCTCAAAGTTGTGGGCATTCCTTAATTTAAATATAGTATTGGATTAACATTTCAAGGCTCTGAGAGAAGTGTGTTATAACAACAGAAAAAGAAAGGCAGCTATTTCATCTTTTTGTAGCATGTTAGACCCCAACTCCATGCGGCACCCAACGACTAGGAAGATGATGATCCAATTGCTTGGGATCCAGTTGCTCGGGGAGCAAACAGCAGCACACATTGCTTGACAACAGCTTTATTGTGAATGGAGACAGCTTCGGGTGGCTCCCAAAAAACCAACAAACAAGGGAACAGCAGTGAACATTAGTTTTTTTTCATATTTATACACCTTGGTTCATATTCATTAACATTTACTCCACTTTTGCTCCTCCTTTGTTCCACCCATATTCCCTCCTATCACAAGCTCCTCCTCTGTTTATGGTTTATCTCATTAGCATGAAATTGTCTATGCATTTAATTCATTTACATGTCTTTCTGCTATGAGCACACTTTCAAAACCAGCTTTCTGCTATAAGCGCACTCTCAACCCAGCTTCTCCTGGTCATTTGCCGTTTCTTGTTGACTCTTTCATCTCCAAGGTCTTACTTCTGCTTTATATCCTCCTAGCTGGTGGGCTGCATCCTGTTCTCCTTGCACAGTGAACCATATATCCTACAAACTACCACATTGTTAGGAAACTGCTTGCCTAAGTGTTTTGCAATGTTACTTTTAATATATCATTTTGCCTTATGGTTAGCAGCTTTGCTGGCCACAGGCTAAAGCCTTTATTCAGCTGCAAATCCAGTGCTCCCCAAGATCCAAATATTGTCACCCTAACATAGAGTACTAGGTAACAGTGATGGAGGGGAAAGTAATCGTCATATTCTATTTTTACAGCAATTAGTGACACAGCTGTATTTTAGAGAACAGTAGTTTATTAATGCAAAACAAAGTGCTCTGATAAACATTGTTGACATTACTAGCAGATGCATTTTCCCCTCTAGACTCTACAGAGTTGTTTGCAAGAGCAGCTGAGGCTCCAGGCTCAGGTGAGACTTCTGGAACATCGTGTAAAGCAGCAGCAGGTAAAAATTGTGCAGCTCTTACAGGAGAGGGAGATTCAATACAGTGATCGGGGAGATGAAAACAGCGTCATTGACCTGGGAGAAAAAAGACAGTATGCAGGTAAGAATTTAATCCTTTTCAATTTGCATTTATTTTAACTGTGTTTACCTAAGGAGAGTAAAACTGAGACTTTTAGTGTTTATAGCCCTACTCTTAAATTCCCAAAGGAAACTGTCTTACCAAGACATAGTATTCAGTTGTTATCCAGATTTTGTTGCTTCAGGATTAGACAGTACAATATTCTCTATACAGAAGTATATCTAAACTGCCTGGACTCTGATGCTGGTGCAGAATGTGGCTGCATGCTCTTCTAAATGAGATAACTTGTTGGGAACATGTTATATGGCATAATGATCTATTGGTTTCTGAGTACATTTTAAGATGATAGTTTTGACCTTTAAAGCTCTGAGGGTCCTAGTACCAATGTATGTGCGAATCCACCTCTCCCTAGTTTTGTGTTACTGCTCTAGCCACACTGGGTGGTGACACCGGAGCTGGTGCTCCATGCTGTCTAAAAAAAGAGAGAGAGAGCGCTGTTTACAGGATGTTTTCCATGAGAGCCCCTCAGCTGTGGAACTCCCTATCATCTCAGTCCAAAATAGCCCAGCTCTGTTGACATTAAAATTTGGAGCCAAATAAAACTCTAATCAAATATTGTCATAGCAGCAGGGAAAGACTCTCTCAAGATTGTAAAGTGATACAAATAATGGAGACTTAAAGAAACAACTAAGGTCTGTTATGTAGATTCACATTCTTTAAAAATGTAAAGAGACTGAGTTAGGAGGCTGACAAGAAGGTGCAGAGGCCTTCCAAATAAATATGCCTTCAATAATCTTTTTCAGCCAAGGGATGTAAGCCATTCCAAATAAAAACAATATTCCAAGGCATGGACTATATAAATAAACAAACAAACATGCCTTAAACTCCAAATCATGACTGTTTTAAATTTGATTTTAGAAACACTGAGCAATGCATTATGTATGACTTGATTTCTTCCAGAGGCACAGACACTACCACATAGCCAGGACATATAAAGCAAGACATTTAAAAATGATAAAAAGTTTAGAATCCTGCCCCAGGGCAAGTAGAAACAATACAGACTTCATAGAATTGTTATTTGTATTCCTGACCTTAACCTTAGTGGGACTGATGATTTGATTAGTTAACAAAACACTGAGTCCCACTCGTTACTTTGGGCCAGCAGATCTAGCTCCTTGAGGATCCTATCCACAAATGCTGTCATCTACGATATGACCATGATAAGTGGTCCACAGCTGGAGCACCAGGCCCCACACACCTTTCTAGTGTTCTCGGGAGGTGGGGAGGTTTAGAATAAGGGTGCATGGTGATCCATGGGGAATTCTGATGGTTGACGGTAGCTAACTGCTGTCCCCCTTGGGGGGGGCAGAACCACCTCCAATAGTAACAGAAAAGAGGAAGACTTAGAAGTCAGCATTTTAAGCACTTTTCTGTCTTGAAGTGAACACAGTTCAATCAGAAAGATGAATTTGTCTCTTTGAAAGTTGTACTGCCAAAATGCAACACAAATAAGAGAAAATCAAGCTCGCCAACAGTAATTTAGGTGGATAGAGGATTTTACTCACAGAAACTTAGGAACCTACATGATTAAGAGGGCATTTTGTGACTGTAATTAGCTTCTAATGTGGTATTTAGACTCCTAAATCCCCTAGTGAATCTAGCCCTAAACTCTGAATACCCTGACCTCCTACTAAAATAAATCAGTGGCATCTCAGTACTTCATAGGTTTTATCTCTGTTTTGTAATTTTTTCCTAATGTTCAAAGATACCCTATCTCACAGAGCTATTTAGCCAGCAGAATATGAATAACTTAATATTTTGGGTTTCTGCTACCTCTTACACCATAAAGAAAATCTTTCTATATTCCAGTTGTCCTCTCAGCAATGCACCATTTTAATTAGTAAAATCATGGTACCTGTGGAAGCAAACCAGCATCGTCCAAGCTGGGTTTGAGGTTTTAATTTTGATTTGCATCTATGCTATAGAAAGGACAATCGCAATATTTGAAAGGCTGAAAAATATTTTTATAGTCAGAGAACATAGCTTCTTGTGTGTGTTATTCTAAAATTCCATGAATTGGGAGCTGTTTTGTGCAGTCCAAGACACCACTACTGGCAGTCAAGAGCCTAAGAAGAAAAGTATAATCATAAATTAATACAAATTTCTTCTGCTTCTATAAAAGATGAAGTTATCTTGGCAAGTTTTAAAACATCAGTGCAGAAAGATTGTAGCAGTTTTGCTGCAGTTATAAATGAAATTGTCTTTACCTTCTGAGTATTTTATAGGGAACTCTCGGGCAACCTCACACAGTCATTATCTCTATGTCAAAATCATCTAAACACACCCTTAATGTAATTCTTCAAAATCAGTAGAACTATAGTAGGAGTGAGTTTAACCCTGTGAAACTCAAATACTTCCCACTTTGCATGCTGTTGTCTCTGCAACTCAACCCCAGAGCTTTTCCAAATCAGATCTAAGTAGGTAATCAAGAGTCAGTAGAGATAGCAGTTTCATAGATCCATATGAGATTGAATGGTTGTGTTTTGAGTTTTCAGTGTACAACTAATCCTTCAAAATTATTAGCTTTGTTATAGCAGAGGCACCAGACCATAGCAAAGGTATCTTGCTGTTCCTCACAGCTGGTTGAAGAAGTGATGCTAACCCTATCACTCCTGTGTAGACCATCCACTTTAGAAACTATAAAAAATGGTACACCTTAACTATGCCAGTCTGATGAGGTATTCATCTAAGGCAGTCTTTTGACTTTAACTTTTTATAACTAGAGGAAATTGTTGTGGAACCAACCCCAAAGACCAGATTTCATCCCGTAATCCAGGGGCTTTCAACCTTTTTGGATCAGTGTACCCCTGGCAGCTGGAGACAGAGCGGGGGGAGTGGGTGGTGGTGCACGGCTGGACGTGGAGTGGAGCAGGGGGAGGGCAGCCAAACGCGGATCGGTTGCAGCCAGTGCGTGGAAGCTTCCCCCGCCCCTCACGTCTGGCCAGGCAGGTGGTGCCTGCGCAACAGTGCGGGTTGGTGCATGGTGGCACTCCATCCCTGCCCACCCATATGTACACCATAGGGCAGAGCTTTCCAAACTGTGTGCCGCGACACATTAGTGTGTTGGCGGCAGTGTGTAGGTGTGTCGCGCGAAATGCAGAAAATTTTGCGGAAGGGCACCGCGGAGCTCCCTTACTCGCGTCTGCTTCCCTTGGCCCCTCCCCCGGAACTGAATTACTGTGTCGCGAAATGATGCATGTCTAAAAAGTGTGTCACCAACATGAAAAGTTTGGAAAGCTCTGCCCTAGGGCCTTCTCAAGTGCCCCCAGGGGTATGCGTACCCCTGGTTGACAACCCCTGCCATAATCTGTTGCAGAATTCTCACTTCCCAGTCTATATAACTAATGATCCACTTATACAAGAGAAAAGGTCATTGGACTTCTGTATTATATTAGTGCTAGTAACAATAGAAATAATAGTTTGTTGTTTTTATTTATAGTATTCACACCACACACTTCCAAGTGAGATAAGAGATGACAAAACAAGGTCCTTGCCCCAAAAGATCCCAAACCGTACCTCTCTCTAGTCACATACAGGCATCTTCAGGAACTGAACTCTTACAGATACCAGTCTTCAGATCCTGTTCTTCCTATCTGCACAGAGTCAGGGTTTTCCTTTTTATTATAATTTACATACATTTTTATATTTACCCACGTATTATTATATAAACATTAAGGGAGTTAGGTCCCAGTTCAGTAAATCACTTAAGTGCATGCTTAAATACTATGCACACTTTGGATTCTAGTGAAAAAATCATGGGTGTTTCAGAGCATTTTTTACGTATCTCTCATAGATTGGCTTAGATGTTATTTAAATTACTTTTTCTTCTATAGTCTGGCCAAATCCTGGCATACTCATTTGTTTTCAGTATAAACTGTTTATTTTCTGTATCGAAACTTTACTGGGACTTTCTCTGGGGAGAAAGAAAATGGTTCAGAAAATTGTAAAGTGGCCAAGAAATGCAAAAATTATTTTATTTTTATATATATATATATATATATATATATATAGATAGATAGATAGATAGATAGATAGATAGATATAAAAAATGCTGGCTAAAGTCTAGTGAATATGTTCAAAAGTTTTTCAGAGGTAAATCGTACATTGAATCAGCTTTACCCTTGCCAGGAAAAACAGAAAATATTGAAAATTATACGTCTTTCCTGTTTGACTGCTTGATGGTAGATTAGATATAAACAAAGAGTTCTTTTCATAGGATAATTATTAACTCCTAGGAGAAAAAAAATTATACAATTATATTACTATTGTATATTCACTGGAACTGATTTTGCCATTGTCTTGAATTTTACTTAGTCATTTACACCAATGAAAAATTAATGAAAAACAGTATCAAATTGGCATCATCACATTTTATACAGTTTGCACTGGCATAAGTTAATTTGCACTGATTTTGCTGAAGGTGAAAAAAAGTATTAACTCAATTTTTTGCTTCCTTTCTCCTCACTTTGATTCAACCCTGTTGTTTGTGCTTAATAGTTTTCTGAGTTACACCAGTGTAAACTTTTCAACCTAACTCAGAGGAGATATGCTAGTGCAAATGAAAACAGTGTCAGGACCACACTACTAAATGACACTTGCAAGATGTACAAAGATGCTCTTGAAGAAGTATCAAAATTTTTGGCAATCTTTACTGAATTATGGAAATAAACAAAAATGCTAAATCAAAAAGATTGATATTGAAAGTCTTTGCGTATATATTTACTTTGTTCCCTTCTAGCTAATATGCATGTGGTACATGTTTATTATAAATGGATTATGCTGATGATGATCCCTGTTTGTAAGGTTTGTTATTAATAATATTATAAGTACAGGACCAAAACAAATCATTCAATTGCTGTTTCGAGAGCAGATTGTGCTGAGATTTACAATGATGGACATAAGCAAAGTGGATTTTACAAGATGAAACCTCTTCAGAGTCCTAGTGAATTCCTTGCCTACTGTGACATGTCAGAAGGTGGAGGCTGGACTGTTTTTCAGAGACGTTCAGACGGCAGCCAGAACTTTGATAGGTAGGAGTTGGAGCAAGGAGTTAACATTAAAAATGAAGCACAAGCACCTGGAATTAGGAGGGACCAAGTTAAATATTAACTTTAAAAATATATCTGTAAATATGTATTGCAAATGAAAAATGAATAAGCAAAGCCACCAAACTGAGCCTTTATAAGTATGTACAGCTACCTGGCATAATGTAGTGGCTTTACAGAACTCCCTGCCTGGGCTCCATTAAAAATGGCAGCTTGTTACACCGGGTCATTTATTTTTACAGCAGTATTCATGGTAATTTAGATATTTGTGGTATAACATGGTTCTGTTATGTGCAATCAGAATTTATTCCAGTTTTAAGTACCGGTATTTCATTTTTCATACTTTATGCTCTGTGTAAACATCAAACTAATGCATCTTCTAAAAAACCCTGAGAGGCAGATAGGTATTAGGGATGCTTGGTAAAATATCTCCCCTTCCCTCACCCCGCCTGGAAAAATTAAACTTCCTAGTGAAAAATCAAAAACCAAAAGAGTCAGGTAGGCTCAGTGACACTAACTCAGTGCAAAAAGTCAAAATTGAAATTCAGTAGCCCAAGATCCTGTTTCCTAGCCCTGAGCTCCTTCAGACAGCATAGTTTTATAACCCATGCACAATTAAGTGATAGTAGTTATAGTCTGTGGCCGCATCTACACATGCAGTAGACTGTGTAGTTGTTACAAGACTGTGAGGTTAAAGTGATGTTTGTAGCAAACACCTTATTCTTTTTAAATAGTTGTGTGTAGTTGTTACTGTTAAATTCTTTTTAAATAACCCTCATAATTTGTTTAAATTTATTTTCAGAGTATGGGCTGACTATGAACAAGGTTTTGGAAATTTTGTCTTGAGAAATGGTGAATACTGGCTTGGAAATAAAAATCTTCACTATCTGACCAGTCAAGGTAAGACTCGTATCAAAATAATCTTCTTTAGCTGCCTTTGCCCTCTAGACAGATCCACCGTCTGTTTTTTGTTTGTTTGTTCATTGTTTTGTTACTTTGCCCTTTCAGCATCAAAATCTGATATCTTTACACTAGTGTTAAATCCTGTGTTTGAATGGAGTTTCTGAGGGCTTGTACCAGTACAAAATGCATCGGAATCGGGATAGTGCTCTGCAGTAAATAAGGACATTCAGTTTTGAACATTCAGAACCTTCAGATCCATTCACCCATTCCACAACATCAGTTTGACTGACAGTTCAGGCCCAAACAGTGAACTTCATTTAGTATGGGTTTGTAATGGTACAGATCTGAGCATCTTTTAGCATTTCTAGCATCTTGGGAATATCTCCCCCTTACTGATTTACTGTTCTAAGTTAACCTCCCTTTGATATTAGGTTACTGATTGGTAGAACTTCATTTCTTTGCTTACGCAGGCAGCCAGCATAGCTGAAGTCTATGCCATTACATCCTTTGTGCTACTAGTAAATGAAGTTAGCCTGAGTTTACCTGTATGTGGTAGAACATTAACACACACTTGGCCAGTTTGCTGACAGCTTACATTAGGGGCATGTCCTGACTGCTCAATGAACCTTTGAGTATATCAGGTAAATTCTCTTATGAGATAAGGAATCTAGGTCAGTGGGACTGGATAGATGGAAGTGACAAGAAAGTTTGGTTCACATATTCAGGGCCAGATCCGTACAAACTATCACAGCTCCACTGGAGAGCTTCTCACTTTTACCCATGCTGAAGATTTGGTTTTGGCTGTTAACTTTTCATGTACAGAGGAGTTGAAGGGTTTGTCCTTCCATACCACAGCTGGGTATCCTGCTGTAAAGCATGCCCACCCACTTGCTCCCATGTGCACTAAAAGATTGGTTTCGCACTTTCTCTTTTAAATAAGGCCTCTAAAATTTGGAAAATAAAGACTAGAAAGAGGATAAAAAATATGGAACATTCTGTAAAGAAGACAGAATACATTCATGCAAGAAAGAACAAAAAACAGGGTTTTAATCTGTTTTGTATAACTAACACATTGCTTTTATTCTGGGGAATGCAAAGAAGGATGCTATAATAGGAATTATATTTTGTTGTTTAAGGAAACTATACTTTAAGAATCAATCTAATTGATTTTGAAGAAGAACAGCGCTTTGCACAGTTTACAAACTTCAGAGTTGCAGATGGAGAGGTAATAATTAATCAGTGGTTTAATTAAAATGTTAATTCTGTTAACAACCAATATTATATTAGTCTGTAAAAATAGTATCTGTATTTTTCTTGTACATATGGTTTCCGGTGTTTCTTATCATGTTTTCTTTCTTATCAGTTGCCTAGAATTTTAGATTGTATAACAACTCTCTGGTTTAAGCTTGTCAGTTGGTTTCAGTCAACCATAATTTGTGTCTGTCTAAAAGGTTTACAATTAGTCTTTTGATTCTACAGCAACATTTATAAATAATAAACAGTTTTCACAGAATTTTGCTGATGCTGTTAATGATCTTGGCCTGCCAAATTTTTTACAAGAAATGTGTTTCATAAGGTGACATTTTATTAAGCAATATTAGCCTTCATAACCACAGCATATACTCTTTGCTAACAAACGCCATCATTCATCACAGTACTTCAACACGTGTCTAACTTTAAATATGTGAGTAGCCCCATTGAAATAAGTTCATAAAGACTAGTCACATGATTAAATGTGGGAACATGATTAAGTACCTTGTTAAAATCAGAGCAAATGCTCAGACTTCTGGGAGGCACTGAGTACACTAAGTACATATATACATTAAACACCATTAGTTTGAAAACGGGACAATAGTAAAGTGTTTAGCAGCCAAGAGAAACTATAGAAACTTCTCAGCACTTTACAGAATCTGACTCCGTAATCCTACGTCCTGTCAATGGCTGACAAAGTAGGACAAAAAAATAGAAATGGTTGACAGACATCTCAAAATCGTCTTGCTTTTTTTCTGAGTAGGTTCCAGCTGTCTATTACATCAAATAGCTAAAGGACCAAACATTTTAAATTTATAAATAGAAGCAAATACAATACTTATTTCATATTTCTGGGTTACATTTCTGAACTTATTTGTTAAATGGTTATGTGACAGGGGGCCATCTCGGGGCCGATCTCCACGGCCTGCCCACCTGTCTCTGGGCAACCGCCCGCCTATCTCGCCCGCCACGCCTTTGATGATAATAAGTTCAATTAAGATGTTTATTAAGCGGGAGGCTGCCCATTGTAATGCCCCGATGCCAGGGGGCGCTCTGCGGCTCCGACCTCCCCTAATACCGCAGCCCAAGCCTCACAGATGGCATCATGGTGTTCACATCATCACTGGCCCCACACTGGGCCCCAGAATCATCCACACAGGACCCCTCTCTATGATCTTCTCCACTCAGGCGGCCTCTCCGCCTTCATCCGGGCTACCTCGCCCCCCCGAAGCTATCTTCCCCTCTCAGGTGTGGTTCGCCCAAAACCTTCGGCCTCTTGCCCCGGCCCACCTCAAGACCAGTCGGGACCCCAGGCCCCCGGCTCTTGGGCGTCCCTCGCGGTGGGCCCCCGGCCCTTTTGACTCTCATAGTCCTGGCCCCAGCTTGGGCCAGTCGAGGGTACTCTCCCCTTTGGGCTGGGTCTCTCTAGCCCCTCACTCGCATCCTCGGGCCTCACCATGCCACTACTCCCTTTCTCCTAGGGGCAACCGCAGCACCACGCCCTGTACTCCATCACGCTCTCAGGGTCCGCCCTCTCAGGGCCCCTCACAACACTGGTTCTCTGGGCCCCCCAACAAACACAAGAGTAACCCACCCGGTGGTAGTGGGAGCTAGGGGTTAAGGCGACCCGCC
>NW_005841846.1:1141202-1148704 GCF_000455745.1 Alligator sinensis | reverse complement strand
GGCCCATGTCTCAAAATGGCTGCCCTTGTCAGGCACCTGGAGGCTGCCAGCTCCAGGCCCTTAAAGTGGCAGGCACACACAGTGCACTGCCACAGGTTACAGTGGATTAGTTTGATTTCTCTGTCTCTCTGTCTCCCTCTCCATTTTTCACTAGAGTTCATACTGGATGACTTGTGGTGAATACTCAGGCACAGCTGGAGACTCCTTTACTGGGGGGTTTCACCCTGAAGTGAAATGGTGGGCTGATCACCGAGGAATGAAATTCAGTACACGAGACAGAGATAATGACAACTATGAAGGGAACTGCGCTGAAGAGGATAAATCTGGCTGGTGGTTTAACAGGTCAGATGTTTCATGAGAATACTAATATTAGTAATTAGGATATTGCCATAGGATTATCTGTGAGGTATGAACACATGATATGAGCTAGAATTATTATCATTTATTGTATTTGAAAACTGTTGCTGATGCTATCATAGATGGTTCAGCACTGGCCTATGCGTCTCTGGCTGACCACAGAAGAAACATTTGACCTGACAGCCCTCTACCACACTATCTCCAGCTGCCATTGGTCTGACTATTTCCTCTGTGCTGGGGTCTGTCAGAGCTGATTTGGATTAGTGCCTCGACACAGTGGAACTTTCCAGCACAAGGCACGGTAAGGCAGGGGAAGTCTCGGCATGGTGAAGAGTTCCGGCGTGGATAGAGTTCCCGCCGAGGAAATGCAGGTTTGCATAACACAATTGGCTGATGTTAAATTATTCCCACGTGGCGGCTGGCAATTGGCTCGCTAGCCGTATAAAAGGTTAGGGGCGTTTCCGCCCTAGTTGGAGAACTCTGCGATTCCCCCTGGAGTGGAACTCCGGCAGCTTGATCACCTGCCAACGACTCCCCGTCGGCGAAGCCTTGCGACGTATCCTCTGTGTTGCATGCCCGAGTTAGACCCGAGCTACCTGGTCTACAAGAGGTCCTCGATTAGCGACTAGAGATTAGAATTGTTGCAACTACGATTGCCTGCGCTGTATACGACTCTACTGTGTAAGTAAAGCCATCTCTGTTTTTCCAATTGATACGTGTCTCGTCTGTGCCTAATTCCGCTCCGGTGATAGAGAGTACCCATCTGCCCGCCACGGGATCGCAGCCGCAACCCCAGCTAGCATTCCTGAGGGCTCCTGATCCTCGATTCCCCCTCGGCCCCCACAGGGTCTACATTTCAAATTCTCTCTGTTTTACAACTACCAGAAGCAGACATTTCTACAATGTCCTGTGGCAGGACACCTTTGGTGCCTGCCATTTTAAGAGGTCTGAGCAGGCTGTGATGCAGCCAGCAGGTGCGATGCAGTCTAACGAGGCAGTCACACTACCATGGGAGGGCTCCTGGATTGGAGGATGGGGCTGAGCCAGCCTCGGAATAAACTCTGGCCCTCTGAGCTGAGCTGGCAGTTGCTGCCGGGCTGCTGCCAGAGTAACATCGCCCAGCTGGAGCTGCTGCTCCCAGAACACCTGGAGGTTAAGGGTAGGATCTATGGGGATGAAGAAAGCTCCTGGTCCTGGGGAATGACCTAAAACTACACCCTGCTAGGGTTGGATGGTGTGGTGGGGCTGCCTGTGGCAGGGTTGTCCCAAGGAAATGCCACACCAATACCTCCCTAGTGAAAGGCGAGAATGGGGCGCCATATAGCCTCAGCCCCTATGACCTGGTGAGTTATCCCGTAGAGGGGACAGGCAAGGGGTGCAGGCAGGTCATCAGGCCTGGGATCCAAGGGATGTAAGGTCAAGAGCCCCAGTGAGGGGGTGGAGTAGTAGGCCCAGTGAGGGCGTGTGAGAAGGCTGTGTACAGTAGGGTCCGCATGGGTAGGCCTGAAGAACTGCACATGAGCCTGCCTTAGAGATTAAGTGAACTGGGTTTGGAGGTACCCGAGAAGATGGACCTGTATGAGAGAGAGAGGGTGAGTGGCTCAATAACCTGATCAGAGAAACCCTCAACTGCTCAATGCTGGGGCCAGGACCAGACCTGTCCAAGGGCCAGAGCGCCCACCGCTGGCCTAGAAGTGAGGCCAGGACTTGTGTGGCCAAAGGTCCTGGAGGGGCCACTGCCAGGAGAGAAAAGGGTTTAGGGAGTTTTGCAGCGCAGTATGAGGGCAGAGATTAGACTGCCTGAGGAGGAGGGATCCAGGTGGTGTCTGAACATCAGGCGGGCATAGAATGAAGTCCATTGCGGGGCCAGAGCCACATAGTGATGCCATGTGTGAGGCATGGGACACAGTATAAGGAGAAGTTCAGAGATGTGTATGTGACCTTGGCATCGGGCAGTAAATGGGCAGCCTCCCGCCTTGCAAACATTTACTAATTAGATACATCAAAGGTGAGGCAGGTGGGCAGCCTGCCCTAGACAGGTGGGCAGGTCAATGATTTGACCGGCCATGAGATGGCAACCCTGTCACTTGTACACATTCTCTTTATGTGAACAAGATGACTTGGGCAGGCCATCCAGTGCATGTGTGTGTGATGTAATTTATGTATACAATATCACTAGTGCTTTCCAGTCTTATAGCATGTCACTGCCCATTTGTGCAGAATATCTGAAAAAAGTTAGTGGTGAATTAATCGGTCTCTAACACCAGGTACATCTGTTTCTTTACCTCAGTTCACAGGGTCTTATGCTTTTAACTTTCCATACATCAAGATGGGACTACAGCCATTGAATTAGGAGTTATTTTCCTTTAGTTAGAGCAATTATTTTGAGAATAAAAATTATTTAAATTAGATGCAGTCAAAAAAATTTGACTGATAGTATTTCCTATATTTATATACAATATACCAATGCAGATAAGAGAATATAAGTAGTAACTAGTAGTAGAGCTCACTTAGATGGCTGCCTAGATAGATAGCTTCAATACTATAATAATATTAATATCATTGAAGCAATCTATCCTAGCCAGCCATCTAAGTAGGTTCATTTGACTAATAAGAAACGTAGCTAAGTGCGGCTCTGCAATATAGTTGTGGAAGACTGCTATAAAATACAGTTGGAAGAACCACATTAATATCTTTTTTTTATCTGAGTTTACTTGGCACAAGCTGTCAGAATGGATCAGCTCCATTCTGTACGTCACCTGCTATTTCTGCTTTTAACCCCCCAACTCCTAGAATTCAGTACCAGTTTCCTTTGGTGAAATGAGGTAGCTGTATATGTACAGGCAAAGTCTGACCCTCAGGCCAGATTGGGCCCATGGTGGACTCTATTTCCCAGCAGCCCTTGTGTCATCTGGCTGGTTTCCAAGAAGACCAGAGAAGCAGACCAGAAGACCAGAGGACCATGACAGCACAGGGCCAGGGTTTCCATGGAGACCGGCCCCAACAGTGCTGGCAGGGCATGCGGCTGAGCAGGGAGCTGCTCGGGGACCTGGATCATGTGGCAGTGAAGGCGTGTTCCGGAGTAGGGGCAGAGCTATGATCTACTGCCCACATGCCATGGGCAGGGTATGCAGGCAGTGGATTGTGGCTCTGCCCCAGCTCCAGACCACACTGCTACTGCCACAAGATCCCAGCCCTGGCCCTGGAGCAGCTCCCTGCCCAGATGTGCAGACTTCCTGTGCTGCTGGGACTGGTCTCCATGGAAACCCTGACCCCGTGCTGTCACAGCTGCAGCTACACGACCAGGGGCTGCTGGGATCTGGAGTACAGCCTCTGGCATGAGCTACCATTTTGCCCATCCCACAATTGTAGTCACTTTGTTAGTCTGTTTCAAAATTAATTGTACCTATTTGGCATATTCCAAAAAGGTGAATCAGCATAATGGATGTGTCATGCTACTAGAAGTCATAGGAAAATCACATGTAGATTTTCAGATTTTATTAAAGCTGAAATTACAAAAGTGGGGACAAAGCCATGGTTGTGATACTGTTTCCAATTAAATCAGAACTTCCAGAGACTTCAGAGGAACATCACATCCTAAAATTGCTTAGGACTGTAATATGCCACAGGGCTCATGTATGATGAATCACAAGTGACTGTTATTTAACTCTGTCCATTTTTCCTCAGAATAATTTTTTTATTATGTCTGCTTGGCTCAGGCAGAAGAAATATACCTTTGTGGAAATAACTATATGGTAATGTTTCACAGCTCTTGTCACCTAATATAGTACAGTGATTTATGTCATATAAATACCAATGATGGAAAGCTCTTGAATGCTAGTTCCTATTGTAGCTATGGGTCTGACTCTCCTTTATCTTACAATAGCTATGTTCCGAATCAAACATGCAGGTTGCCAATGATGTTACTTCGTTTCCTTGGTATTAAATTCTTTAAGCAGTTAATAGATCAGGACAGTAAAATGGAAATAGGAATATATGGGCCTGCCAATTTTGGCAGAGTGACTTAAAAACATCTTTATGGGTTTTTTTGGTTTTTTGTTTTACTCTGCATTAATCAAAGGCCTACCATATTAATTTATGTGTTTCTTCTACATATCTAATTCTTGTTAACTACTTGTGTGTTTTTGTCTCGTCTACCAGCACCAATTTAAGAATTATTATTCTTGGCTCATGCCACTTTTTTGATGAAATCAATGTGCCTCCATTTCCATGAAAAGAAGGAATTTGAATGAGAGGCAATAGAGAACTCCAGCTCCTAGTTACTTGCCAGTAACCATATCTCTGACTGTACTAAGGAAACCTTGCTTTGTGGAAATAAAATAAACTGCCTCTGCAGTATGGAATCTATGATGTACAGATCTTCCTGGTTCTTTTACCGGTTGATTATTAAAAAAAACAACACTTTGATATCTGCTGATCATTCAACATTCAACTAGTTTATGGCTATGGTTCACTTTAAAAAGTGCTTATAATGGACAACAACATACATAAGAATTATCTTTTCTCTGCAGATTCAGTTTTTATTCCTGCTTCTATTTCACCTCTTAGTAACTGTTACTAATTAAATGCAAATATACCCAGAGAGCATACACCCAGGCTTGCTACTAACCCTATCCTTAAGGTTCATTTTGGCTTGTTTTTTTTTTTAATCCTGCCTAAAATCTGATTTTGACATCCACCATGAGGTCTGACAACTAGACACTAATACCAAAATACTGACTTAGAAGTTGCAATAATCTGGTATGGAATCTGCAGATTAATTGACTCACTATAATATAATAAAAAAGAAACTCACTTTCCATACGGTCACATTATCATCCCAACTTTTTCCTCCCTTATAGAAATAAAATTAATGTAAGGACAGTGCCATGGTGCGGTAAAGTATTCCTTTCACATTTAAAAATGTAATATTGTTATTCCAGTGTATTAAAGAGTCAGAGAAGGATACATTTTGATAGGCAGGTAGTATGGCAACTCAGATAATGCAGCTATTAGAGAATGGCAAGAATGTATATGCTTAACTTGCAGTGAGATTTCCTTGTTTTCCCCTCAATAAATATAAAA
Source organism: Alligator sinensis (assembly GCF_000455745.1). Taxonomy (NCBI): domain Eukaryota; kingdom Metazoa; phylum Chordata; order Crocodylia; family Alligatoridae; genus Alligator; species Alligator sinensis. The sequence continues at coordinate 1,143,262 of NW_005841846.1, read as the reverse complement.
TCCCCCACTTATCACTGATTTATTCTCAGGTTTTTTAATAACAGACCCCAAGCGTTGGCAATAAATGTAGGATTTAGTACTGTTATGCCAAAACAATGAACAAAAAAACCACATAATTACTTTCACAAACTTTTCATTGCCCCATGTCCTTATGGCTAGGTATGATCCTAACAAATCTGGAAGCCATTATCCATTGAAAGAAAATGCAGATAGAAGGAAAAGTATCAGGGAACTAAAAGTGTTAAAGGAGGGGAGCTGAGTAACAAAAAGAACTTCTGTTTTGATGCAGCTGAGAACACTTGCAATTGTGATCCAATTAGACCTTTATTGTTTAATGACATTGAGCCTCCCAGATGCAAATGCAAATTTCTGCAGCTGTCAAACTAGTTACTCATCAACATAGTGAATTTTTGGCTCATGAAAGAACTGCAAATCTCTGTGTTTTTTAAACAAACCAGATTTGTTTATTGTCTTTATATGTTTGCCCTTCTTTCCCACCAGGTGTCACTCTGCCAACTTGAATGGTGTGTACTACAAAGGACCTTATACCGCAAAAACAGACAATGGAATTGTTTGGTACACATGGCGTGGGTGGTGGTATTCTCTGAAATCTGTTGTCATGAAGGTCAGACCAGCTGACTTTGAGCCCAATGTTGTTTAAGTATTTAGTTAAGATGATTTATCTAGTTAATCTTTTAGCAAATTAAGTCAACAGGCAGTTTTTTTTCTGATTTAAATCTGAGGTAATTTCATCCAAATCAGTGTTATTTAGATGCAAATGAGAGCAGAATCTGGGCGTAAGTCTGCAGATACAAAGACGTGTATTAATAAACAGATGGGATTTTTAAAAAGGCAGGGCAAACGTTCATCCAGGGTTCATGGCAGCTTCCATTGATGTAGAATCTGAAAGGTGGCAACAACTTCATCTCCCAAAAGGCACGATGAGGCCACAACATCAGGAGTGCTCAGGGAGGAGACATATTCCTATGACTTGCTAGTGAGGATGTTGTTGGAAAACACAGTAGGATTCAAAACTGCTCACAATGGCAGAACTGCTGATGGATGGCAGGAGTGGAACCACCACCTACCTGCACATCCTGAGAAGATGAGAGATCAGGCTGGTACCAGATGTCCAGCTTGTAGTTTCTTGTGCCAGCAGTAATGCCAATGGGGGTGTGCAGGGTGATTTGGCTCATGCCCTTTAGGATTTTTTCACTTGAGAATGATTTTTAATTACCTAAATCTTTGCACAACAGGTAGGAGATGTTGCAACATAGATCGACTGTATTGTTTTAAAAATCAAAGTATGAATATTATATACAAAGATTTGTGTTAACCTTAATATATATACAAACATGTGGGGAGGTTAGATCTCATTAAAAATGGCCACCCAATCTAATTGAGTTTGCCCAGGTGAGGACCTTACACTTAGATCCCTACTTAGGTTGATCTAAGTGCAAACTGCACAGAAATTCCAAACAGATCAGTCTAAAAATGGCCCACTGGATCTAAGTTAAGCGTACGTTCAAGATAGTCTAACTTAGATCAGATCCAGCAAGACCAATCTAACTGAACCTCTCTACAGTTCCCAGTGCAGCCCTAGGGCTGCAAAAGCCCAGCTGCTGGCCCCAGCCCTGGGGCTGCCCTTTCCCTACCTGTCCCCCCAGCACTAGGTTATTTTTAGCTCTCCTGATGCCTCCCCTCACCCCCAGATGGCCAGGTCCCCCCACCATTGGACCAGCCAACAGCCCCCGTCCCAGCCCAGCAACCTCCCATGCCAACTGAAGTAAGTCTGGGGGGTGAGAGGAAGGAGTGGGTGGGATGGGTGTGGCTGGTTTACTAGAGGGGGGTTGTTTGGAGGTGAGGGGAGTTGGGGGGCTAAAAATTTCCCCTGTTCTGGGAGCGTGACGGCAAGAGCACTCCCATCCTCCCAAGTCTCCCTGCAGACCCCCTGATCCCACCAACCCCTCACAGTGCCTCCCACAGACCCCACTTGCCCCCCACCCCGTTTCCCCCAATCCCTCCTACAGACCCTGCTTGCCCCTCCCCCTCCCCCCGCG
>NW_005841846.1:1134119-1141184 GCF_000455745.1 Alligator sinensis | reverse complement strand
TGGATGCTATCTTCCCCCCTCAGTCTCCCTCCAAAGCCTGCTTGCCCCCCTGCTAGCCCTCCATGCCATCTTACCTTAGATTAGGTGGCTATTTTTAATTTGGCTAACTTCCTCTTCACCTCCCCAAATGTCTGTACATAGCCTAAAACTGCCTCATTCAGAGTACCAAATGGATCTGCTCTGGGAATGAGTCATGGCTTTGCAGAATGGAATTGTGTGAAAACCCCTGACGTATTTGTTGAGGGTGCTGGGAGAAAGAGTAACGAATACAGCAAAGGACTACAGAACAAAAAAGGATGATCTCAGGATTGTGGCAGTTGAATGTCACCATAAAGAACTGGATACTGCTCCTCTCTGCCACAGTATTACTAGGTGGTGCTGGGAAAGTCACTTAAACCAAACTTTTCAGAGTTGATCATTAGGGCAGTGATTCTCAACCAGGGTGCCACAGCACCCTGGGGCACTCTGAGATCATTTCAAGGGCGCTGTGTTTCCACTGTTATGTATGCAAACATGATTCAAAAGATAAACCCAGAGATTTCAAATAGGAATTCACAGTGTTAAAACCATTCTGCCCTGTCTTTCTAAATGCTTTGCAACAGAAGAACTGTGCTATTATTTTTCTGTAGTCAAGAAATGAGTGTAAACTAAGATCTGACATTTTCTGAGAGATACCTTGAGAATCAAGGGATTCCATGAGAATAAAAAGATTGAGAACCATTCTATTAGGGCCTGGTCTACGCTACAAAGTTTTAGCAGCCTAGCCAAATTGCTAAAAACTGTGAAAAGAGAATACTTTCTACCTGGCAAAGTTATCCTAGTAAAACACCTAGTATAAATGCACCTAAACTGTTAGAAAATGGGTTTGATGGCTTAGCTACACCAGAAAAAAGTCTAGTGCAGGGGTAGGTAGGCAACCCCTGGCACACCAACATCTTACAAGTTGAGGCTGCAAGTGTTTGGCACTCTGCCCAAAAACGTTGCTGGCCCTTGATCTAGTATACCTATGGCAGCTGAGAACTGGTAGTGTAGACAAGCTATAACGATGTGTTCCTCATGTTTGAATATTTGACAAGGCTCTGATCTGATTTGCAGATGTGGGAAGCACTCACAACTGCAACTGAAGTTGGTGAGATCTGTACTTTGAACATAATAAAGCATTCCAAAAAGACACTGAAAGAAAAGGGCTACTGGTGTCCAAGATCAGGCACCTGGAATTAGTAGGCACCACGTGCACAGCATAAAGTGGGGAGCTTGTGTGAAAAACTGGTATATGAATATGTAATTAAGGACTACATCATAATGCACATAAACAAGGGAGAGCAAAGCAAAACACGGGAACACTTAATTTTGGTATTCTGTAACTTTTGAATGCTTGAATGCCATCCTGCTTATTCTTTTTCTCATTTTTTGTATATTTTCCTTTTTTTCTTAAACAGAAGCAGGCAAAAATAGAAACTCCATCATGAAACAGTGAAAACCACATGGTTTACTGGAACCTTTAGAGAGCTATAGCACAAATTCTTCTACTTCAGCTAATGGAGTAAATGATGGTGGTAGAATTCATTTTGTAGACTGGTCACCAGAGAGGTGTGTCCCTGAGTTTTACAGGCAGCAGAAGAACAATGGGACTCAGGAATTCTGGGTTCTATCCCAGATGCTAGAGAATGATGTACTGGTAATAGCATTCCCATATCCTAGTACCCTTATTCTTTTTTGCATGCCTCTGCTGAAGATATCTCTCCTCTCTTTTTTGTCTCCTCACCTAATCTGTTTCAAGATACATCTTTCGTGGTTGCTCCTAATCTAATCACCTGTCCCCAGTTATTCTCAGGCATTTCCTCTGAGTCCCGATCTTTTGGTCTTAATTCCCATTATAGTCCTTCATACTCCTCATCCCTCTTCTACTATCCTTTCCCCCTCTTTATCCCAACTTTCCTGCTCAGCTAGCCCTAATCTTTCTGTATCCTGCCCCCTCACAGGTTCTGCATCCAATCTTAATTTCAAACTACTGTCAGCTTCCTATCAGAATCTTTTTGTTGAGTCCTAGTCTTCTCCTTTGATATAATTCCACCTTTGCCTTCCTCTTCCCTCACTCTAGTCTGGTTGCTCTTTCTTCTGCAGTTGAATTACACAGTCTTCCCACCAGTACTTGTCTGCCAGTCAGGGGAGAAGTGAAAGCATGAGGTAGTGTTTTCCTGTTCTCAGTTTTGGTGGCAGCTACCACAGCAGACTGCAGCATCCAGAAACAGTGCAGGGAAAATCCTGTTTAGTCAAGAGACAGAGCTCAGGGCAGACAGAATCTCTGGAAATTTACCAAATCTCATAAATTTCTACTGAGCACGTACAAACTGACATTGTTCCCAGATTTGTAACTTGTCCACGTTTCAGACTGATTTCCACAGGAATAGCAAAACACAAATCTGTGACCCATGTGACACGTTCCTGTTTCAGAGCACAGAGGTGCTACAGCTTACTAAATGAGTTGTAAGACTTAAAAAAGAAACAAATAGGGGGGAAAACAAAATGTTTTGCCCTGATCTTGTTTAGGAAGGGGCCAAACAGTTTTTGTTGGAGTTACCCCCATAAAATCTTCAACCCAAAACACAAGCCAGAAAGGAAAATGTCACCCCAAACAGTTAGAATTAGGCAAATTGTAACCAACACTTTTTTTATGAAGAAGTGTCAGGCAGCATTAACTATAAGCAATGCTACCAGCTCTTCCTGATCCTACTATCAGCATGTTGCATGTAAAACCCTGATTGATTCCTGTACATTTGCCATGCAATGAATGACTTTTGGGTCATCAGCTTTTTTCAAGATATTAATTAATATATACTCTTTAGATACAATATCATATCTTTATACCAGTTCTCTAGTTCTAATTTATCCTATGTAGGGTTGGATATTTGACCAGTCAATTAAAGTCCAGTCAGTTGACCTGTCAAATATCAGTCAAAAATTGCCAATGGGTCTAAATAATGCACAGAAAAAGCACATATTTTCCATTAAGAAATGTATCAAAAACAATTAAATATCATATTTCTGTCAAGAAAATTACAGAAAAATGTAGGTTTTTTGTTAAATAGCTATGATCTTTGGTCAAAAAATATGCAGTCAATTGACCAGTCAGTTGACAATATTTGACCAGTCAATGCACCAGCTTGCCAACCCTAATCTTATGTTAGTAGGAAGAGTATCTGAACACTTCCATTCTGCCATTGCACCGGGCATAACTGAGTTAATTTAAAATGGAAGCTATCTAATGCATCTGCAATGTACACAGTATACATATTCTGAATTCTTACATCCAATTGGTCACATTAAATTTACTTGAAGCATGGGAATCAAAAAGATGGAATTCATATGAGATGTAAACCAAGCTAAAATGTAGATGTGATTAATGCAAGGATTTTACCAATATTCTCTTCCAAAATAAATCAAAGATGGCTCTTATTAGTTTCAGAAGGGTTCATGGAGCTATGGCCAAAAAAAAGAAAGTTACACAAGGTTCAGGTCCTGTTCTTATATTCCCCATCAGTCATAAAACAGAAATTCTGTAAAAGTCCTAGCAAAAATCTCATAAAATAAAGATTGGGATTTTCATATGTTGCACCAGGGTTTTACCCACCACATAGAGTCCTGTCCAGCTCAGCATTAATCCTCATTTAAATTCCTTGTAGTACAACACATTATACATTGGGAAATAAAGAAGGATGGTCACCAGGTTGGGACCCAGATGTGTAGGTTCTGTCCTGGACTTTGCCATAAATTGGCCAAGTAATGATGAACTGTGCCTATAGATAAAGTGGATGAAATGTTAAGATATAGAATTTATAGATATATATTACACTACAAACACCCTTGAAGCGCTATAATTAGCATGCATACAGATGTTTGTGCTGTTTGTAGTGCCACACAACTGTTCCTCTTTCAAAGAGAAAATTCTTAGTAGCAGTAGTATGCTTTGTAGCACCATATGTAATGAGTAAGCAGTTTTGTAGCACCACATGTAACGAATAGCACCACAGGGGATCCTATGGCCCTTTTGGACCACCAGCATCCAGGGGCAGATCCAGGGGGGGCAATTACAGCCCTGCTGCCACTGCCCCATGGTCAGGGGCCATGAGAGGCAGGGGGAACTGTTTGGGAGGGGTTCTGAGAAGAAGGGGAAGATTGGGTTTGGGGCTGAGGCAGGTAGTAAGGTCTGTGGGGGTGAAATAGGGTGTGTGAGGGAGGTTGGAAGCAGGAGGGGCCTCTGCAGTGAGGTTTGGGTTCTCAGAGAGTCAGGAGAAGGCTCGGTGAGGTATGACACACGTGGGTGCAGGAAGCAATACTCCCTGTGGCCAGGCTGGGGCATAACAGTTGTACTCCCCTCCCAACTAGGAGCCTGACTTATCCTGATGCTAGCAGTCAACACCTCCATACCCAGTTATGTTTGCTTTTGCCTGGATCTTGAATAATATAGTCTTAGACCCCAAGCATATTCATAAAGTTTCTTGTTTTTTTAAATGGAGAAAATATGCATTTTATTATGTAACAATGCACCATGCTACCTGCACCCCCTTTCCAAAATCCTATATCCATCTATGTCAGCATCCTTGTCTTCTGCTATCCCTCCTGACCTCCAAAGGGGAGGGATAGAGAGCAACTGGCTCCCTGGCAGCTTCTGAGCTTCAGCAAGATGCCATGGAGCCTTGCTGGGACCCTGCTGCTACAACCGCTGCAGGAGCACCAGCCATTGCTGCAGTGTTGGCTGCAGTGGGAAGAGCTGCCACCTCCAGCACTATGGGAGAACTGCCAACAGCTGGTGCACCCACAGTGGCAGCTGAGAGGCAGCCTTACCTGTTGTTTCTACCAGCATCAGCTGGAGGCAACTTCTCTGCAGTGGTCATTTTGCTGACAGACTCACATAGCACAGGAGGAGAAAAGAAACAGCCTCCTAGCTGGAGAGCATATCTTTGAGGCAACTCCATAGTGTTGCAGCCAGGAGGCTGTGAATTATACGCTCACAGCTAACAGTGGATCTAGGATTTTCAAAAAGGGGGTGTGGATCTGTGTGCTGTGTGAGTGGCTAATTGGCAAACTGGATTGGTCAGCTCATCTGCAGTCAGGGTGTTTTTGTTGAGGGCTGGGGAGGAGAACAGCATACAGAGGCAGGACAACTTTCATCACAGGACTGAAGAGGCTGTGCAGGACAGGATGGGAAAGATGGGGCTTCACTGACAAAGTGAGCATAGGAAGAACCAAAGTGGGGTACAATTGCATCATCACACACCCTAGATCAGCCCCTGCCCATTGCAGTGCTACAGAAATAAAATGCTAAGTACAGAGTCCATTGCCTTACTCTGGCAAAGAGGAGATATAGAAATAAGGAATCCAGGTAAGACACTGATGAGTTCATTAGGAAAGCTGATAAGTGGGAAAAAATGGCACAATGCTCAAATGCTTCCATATGTTTTAGAAGAACTTTTGGCTTAGGTTAGTGCTTATGTAATAAAAGATTATTGTTAAAAGCTAAGTAATTCTATTTATCTATCAATAGTCCTTCTATAGGAAATTCCCAGACTGTAGTATCACTGCAGGTAGACCAGTGTACAATCTATTTATACACATGTAGTAGAGTAATTTAATAGATCAAGTCAAGTAGAAAATCCACAGAAGACCAAGAGATACACCTATACATATGTACACAATACTTAACACCCAATAAAGCCTTCAGCAAGTATTCACAACCCCTTTTCCTCCTTAAACTCAGTATGGTATCCTGCATCACCCACACAATTAATCTCTGTATTATAATTACACTTAAGAATAAAGCTTCTTTTTTCCTCCAAAAGCATATAAATGCTTTCTTAATGCAAGCTTATATTTTATTTTATTTCCTATTGAAATTTAAAAATGTCTTTCCTTAATCTGAAATTATGAATGTTAATTCTCTGGAAATACATGAATGATATACAGAAAGTGTGGTAATTCCTTTTGCACTTTACAGAGGAAAATGGAAGGACAAATACTTAATGTAGCTACTGAGCTTGATCAAATTACACTTAATGTAAATGGAAGGCATGGAAGGTTTGAATACAGAAAAAAACCTGCTCCTAAATTTGTACTGATTGTACTGATAAAACCTTCAATGATTTATTGAGTTTACCGTAAAATGTTTACAGCCTTTTAACTTACAGCTATGTTAACAATCCTTGTCAGCTGAACTAGAATTGTTAAGGTTGCTAATGTTTCAATGTTAATGTTCAATAATGTAACAGAGAGTAAAAGTTATTTCCCTTTTCCTTGTTGGAAATAGTGTAAGAAAATGTATTGTAGTCTTATGTGCAACATGGTTGCACAAAACTTTTTTTCTGTACATTTTATTTTTACTATTATTAACCTGTTTCTTCCCTCCCTTTTTTATGGTCTGTCTTAAAAGTGTAATAACTTCCACCTGCATTAAAATGGACCAGCAAATTGTTTTAATTCAAACTCAATAATATGTTTGTCCTCATTAAGTAAGATTTTTATTTTCAAAGAGCAAGTTCAAATGGATGCTGGAGAAGTGACTAGTACAATTTGAAAGTGAAATTACAAGTGTTCCTTTCTGTGCCTGGCATTGCCTACTTGGATTAATTTGTTTCTTCTGCAGGTTTGAACATGTCCTGGAGGAATCCAGTATTCTTGCAAAATTACAGAACAAAGACCAGTTTATTTGTTCAAACATTAGGTAGGAACTACACTAGTAGTTCTCAAAGTAGATCAGAATGGTTTTAAATTACTTGATACAAATTATACAACCCAATTAAATGAACAAGCAAGGAAATAAAAAGGGTCATGGTGTATCATTCATGATTTAACAAAGAACATTATACTAGCTAGCAACAATATGCCAAGCAAAAAAGGCCTCCCTCTTTGATTATGAGAAATGTCTTTATGAACTCAGTTATTTTGATAGCAATTTGAAGAGAAAGGAAACTCTTTGGGGATTGGTAAAATAGAAATCCTAAACTAGGCTGTAAAAAATAAGTGGCCACTAAATGAGGCATAGATCCACCAAAATTTTGCTACCCATTC
>NW_005841846.1:1127966-1134108 GCF_000455745.1 Alligator sinensis | reverse complement strand
AATCAGAAAATCTAACAGCTTGGATTCCCCCTTCCAAGGAGTGAATGGGCAGGAAGAAGGAAAAAGACTGTAGCCTTCCCATAGAGACTGTTCTCTGCAGACCCTTTGGTTATTTAGAGAACCCTTAGAGAAGCTTTGTTCATTCACACCAGGGACTGAGCTGCTATCCCCAGAGGTCCAAAGATGCAAACACAAAGGTGACTTTAAACCACCTCCTTTATCAGCCATATTAAGAACTGTTTTACTACTACTGATGATTGAAAAGAAAGCTCCAAAGAAAATCTTGAGAGTCTAAATATTCAGTGCCCATTCATTTTGAAGTTGTGGGGTTTTATTTTTAAGAGATCCAGCTGGGGATCCAAAAGAATGAGGCACTCAAAGTGAGCAGGTATGTGAAAATACAGGAACTTAGTGCAGTGCTTCCTCACATCAGGATCTTCGGACCAGGGTCAGAGCCTAAGTTCCCTCTGTTTATCTACCCCAGTTATATGACCCAATTTGTCTTTAACCCAATACAGTCTCTTTCTTCTGCAATGATTACTTGGAAATTCTTAGATGAACTGAAAACAGCTCTCAAAAACAGCAATAATCCAAGGGAGATAACGTTGTTGTTACATGATTGAATCTCTTTGAGCGTGCATCCACACATGCAGGCATGTGCACTAGCAGCAGCTCAAATAGCAGCAGCACAAATTTGTGCCGGAGATGTGCGCCTCAGCACAGGTGCCTGAACATACACTTTAGGGCAAATTGTGCCACTTGGGACAAAACTGACCATCAACCAGCTCCTCCCAGATCTTTGGCCAGGGGGAGCTAGAGGCTGGGGTCAGCACTTGTGCTGGTCCCAGCCGTATAAAAAGCTGCCATAGTGAGCAGCTCAGAGCTACTTGCACTCAGGAGCTTCTGAGGCCCAGCCAGTTGGTAGCTGGGGACACTACCCCTTGTGCTAGCTGGATAGCTGAAACAGCCATAACCTGAAGTGGCCCTTGCACCCTCTACGCACTACAGCAGTCCTGCCTGGCTGTGACTTGCTGTCACCTATGACATTATCCACCCCCTTGGACCTGTGGCTCCATGGCTGCACACCTGCCAGATCCAAACAGGGACCGCACAGCTGTCTGGGCTGTAATATGGGCACTGTAGCAGAGCCTCCTGCACTTCTGAGCCAGGTGCTAGTGACCTGTGTCTGCACACTTGGCCTTCATGTGGACCTGCTGTCATGTCTTCTGCTGGCCCCACTCTGCCATCTGGGCAGCTATCACCCAGGAGATGTGCTTGTTGTGGTGGCCCACTTCTCTGAACTGTCGAAGTGCATCCTCCTAGCCCCAAATGGCCAGGTCAGCCATCTTGTCTGCCCTCCAGCTGGGTCCTTGGTGCTGGCCCTGGGCAGGCTTCTCTGCCCAGGTCTCGCCACTTGCTTCACAAGCAGAGATCCTGGTGTTCCCTGTTTAAAAATTGCAAATTCTCTGATACCCAACATTCATGTTCTTCTGTGATTAAAATGAAGTGCTACTATATATAGAAAGATCAGTTGGGCAGTGTTTTATTGATATATTTACAATTTTAAAGCAATTTGGAAGCCTACCAGTCCCTCTATCACCATAATAAAATGAACTCTAAATATCTATACATTTTGGTGTTTGCTTTTGGATTTTTTATCATAGAAAAATCAGAGCTGCTCCTGCCCTCTTTTCTCACCAGGATGTGGGGCACTGAACAGCACTGATATGCCGGTGCCCTGCCCCTGCCTTTGCCGCTCACTCCTAACCCACAGCCCCCCCCCAGTGCCCCTCACTCCTAACCCACAGCCCCTGCCTGCCCCCACTAGCTCCCTCTCAGCAGCAGCTCTGTCCCAGCACCAGCACATGAGTCCAGCTGCAGCTATTCCACCCGCTGCTTTGTGACTCTGAGTGGTACCAGCCCTTGCTGTTCTGCTTCCTGTGACCAGGCCCCTGTGCCCAGGCCCCAGTGATCCCCATGTCATTCCTGGGAAGCTCTTAACTGGGGCTCAGGGACTGGGCTGGGCAAGCCCCTTCCTTTCCAGGCCAGCCTCCTCCTGCACAGCCTGCTTTAAGGGGCAGGGGGGCTCTAAGCCTGGCTCTGGTGGCCTCTCCTACCCAGAACTCTCTCCCATCCCTGACCTCTCTCTCTCTCTCTCACATATCCCTGATGGCACCTCCACCCCTCCCCTCAGCCCATCACACACCCAAGTGGCTTCTGGGACCAGGAGCCCCCACAGGCTGGGACTGCATCAGATCCAGCAGATCCAGTCCCATCCTGTTCAGAGGCTGGGCATGCAGGGCATGAGATTTGTGAGAGGGATGTGAGGTTTGGGGAGAGGGGTGCAGCGGTTTGTGGGTGGGTGTAGGTGTGGTTATAGGGTTTGTGGGTGGGTATGTGGGTGGGGGGGGATTATGTAGGAGTTGGGGGGGGCTGTGTGTGTGGGTGTGGGGGGCTGTGGGAGTTCGGGAACTTAGGAGTTGAGTTGGCCTGGCCTGGGGCACACACCTTCAGGCATGACCAAACCATTCTTGCTGCCACCTGGGCTCCTGGCACTGCATGCAAGAGCAGCTCGCCCTTAGACCAGGTCAGCATCTGCCTCCAAGTACCCTGAGCACCAACAGGCCAGGTTAGCTTCATGGAGGCAGGACCTGGCCCGAGGGCAAGCAGCTCTTGTGGGCGGTGCCAGGGGCCCTGGGTGACAGCAAGAGCATCCCAGTCCTGCCCAAAGGTGCACACCCCCAGGCCAGGCCAGCTCCATGTGGCACAGGCAGCGCCAGGTCTCAGATGGGCAGGGTTGCGCTGCACTGCTGGGGGGCTCTGCCAGTAGCAGGCCATGAGCATCCCTGTAACAATATGTATGGATCTCAAGAGTCAAAACCAGCAGCAGCAGAAAGGAGGGGTCCGAAGGAGGAACAGAAAGTGAGGGGGAAGAGACAGAAAAAATAAGAGAGAGAGGCTATGGGAGAACAGTACCCCTATAAGAGCTCTGTAAGAAACTACTATAATAAAGACACTGTTTATAATAAGTAGGGAGCTGTTCCTTGATTACCCAGACAGGGCACATGAAACAATCCCGATGGCTGCTGCTGCTGCTGCTGCTGCTGCTGGGGGGGGGGCATGCACAGTGCTGGTTTGCAGGCAGGTGGGGGACCCATCCCTCCTGAACAGTTCCCCCCACCCCCATAGTCCTCTCCCCCACCCACACAATCTCTGCCACCCCCAGATCCCTACTTACCTGGGGCAAAACCTGGGTCCCAGACACTGCCACAGCCTTGCCCCACTCCTATGTGCTCCAGCCTGCTGAGGCAGAGTACTGGAGCAGCAGGGGAAGGGAGCCAGCATAGAGATGCTCTGCCCAGGTGCCAGAAGGTCTCTTTGGAGGACCCAGCCTCTGGTTCCTCCTGGAGTGCTGCTTTTCCCAGCATTTTGTTGTTGTTGTTTTAATACCAGGATTTCCTGGTATCAAAATTAGAGTCCGTGCTGCATATTTGCATTTTTTCATTCCCAGCATGCTTCTTGTGACATCTCAAACTGCTTTGAGACACCACAGCAGGCATGAGCTCACTTGTCTGGACCTGGTCTTTGAGCCTAAATTAGGTTGCTGTATCAGAGATTTAATTAAATCATCACAACCAATAATTTTTCATAAGTTTTGTACAAGTGGCCCAGCTGTACTAAGTGAACCCTGGGCACCTTGTACAAATGGTCCTAAGAGCTGTGAAAAAAATGTCATGCTCAGCTAAATATACTGCTTGATTCTTAGGGTTATAGGGAAGCTGGTGATTTGCTGTTTGGTCATACATGGGGTTAAGCGTGCTCATTGTATCCTCAGAATGTGGCTAAAAACTGGAAACATTAACGAGATTTCCAATGTTCAGCCAAAGTCCACCTGCTTATAAACTGAGAGTTTAAGAAATTATGATTTCCTGTTAATTAAATTGTTTGTTCAACTTGTATGTAAGGAGAATGTAATATTCTGCCGTAAATATTTGGGGCTTTGACATTTTATTAGCCCTTTGCACCCATTCAGAAAAAATAAATGACTTTTCCCTTAAAGGAAACCTTTTGGAATTTCCCTATTTTATACCTCCTCTACCATATTACCACAGTCTTGCTACTCTAGCACAGACTTGCATACTATTCCAGGACTTGCATACTATTCCAAAGAGTTTGGCTTTTAATTGTTACTCCTACAGTTAGCCAAATGGAGTCACTACAAAGCAGCTTGTATCTGCCCACCCAGAAGCTGGGAGGGGAAGAGTCCTAAATTCCAGTTCCTAAATCCAGGATATATTTTTATCTTTCGTTCAATGTATTCTTTAATGTAAAACACATAAGCATAATTCATTAACATCTTCTACATATTACTTAATAGAAACCATAAACAAGCAAATCCACCATCATCCTGAAATTTACGTATGCAATACTTTGTTCCCATTAAAGACTTCCCCTCCTCTTTCCTGCTGCATTTCCCACCTAGTTGTTATAATTTGAGCTTATTCAGATAGTAGATTTCTTTAGAATAGAGGCTGCTTTCTGCCTACGTAGCAGTAGTCAGTCTGGATCCTTTGAGTGGTTTATATTTTGATAGTTCGTAAAAGTTTAAATAGTTAAGTATTCCTTTGGGATGTTTACAGAATGACTCCTTGGAAATTAATTTAATTGACTCTTGCTGGCATAGGGCACAAATTGCACCCGTTCTTCCTCCTGTAGGCGTATGCTGGATGGATTATATGCTGTAAGGAGGGCAGGTAATGTTTACTTTTGGAAGGTACCTACCCTTCTTGGGAAATATTCTACTGCAAGGGCCCAGAACCTAGGTTCTACTGAGTAATGTAACACCATTTAAATATGACATATGCTATACAGTGGAGTCGCATCTTACGCAGGGGTTAGGTTCTGAAGTCAGCGTGTAGGGCGAAAATTACGTAAGGCAAAAATCAGTGACTATACACAGGGGGGGAGGGGGGAGCGGGGCTTGAGTTTGCATGTGACGCCGTGCTTAGAGCTGTGTGGCCGGCTGCAGCGGCGCAGCGCAGGGTGAGGGTGGGGATGGCTGCGTGCCGCCTGGCCATCACCTTGCTGCCGCCCGGTGGCTGGCCACACAGTTCTGGGCACAGCTCCATGGCGACAGCGGGTGGTTTTGGAGGCAGTGGCCGTCACCGCCATAATGGGCCTCCAGGTAAGCGGCAGCGCTGCGTGCAAACTCAAGCCCCGACCCCCTCCCACCCTGCATATAGTTGAATTCACATAAGTTAAATGTGTGTATGATGCGACTGATCTGTACATGAATTCATCAATACTACCCAGACCACTAAGTCTCACTCACTGGGAGATGGCTATTTTAGCTTGAATTATAAATATCTATAGAGTTTTTAAAGCATCTCCATCTTTGATCAAGGCTTTTCCAGTATATTTACTTGACATTTAAAATCACTTAAAGAAAGGGTTTTTCTTCCTAATAATTCTTATTTCGCTTGTCACAGTCCTTAGTTTACTGAATCTTCTATACACTATAACCTCTATAGACTATAACCTACAGATTATAACTTCTATAGACTACAACCTCTATGGGCACATCCAGACATGTGTAGATGTTTGGTTCCCCAGAGACAAATAGCAGTGGCACAGCTTCTACCGCCGCATCTTGTCCCTAAGGAACACCCATGCCACATGCGCTTTTGCATGGGGCAAGTTACCCTAGATTGGGTAGGAGAGGCTGGGGCTAGCACTGTGCTGGCCCCAGCAGCTTTACCTGGAGTCCTGAGGGTCTCCTGGGGCAGCAGCTGTGGCGATTCTGCCGCATGGAGCCTGGCTGGCAACGGAGCGTGACTGTGGGCAGGCCAGCTCCGCTTTTCAGCAGTGTGCACTGCCTGATTGTGCATTGCTCTGGGGTTTTTTCCAGCATTTTTTTGCCCCCTGGCTATCTAGGGGTCAAAAAAACCTGTGAAAACCGCCCCCAACACAACGCATGTTTGGGCAGCACACCTTTGCAGTGTGGAGAACACCAGACTGTTTGGTATGTGGCACTGCAAATGTGTTTGCAGTGCCACAGGCTGCATGACCACATTCATCTGGACATGCCCTACCATTTCATTTGCTAGCTTTAAAAAACTTAAGCAGGAAAACATATTTCTCA
>NW_005841846.1:1126500-1127956 GCF_000455745.1 Alligator sinensis | reverse complement strand
TTTCCCCAGCCCCTTACCAGCCACTGAGATGTTTCATTGCTGCTATGATATGTTGCAAAGTTAAATCAAATGGGGCTTGGGGAGAGGGGGTGGGGTGGGAGATTCTAGTTCCAGAACTACCCAACTGAAAATTTCTAACTAGCTAAGGAAGTTAAAGGATTTCCTCATTCTGTGGTTTCAGCTGGAAAACCTCATTAGTGAATATATTTAATCTATGATAGTAAAGTGTAAATCCTACCTCGGGGGTGGGTGGGGGGGGTGTTCTAAATCTACCCTAACTCCCCAAAAATAAATGAAAATGTTTGAATTTTCCTATCTGCCAAGAAACTTTGTATTTGTCATGGTTTTTACAAAAAATATATACATTGAAGCATTACCACTTGGAAACCTTCCCAATTATATAATCTTGGGCTTCAGTCCTTTTAAAAGACTAGGCCAAATTAATCCCTGGTGTAAATCTACTGAATCCAATACATTTACACTGGTGATGAATCTGGCCTTTTCTGTGTTGCTGGAGCAGTTTGCTTAAATTACATCACAAGAAAAACACAGCTTTAAAAACAAATCAATTTCCATGCTCTGTTTCCTTATGGAACAGGGTATTGTTGTATAATATTCTAGTTTGTATCTCAAAAACTTCAAACCAGAGCTTAAATTCATTATAGTTCTGTTACTTCATGTATGTCACATAATTAATCTGTTGTCCTCTAGGTTATGTTCATTTGAGGGCTTTGTAATATATAATGCAATAGTAATCCTTAGTCCAGGGGTGGGCAAAATATGGCCTGTGGGCTGAATCCAGCTGGCCAGGCCATTCTATCCAGCCCATGGGGCCCATAAAAAATTTAGAAAATTTTTATCCATCTGTGGCTGCCTGTCTAAGGCACCAGCAGTGGGAGCACTCAGGAGGACCTGACAGGAGAAGCCGATGGCAGGACCCAGGGGCAACGGGACCCAGCAGCTGCAGCAGCAAAGCCCACCTGGTTCCTTCCCACCCCCAGCCCTCCAATTCCCAGTCCCCAGCTGGAAACCTCTGCCTAGCAGAGGCTTCTGGCCTAGTGACCTTGGGGCTGCAAATAGAACCCTGGAGTGCATCAGCCAATGTGTTGCAAACAGATCCAGAGAGGTGCTCCTCCCCCTCTATTTGCTGTTGGTGAGGCCACAGCTGGAGTACTGTGTCCAGTTCTAGGCACTGCACTTCAGGAATGGAAGTGGGACAGGAATGGGATGGCCGACGATCACCCCAGTTCTCAGGGCCGGACTGAGCTAGGCCGGGCTGGTTTCTGCTGCATCCTGCAGTTCCAGCCATGCAGCTGGGAACTGCATGGCACTGGAGCAGCAGGCAGGCAGGTGGGTGGACAGTTGGCGAGCAGTAGCTGTGGGCAAGGAGGGGAAATGGCAGTAGCAGCAGCAGCAGCAGGTGGGGGGGAGGGGAGAAGTCACAGTGTGCAGGTGC
>NW_005841846.1:1102189-1126490 GCF_000455745.1 Alligator sinensis | reverse complement strand
AATCACAGCTGGGCTGGAGCATGGGGCTCCCACTGGTGCCCCAGGGCCAGGGCTGATGGGAGTGGCAGGAACGTGGGGCCTGGGCAGTTTGGAGCTCTATGGAGCCAGGCTGGGCTATGCCAGCAGGGAGAGGAGAGAGCTTGACTCATTCCATAGAGCCCCTGCCAGCCCGGACCCTACTCCTCCCACTACTGCGAGCCCTGGCCCCGGGGCACCAGTGTGGGCCCCGCACTCCCATCCAGCTGTCACTGCACTCGCATCCACCTGTTCGCTGCCACTTCCCCTCTGCCTACCACTGCTGCCTGCTGCCGCTACCATTGCTGCCACCACCATTTCCCCCACTTCCTGCCCACAGCTGCTGCTCCTCCTGACCCCTCCACCTGCCCACCTGCTGCTCCAGCACCACGCAGTTCCTGGTTGCATGGCCGGGACCACCTGGCCCAGGCTGGCCCCCACAATTCCCAGCTGGATCTGTGTAGTGCTGGCCAGGCCGGGCTGACTCCTGCTGTATTCTGCAGTCCCAGTCATGCAGCCAGGAACCACATTGTGCTGGAGTGGCAGGCGGGCAGGCAGGAGTGGGGACGGAGAGGAGTGGAGGTGGGGAAGCAGCAGGAGAAGAGTAGCAGTGGCAGGAGGGTGGGGAGAAGTGGCGGCAAGTGGGCGGGTGGGAGCACGGGGCCCACAGGGACAGCAGGAGTGTGGAGGCTGGGCTGACAGGGGCTCTGCCTGCTATGGGCTGTGAGCGCCCCAAGACCCCACTGCCTGCTGCTGCTACTGGTGGCAGGTGCTGTAGGCAATGAGGGAGAGGACATGTCTGGTGGGGATGTGTTCTTAGTGGAGGTCCCACGTGCACATCCCCTCCATGCACACCCTACACCCACACCCACACATACATCCCAGACACCCTTCCCTCCGCACACACCACAACCCCCCTAGCCATCCTCCCCCCACAAACTAATAACACCTCATAAACTCCATACCTGCCCACCCCCCACATATCCACACACACACACACACACACACACACACACACACCCCCAGCCCCATACCCACCCACCCCCATAAACCCCCACACACATCCACACCCTCCCCCCCACACACACACACATCCACACACACACAGCCCCCCACAAACTTATACCCACCCACCCATACCCGCTACACCCCTGCACACCCTCCCACAATATACAAGAGTAAGACTTCATTTTAAGCTATCATACCCCTGTGTAGCCTACACAATCATATGTAAATCAGGACAAAAATATTTTTTGAAATCAAATTAATGAATGTTGTAGTAATAGTAGATGTTTGATTTTTAGAATATAATTTTTTTTCTGGTTCTGAGATGGCAAACCCCCTTGCTGAAAGGAGTGCTTTTAGGGGCAAATGTCAGGGGTTAAGGGGTGAGACTTCCAGTCTCAAGATGGCAACCAGTGGGTGGGGCTACCCATGCAGCCCTCGACAGCTTGCTAGAACTGGTTAAGTGGCCCTCCAGCTGAAATCATTGTCAACTTACGCCTTAGTCCATCAAAAACATGACCCCAGTTTAAAGCATAAAAAAGCTTTTTCCATACTCGGTTAAGCTCAGAAGAAACCAAGAGTGCCTCTCAACCTATTTACAGTTCTGACATTGAGCACCTATGTGCTATTAAACAAAAAATTATACATTTAATTAATTATCCAAAATGAGAACCTCAGAAAGAGTAAGATGCTGTGTTGCCTTTAAAAAAGACTCATTACCAAAGAAAATCATGAACATCAATCATTTATTTATCATATTAAGTTAAGTATTTATCATATTAAGAATTTCTAAAAAAAATAGGGTTCCAAATTTACTTTTGCTCCATAGTCTCTTTTTACCATTATAGTTATGGCAAAGTGTCCATGCAAAAGATGTAGATCATGCAGTGAATAACATTAGTGCAGTAGGTAGAGACATAACTGGGCAGTTCTGTGCCCAAGCCAGTAGTGGTATATGGGGTAGCAGGTGTGGCACAGTGGCTGCTATTTTTGTACTCCCTTTCCCATAAAGTCAACTCCTGGGGCTGTTGCCCTGGTCAACTCCCTGGTGGAACGTCGGCCTTTCCACCCATGGAATATAACGTGCAGATACTGACATCTCCTCTGTGTTTGAAATGCAGTCTTTCTGTCTGAGGCCATGTCTACCTGGTAATCTTACTGTGATCCATAATGGTTTCTTCAAGGACATGGCACTGCCGTGGGCAGACTGCCTCCTAAACCAAAGTCATTGTTACCCATGTCTGTGTGGTGCTTGCAGGGATTATTAGCACTGCTGAGTTGCAGACTAATTAGACTACAGTGCAGATCAAACTATACTGCTTCCAGTCTAGAAGGCAATTTGCCAGAGCAGGATAGCGCACCTGAGAAGGCTGCCCTGGAGTATAATAAGTCTGTCATATAGACACAGCCTAATGTAGCAGGAAAAACATAGGGGCCATAAGGTTCTTGCTCAGTAAAAGTCCCCTTTAAAGATAATATTGTCATATAATTCCTAAAGGTGTTGCCTGCATCACAAAGACACTGTATCGCTCTTTATGGCCAGGGATTTGCAAAGCTGGCGTTTTTGAAGCAGTCTCTTGTAAGATAAAGTTTGGCAGCTGACTTGCCTCTGTTTTTCATATCCTTTATTTTACCTATGGTATCTTGTTTCACTTGGATGGCATTGGAACCAGAGATGTAAAATGAGACTCCAAAGAAGTCAGCATCTAATAAAAGTTCCACTGTCCTCGCTTGCTGGCCAAGTCATTGAAATGCAAGTGAATATTACATGCAATACAAGGAGCCTTCACAGAGATAGGTTTATATTTAATCATTTAAAGCAAACAGAATGTGGTGTATGGGGAATCCCAGAAATGTTGCAACAGATTATTTCTACACTGCAAACACATCACTACTAAAAATAAATGTGTTTTATACAAACCTAACAGTTACTGTCGGAAAGAGGAAAACACTGCAGAACTGTTTATCTGAGTGCCTATTTAACGTTAAAGAGTCTGACCACAATTTTGCACTACAGTCCATGCCCCATGTCTGTAGATATAAATATCACCATACAGTTAATTTTTCCTAAATGTACCTTATTTACCCAGCTTCAGAAAAAACTTTAAACCCACAATAATTAATTCTATACATGGAAAATGTATAAATTTCCTATAATTTTCCATGCATAGAATCTAATTACTGGAGGGTTGTTTTAAATTTATCCCCTCCCACCCCCATCACTGCAGTGGGGAAAGTAGCAGCAGGGAAGGCAGGGAACAGGCAGTCAAGCAGCTTGAACCTTGCCCCTTATCCACCCACACCTTGCCTCCCTGGCAGGTGTCTCCCCTGCCACTTGCTCCCCTCCAATGCCTGACCCTCATGGCACCTGTGCCCCCTGTACCTTGCCCCCTGCCACTTGACCCCCCAGGACCTGCACATCCCTGCCACTTGCCCCCTTGCTCGGCCTCTCCTCTCTCCCACCTCTTCTCCTCCGTCATGGCTGTAGCTCTGGCCCTGCTTCAGCCAGACAGCAGTGATTGCAGTGATGGCAGCTCTGGCTCTGGAGCTGGGGCTGGGGCCTTTACTGCTGCCACCACTGTCACTGCTGCTGGGCTAGAGCCTCAGGCTGGAGCCAGCACCTGAGCTGCAACTGAGGGTAAGCAGTAGTATAGGGTAGGGCAGACGCAGCGATGGGGGCAGAGATAGCAAGGGAGATGGGGGATGCAACTCCAACTCTGACCCCAAGCCTGTAGCAGCCACCTTCGCCTACCTTGTACTCAAGTCCAGGATGAGGCGCATCCACACCCTGCCATGTTGAATGGGAAAAGAACCTCATCTTGAATTCAAGTAAGTTTGGTACATATCCAGCAAGAGCACAAAAATTAACATGAAGCAAGTATTTCCAGTTTAACACTATTTCCCTCCACATCTTTACAGTTGGAAAGAGAGAAAAAAGTCAAAATTATTACTGTCTCTTCTCTACAACAGCAGTTCTCAAATTTTAACCCTTTAAAGAAAAGGAATACCTCAAATTGTATTTCCAATTTAGGGTATGGAGTTACGTAGCTAGATAAACGAAGGAGAACTGGGGGTCAGGGATTCTATTCCCTATTCTGCCATTAGCTTGCCATGTAACACTAGGCACATCAATCAACCTTTTAAAGCCTTGCTTTCTCTAACTATGAAATAGGCATAAATGTGTTTTACCCACCTTTGTAGAGAGCCTTGAAATCTATGCAGAAATGTGCTATGGAAGCAGTAAGTTTTAAAAAGTTGAGAAACTATATACTGCTTTCAGCACATACAAGTCAGTCACTGAAGCCTTGTGCTTATTTACATCAGTCCTGAATTAGACTCTGAGGGTCAGATTTACTACAGAAGTAACACAATGTGCATTTATAAATTAATCGAAGAGTGCGCCCTCCCCTTGAGTCTCCTACTTAAGCTCCACTGGAGCTCTTGGCCTAGCAGGCCAATTAGAGCAGGCCTTCTGCTGTATAAATATCTACTGTGGCCAAGCAATTGGGGATTTTGAAGTAACAACTGACTCTGCATAGCACCACTGCCCTTTCTGTCTGTGTAGTTGACACAATGGAGAGGGAAAGTCAGTCTCTTTGCTAATAGGCGCCATTTAATATGCCTGCTAAAGCCACTTATAGGTACTCTATAAATTGATGTTGGCAAATGAGGGCCAAAAAGAGTGAGGGAGGAGGCATAGACATATACTTCAGAATCTGCATTTTATTATAAATGTCAACTGGAAAAAGCCTTAAATATACAGGGGTGCCACCAGAATTTCTGACAGCATGCACAGGCTTTAGAAAATGGCATTTGCTGTTACAATTTTTATTTCTGGACTGTGGAAAACTAGAAAACCTGATGGCTACCCACTACTAGGAGTATGAGCAAGAGATTGTGGTCAATCAGGATGCCATGTGGAAGAGCATGCATGAGCTCCACCTCTACCGCCCCCACCTTTCAGCTTCTGACTCAAGGCTCATCACTATAAAAATGTGCACATTTTTTATTAAAAGAGCTTGTCCGAATGATCAGACTTCTCCCTCTCTGGCATTCTGAAGTTGCTTCCTAGCTGATAATCTGGGTAAAGGATTTTCTTAAATTCAACAAAACAAACAATAGCTGATAACGGAAGAACAATCATGCCCATACCTGAAACATTAAAGGCAACACTCATTTCTCTACAATTGCTCTTCCTAGCAGGCCGGGCCACTGTGCTACCCAAAACAGATACTGAGAGTAGAACATACACACCAATGGGCCAAATTAAGATTGCACAAGCAACTTTAGTTCTAGCAGGGTGTGTCTGCACATACATTAGATATGGAATCACTTTACTTGTGAGTAAACGCTCCTGGGCAGGTGCCTATACATCTAGGGAAGCAGGAGCAGATTTGCTGCTAATAGCCACAAACTGTTTTCACTTCCTGGGGGCCTGCAATGGGCCTCTGCTGCTACCAAGGGGCTGGAAGGGAGTGTCTGTAGTGGGTTATGGAATAGAGAAAATCCCACACAATTTACTGATTCGTTTTGATGCACTGGCTGGGGGAGTAGTTAGCTGATTGCACGATTTCACAATGATTACACACTTAATTCATACAACACAATTTTATTTTAAAATTCTTTGCTACGTATATAACATTGCTTAGCTTTAAGAAACACCACAAACATTAAAAACACAATAATTACATATATCAGAAACAATGCTCTGAATGCACTTCCTTCCCAAACAATACTATAAGAATTAGTGTTACAAAAACAACTACAATTACAACTAAAAGTTAAATTTGAATCAATACTATTATTTTTCATAATATACTTACAATCCTAGAATTCCGAGAAGCCAAATACCAAAATATAGTTTCATTCCTCAGTAGTACGATTTAATGGGTTGGCCTCAGTAGTACGGTTCAATGGGCTCGCCTCAGCAATACGATTCAATAGGCTGGCCTCAGCAGTGATAGGACTAAGTCCCCTTCCTTCAGTCCCTTTCAGGTGCTCTGCGGCTTCAGCGTGAACTAAGAGATTCGTGTTCACGGAGAGGTTGGGTCAGGTGATCAATCTGATCCGGGCTACACTTGCGATTCTTCCTTCGTTGTTCTGCAAGTGAAGTCACCTCCCAATTGGGACAGTAGGTTACAGTTTTTATTGAGCGAGCTGACGTCAGTGGGCTCCTCCTACTCAACTTGTCATTACTCCCAAATTTGGGCTCGGATCTTACTCAACAGATTCTTTTGCCTTTGTTGAGCATTTTAAATTACTCTTGGGGAGACTTCCATATCACTGTAAATGTCCTTTTCTTACCAATTTTGTTAAAAGGCCCTAGGCTTTTGATGTCTCGGAATTCAGGATATTTGCTCTCTTTGTAAAAGACTTCTAAAGATAAAATTTAAATTAAGCGAAGTCAGGACATTTTACACGTAGCCCCAAAAACAATGACTTAGATAAGGAGATAAATCCTATCTTCTTCCTGAAACTGGCTAATGGGCAACCTTTACAAACATTCAAACTATTTCATTCAATATGACAGGGAGCACTGGGCCAAGAGACCGCTGCTACTAGCTGTCCAACTGGCAGATCAAGGCAGGGGGCTGGGATCTGCCCCACCCCTGCTGCTCTATCCAAGCCCCACACTTCGATCACCTGATCGGAGTGTAGGGCTGGGACCTGCCCCTGACTGAGACAGTTCCCAGCCCCTACTCCGTGATTGCAAGATGGTGGCTGGAGAGCTTGTTCCTTGCTCAGCTCCGTGATTGCTGTGTGGGGAACAGGCTCTCCAGCTCCTACCAGCAGGGAGATCCCAATGTCAGCTCCATGATTGCAGGGCTGGCACTGGGATATCCTGGTGTCTCAGCGCTGGCTCTGCAGTCACTGGGCCAGGACTGGGAGATTTTTATCTTCCTGGAAGGGATTATAGGACTGTGCCCCATGACTGCAGGGTCACCAGCCCTGTGACTGCAGAGCTGGCGCTGGGAGCTAAGGATCTCCCAGCCCCCAGTCCCTGATTGCAATCTTGGAGTGAGGAGCTTGGAGCTCCCTGCTTCTGGGGCAGGGGTACAGTCCTTACCTGGGCTCCAGTGGCAGAGCCCACCCCAGCAGCAGACAGCTCCCAGGAGCAGGAAGCAATCTCCTGTCCTCTAGTGGCCAGCTGACCGGGAGCAGATTTACTCCCAGTCAGGTTTCTACACAAGCGCTACTGTACAGTTAGTAATCACAAGTAATTTTGCTACTTGCATTTGCGAGTAGTAAATTTATGCATGATTAGTGAGCTTTACTGTGCAGTAAGCATGTGCACGTGTAGACACATATGCTTACTGCCCAGTAAACTATGCTACTTCACAGTAAAGCGTGGGCACACCCTCATTTCCTCTTTTTGCATTACTTGCTCTTGCAACAACCTTAGTGTTCTTTTGCTGCAAATAAAATGTAATCCATTACATTTCAAATGAACCCTTCAAAATTTCCAGGGCTAGAGATTCCACAACTTCTCTAGGTAGCCAGTTCCAATACTTGACCACCATCATAGCCAGAAAGTCCCCCTTCATCTCCAGTCTAAATTTTCTCTGCTGAAGTTATAGTCAGTTGCTCCTAGTACTCTCCCCTACAGCCACAAAGAATTGTCAGTCACAACTATTTAGGTCAGAAACATTAACTTATTTATGCACATGAAATGTCATCAACATGTCACTTGTCGGACAAACTTTATCGCATCCCAGTTGAAGGACTCTGCTTACACACTCCATTAAATGTATTCATGCTCTCTCACTAGTTAACAAGAAAACATACTTTTTGAATTAGATAGGCCCAATTCAAACAGCAGTACATTTTATTCATTTTTAGAAAGTCTATTTTTCTGAAGGCAAGGTCTGGGCAGGGCTAAATTATTTTCTTTAAGACCTGTCCACCCAGCAGTTGAAGTTAGGCCAACAATAATAGTGTCTTTCAGGCTATTCTAGTTCAGCTTCCCTGGCTATTAGGTTGAAGTATTGTCCTGCTCCATATTCTCAAACTCTATCAAAATGGGGTAGGGATCAATGTATCCCAGCAAGACCCCAGAGTGATCCAGTCTGTAATGGGAAACCTGGATTAAGATGCATTTAGTGTAAATGAGAGGAGTATCAGGCTTCTAACAGTATTATTTTGCTCTATAAACTGTGCTTAAACCTTCAAATCTCTTTTCCTTTGACTTGAATTGCCATCCAAAAAGACCTTATTACTACACCTACTTTTTGTCCCCTCTAGATACATATATAGTCTCCTCAAAATTACATGCTGAAAGTAATTATTTTGAACTTTATTTACTCATTTTCCCCATGTTTTATTGTTCATTCAGTAACATTCAATACAGGCAAAATAGTGTTTAGTTTCAAGAGCTAAATCAAAAGCAGATGTTACTTGTTCATTAGTTTTAGAAATTATTTGCAAGGCAAGGAGGGAAGGGTATGTTTATGCTCATTGACTTTGACCTTTCATCTTAAAAAGTATTGTTGTTCCTTTCTAAACAAGTGGAGCTAACGCTTGGTAGACCCTGCCATAACGTCATCGTTGTCACAGACACTTTTAGTCCCATCCTTTCCAGGAAATCCAAGATTCTGATAATGTATACCTACAGGCTTTTAACTAGCTGTTTCAATCTTCCTTTCAGGTTTTATACTTGTTAGTTCCCAAGACAATTAGGAAACTTTTAACAACATGAGCCAGCTTTTATTCCACCCATAAGTGGGTCCTTGGGCCTGCATTATTCAACATCTTCATCAGTGACTTGGGCGAGGGGGTAGAAAGCACCCTGTTCAAATTCGCAGATGACACTAAGATGTGGGGTGAAGTGGGTACACTAGTAGGAAGGAACAGGCTGCAAGTGGATCTAGACAGGTTACAGGGGTGGGCGGATGAGAACAAGATGGGGTTCAACGCTGACAAGTGCAGGGTAATGCACCTGGGGAGGAAGAACCAGCGGCACACCTACAGGCTGGGGAACTCCCTTCTCACCAGTGTCGAGACAGAAAAGGATCTTGGAGATGTCACAATGAACATGGGCTGACAAAGTGGGGACGCGGTCAGGAAGGCCAACCATACCATGTTGTGCATCCACAGATGCATCTCAAGCAGGTCCAAGGAGGTAATCCTCCCCTTCTATGTGACACTGGTCAGGCCACAGCTGGAGTACTGCATCCAGTTCTGGGTGCCGCACTTCAGGAGGGATGTGGCCAATATGGAGAGGGTCCAAAGGAGGGCCACCCGCATGATCAGGGGCCAGCAGGGCAGGCCCTACGAGGAGAGGCTGAGGGACCTGAACCTGTTCAGCCTACAAAAGAGAAGGCTGAGAGGGGATCTAGTGGAAGTCCACAAATTAGTCAAGGGGGACCAGCAGGCATTGGGAGAGTCCCTGTTCCCCCGAGCACTCCCGGGAGTTACAAGAAACAATGGACACAAGCTAAAGGAGGGGCGTTTTCAGGCTAGACATTAGGAGGCGCTATTTCACTGTCAGAGTGGCTAGGACCTGGAACCAACTTCCAAAAGAAGTGGTGGTGGCTCCTACCCTGGGGGTCTTTAAAAAAAGGGTGGATGACCATCTGGCCGGGGTTGTTTGACCCCAGTACTCTTTCCTGCCATGGCAGGGGGTCAGACTAGATTATCTCCTCAGGTCCCTTCCGACCCTACCAACTATGAAACTATGAAGTGGACTTATGCCTAAGTGTAGTTCTATTTCCCCTACTATTCAAGTCCTGACAATCCATATTGCATCTGTTTTTGTAATACACAGTCATCTCACCCTTAAGATTGAATTAGAAGAAAAGCAGAGAGGAGGAAGTGGAAATGGAAAAAAAAAAAATAAAAAAATGTATGAATAGTTTTTCAGGAATTTGAGCAAGGTAGAATAGGCTCTTCTCCCCTCTCTCTGTGGAGCGAGCAGCTGCTCCAGAAACATGGCTCCCTCCTTTCCTTTATTGGCTCTTGCCGGTATTTGGTTCGTGCCATCACCGGCTCTCTCTCCTCATGACACTATGGTTCTGCAATTTAAGTTCTCAGTAAGTTAGCCCTTGATATGACCAGATGTCAGCACCCGATATGAAGTCAAGAGAGGCCCACTTATACCAAACCTGTATTTCAACTTCAGGCAGAGTAGCAATTGGAGTTCTATCAATTAAAAAGAGAGAATGTTTTATATTACAGTACAACATTTATGGTTTTTTTCCATACCCTTTTGCCTCATATTATATAAGTTAAACTCACTTTAGCCATTCATTAAATGCTAGTTATGCACAGGGTACACTAGTTTAATAACTATGCCCATTTTCTACAGATATCAGCACAGATTATGATTGGGTACACTGGTATAGTTGCATTTAATCCAATTAATTTGCTTCAGTGCAAATTAAGAGAGAGCTCCATTCCCTGTAATTTATCCTGCCATTGAAGATGCTTGAGGAGATGCACCCACTTATTCCTTACTTCATTTGATTCAATCTCTATGAGTACATAATAATCACAGACATGCTGGCCTAAATTTTATAGCTAGTCTCTACTTGGTGTAATTGTGTCCCCTGACTGAAAACAAGTGATTGTAGCTCCCATATTCCATGACATTCTTGTGCACTACACAAGCATATCGTGGTCTCCAGCTGAGCCCTCTTTACCTGATGAAGTGCATCAGTGTACCAACACCAGATATGGTTCCTCACAAGGGAGTTTCTAGCAGGTGAAATCCAGGTGTATTTTGTGAAATGCACATTTAGAAATAAATACATTAGTTCAGTCTATTAGTCAAAATAAACTAAAAAATGGCCTTTATGAAATTTAGCATGTGTATTAGCTTTTCCTTTCTTCTAAATTAACTTAACAATGGAAAGGCAGAAATACTTCAATCCTTCCCTACAGTTAAGATTTATTTCAGGAAATCAGACTGTTAATTTAACTTAATTATAATTACTGTTACTGCAACTAATTGTTACTATGATATAGGCTGCCAGCAGTCACCTCACCAGTTCAACTATCTTAGAATTTGTCTTCATTGATTTCATACGTGATTTGAAATAAGTAGTTAACAGAGCAAGGTAACTATCTTTTTTTCATCTTGATGATATTATATTAATTTCATTGTATTGTTCTCTGTATGAAAAGAGTTTTGAAAAACTGCTGAATAGGACCTTGCTTGAGAACTGCACCACAAGTAATATAACAAGCTTACTCTCTTATGTTCATTTAAACAATAATGGAAAGAATACATTTTTAATGATAAACAAACCCTTATACAGTATGTACCAAATAATGGCCTAGGAAAGAAAGTATTATTACATTAAAGAATCAGAAGTCAGACTAAGGGTGAAAGCTATATGGGAATTTCTCATTTAACAGTTATTTAAAAGTGTGGGCATGTCTACACATGTGCTTTATTGCACAGTGAAGCATCACTGTCTATGCATGAGAGGCAATTAGGTCAGTGTAGATTAATTTACTAAGCCATCAGATAGTACTTGTCTGGTGGGACTATCTGACAGCAGAGTAAATTATGGCACTTAAATGCATGTGTTGATGGTGATGTCTGGATTAGTTTACTCTGGCTCAAATTGTGCAGAGTTTATTCAATTGCATTAAGTGCATATGTAGACATGCCCTGTTTATACTATAGAGGAAAAAGGCCACCCTTGGCTATAAGCAACTAATATCAGTGGGATTGCATCAGGAAGAAGGTTAGGTTATGTATTTGTTCAAATATTTTACCTATGTCAGAAATACATGCAAAACTCTGAAACTCTTGATTCAGAGATGATACCTTTGATTAGATCAACTAAGAAATGGCAAAAAAAAAAAAATGTCTTTCTTTGCAAGCTTTCGGGCACATACACCCTTCTTCAGGCTGAGGGAAAATAAAAGATGGTAAACATCCCCAGACGTAGAAAATAAACTTCATTTTGCACAAAGGAAGCTGAAGGTAGAAGTCTGTTCCTCTGGGCCTATGCTAGTTCCTTTGTGTGACTTGCTCTTTGGTGTGCAGGTAAGGCAGGATTTCTTTCAGTGTCAGAAGGTGTCAGATGGCTGAAAGGCAGGGAAGTGTAGAAATCTTTCTTTGTTGTTTAGCAATGAAGTTTATAATTCCAAAATCAGCTAAAATTTGGCATCTTCCTAG
Organism: Alligator sinensis; assembly: GCF_000455745.1. NCBI lineage: Eukaryota > Metazoa > Chordata > Crocodylia > Alligatoridae > Alligator > Alligator sinensis. The sequence continues at coordinate 1,114,342 of NW_005841846.1, read as the reverse complement.
TTTCAGAGAGACATCCACCTTCAGCTTCTTCTGTGAAAAATGAAGTTTATTTTCTACTTATGGGGACTTTTACCATCTTTAATTTTCCCTCGGCCTGAAGAAGGATGCATGTGCCTGAAAACTTGCAAAAAAATATTTTTTTTTTTATTTCTTAGTTGGTCTAATAAAAGGTATAATCTTACGAGTTTTGCATTTCTTTTTGTCTCAGATTGACATGGCTACCAAATATATTACCTACATGAGTATATTTACATTATTTTCTGGGATGCCTCTTCTGCAGTGGGCACACCAACCACAAGAAAGGACTCCTACACAGGACTAATTCCTGCAACAGTGGGAGTGTCTATACATACACTATAATGTGCATTAGCCTATTTCAATGCACGTTAAGGCATGACTAAAAAAGTGCTAATTAGTTAATGCACATTAAAACAGGCTAATGTTCATTAAGTGTCACTTAAAAGCCATGCTCTTTAGTTAATATGCTTTTCCTAGTACCTCACACTGAAGGTACTAGACTTAATGAGTGTGATCTAAAGTGCATTAATGCACATGTTGATGCACCCAGTTACATGCCTAAATCTAAAGCAGTTTCTTCTTATGTGTGTGCACTGCCAGAGAGGAAGAAGGAGAGAATGTTTGTTGTTGTTGTTTTCTCCTTTGTCCTTGGCCCTTTAAATGTAGAGGAGAAGCAAATAAGAAAAGTGGGGGAATGCTACTTGACTGTGATTTAAAAGTGCTTATTGACATTTCAAACAATTTGTAAAAAAGAATGAACTATGTAGGGCGTATATTAAAACCACAACACACAGAAGCTTTATGAGACAGCAGCCAGTGCTTCCAATAGGTCCTTGATACATAGAATTAGGTTAGACCATACAAATGAGTCAAATGAGCCAAACCTGGCATTTTCTAGAGGAAGATATACCCAGATTATACTAGGTGAACAGGATTCATGAGTTGTAGCTAGTTGTCAAGAACTAATCCGACAAAGGGATTCAGTTTTTGTACTGAGGAATCTATTGACTGTGTACAGACATTCAGGGAAGACAGATCATGTTAAAAATGGCTACCTGATCTAACTTAGTTCACCCAAATGTGGACTTTACACTAGTTAGGTATATCTATGTGCAAATTGCACGCAAGTTCAAGACAGTTAGATCAGTCTAAAAACAGCTTGTCCAATCTAAGTTAAGTGTACCTCTGAGGTACCACTGAGTACCACTGAGTCTAACTTAGCTCAGGTCTGGTGAGACCGATCTAATTGAACTTTTGTATGGTTCCCACCCCCAGAGACAACCCCCCACCATGGACTAGCCAGCCCCACCCCCCAGCCTACCAAAGCCCCAGTTCCACAAGCCACTCCCAGTGCCTGTTTTATCAGAGTTTACCAATGTTGGGAGTCATGCAAGTAAGTTGGGGTGTGGGGAGGGGCAGGCAGGATGGGAGGTTCACTGGGAGGGGTTGTTTGTCTGGGGGTGGGAGCATCAGGAGGCTAAAAACAGCCCCTGGTCCTGGGGGTGGGGGAGAGAACCCCCATCCCCCCAAGCCCTCCCACAGACCCTGTACACCCCCTGATCTCACCAAGCCCTCCCTGACACCAGTACCCCCACTGCAGACCCTGCCTGCCCTCCCAATCCCCCAATCCTCCTGCAAACTCTGCCTACCCCCGTGATCCTCCTATAGCTCGCACCTTCCTACTCATAAACCCTTTGGACCCCCTGATCCCCACACCAGAGCTTTCTTGACCACCCCGATCCTTTCAATCTTCCCCCATGCTGATTTACCTTAGATTACGTGGCTATTTTTAACTTAAACTAACCTCCTTCTAACCTCCCTGAATCTGTATGTAGTCATCATTTCTCACTTTTAGGCTCCTTTCATCCTTCCTGTTGAGCTACTGCTGGAGAGAGAGGGCACCCCACAATCAGGGTGCTCACCTGGAAGAAAGGAGACCCAGGTGCCAATTCTGCTCCAAAAACTGTTTATACATTTTGTTCAAGGATTGGTTCATGTAAAATACATAATCATTTGAGCAAGGACTAGAGCCCAGGACTCTCTTCTTTCAAGTTTACCAATGTTGGGGCACAAACAGGGAACAGAGAGAGACAGGGAAGACAGGGGAAAGAAAGCAGAGGTGACAGGGCACAAGTGGGGGAACAGAGAGAGAGAGGGATCAGGGAGAAGGAAGAAGCAGCAAGACAAGTGAGAATGGACAGAGAGATCAGGGAGGGAATGCAGAGAGAGATGGGGATTGGGGAGAAGGCAGAGGTGGCAGGACACAAGCAGGAAGCTGGGAAGTCAAGGTGGAGGAAGATGGAGGCAGAAATGGAGGACAGAGCTGGGAGACCAAAAAGCAGGGCCAGGAAGTCAGCGGAGAGGGAGAGAAAGCCAGAGTCAGGGGAGATAGAGGCGGCAGAGAGGAATGAAGCCCAGAGGGAGGTCAGAAAGACAAGGATTTAGTTGGGAGCCTGTAGCAAGATAGAGACCAACTTGGGGTCAAAAATATCAGTTTTATTAAACAGGCAGTACACTATACAGCTCACAAAGTTATTGGCTCCTACACACACACAAGCACTCACACACACACCCACACAATGGTAGGAGAAGAGAAAAAGGCTTGGTGGAGAGACTGAAGTTAAAGTGTGTAGGGACAGAGTCCAGGTCCCTTGCTTGGGGAAGGAAGGTGGGTGATAGCTACCTACCCTGGGCTGTGAGTTGATCCTCAATGGCTAGTCGGGGTCTTGTCCAGCAAAGTGTTGTCCAGAGGGTATCACCTCCAGGACTTCTGGGTGAATAGGTAGCATAACACAATGCCAATCCAGATGGAGAGGGCATCCCAAGGAGGTCACACTCTACCACCCCTTTTATAGAGGAGGGTGTGGCAGGGCGCTGTGTGCGCATGCCACTTTAAGGGCCTGGAGCCGACAGCCACCAGGTGCCTGACGAGGGCAGCCATTTTGGAGGCAAGGGCTGCCTATATAAACAGGGCAGTTTGGCTGCTGGAGGGCAGGCAGGAACATTGTCTGGTTGGAGAACTAGTGAGATCATCTGGAGGTAAGGGAGGAGCTGTAGGGGATAGTAAGGAGGGTCCGGGTCCGGGTCCGGACCTGGACCTAAAACTGCACCCTGCTGGGAGTGGGTGGCCTGATGGGGCTCTCAGTGGTGTGGGAGCTCCCAGGAAATGCCAGGCCAGTTACCACCCTAGTGAAAGGTGGGTCAAGGTGCCTTAACCCCTTGCCTCCACTGGGTGGGTAACCCTGTTTGAGGGGCCCAGAGGGCAGACCCTGGGAGAGAGTGAGGGGCTAGAGACCTGACCTGAACAAGAGAGTACCCTCGACTGGCCCATCCTGGGGCCAGGACCAGGAAGGTCAAAAGGGCCAGGGGCCCACTGTGAGGGATGCGCAAGAGCCAGAGGTCCCGACTGGCCTGGAGGTGGGCCAGGGCTGGTAGCCAAAGGTCCTGGGGGGACCACACCCGAGAAGGGAAAATGGTTTCAGGGGGCTAGTAGCCCGAATGAAGGTGGAGAGGCTGTCTGATTGGAGGGATCATAGAGGGGTCCTGTTAGGAGGATTTGGGGGCTGGTGAGGATGTAAACACCAAGATGCCATCTGCGAGGCTTGGGCTGCAGTATTGGGGAGGAAAGGAGCTGCAGAGAGTGCCCCCTGGCATCAAGGCACCAAAATGGGCAGCCTCCTATGTAATTGACATCCATTAATGAATCAATTAACACCAAGGCGTGGTGGGCGAGAGGGCGGGTGGTTGGCCCAAGAACAGGTGGGCGGGCAACGGAGATCAACCCTGAGGAGGCCCCCCCTGTTACAGTGGGCTACCTATGTCTCCTATGGGAGGGATATGTCCAGGCAAGGACAGTCCTGCTCAGATGCCTACGTACAGATCCAGGTGTCCTCATTGTCTGGTAGGACAAAATGGTGGGGTTGCTGGTTTCTGTAGGGTCTTTAGATTTCAAATCCTGGGTTTCTGTTCTGTTCCTGGGTGAGGTCCGTGGTTCCTGTAGTTGATGCAAGGCAATGGTCCAAGTCATTGAGTTGATCATTCAGTAGAGGCCTGCTACCATTGTACCTCAAGCACCCTCATTCATTCAGGAACCAATATACATGAGACTGGTTAGACATGTCACAGTTACAACATAGGTTACACCTGGCCAGAGGACACAAGATGGAGGCTTGACATTACTTTACAGACAGAGGCCTAAATCATATAAATTCAATACAAAACAGTAAAAATCAACACAAACATAATAGAATGCTATTTACAATATAAAAGGGGGCTTGTTACTACGAAGGAGTATAAGAACTTGGCTTACCTAGTATTACTTGTAATCACTTATAAGGGATAGAGAGGGCAGAGAGAAAGTCAGAAATGATTGGGGAAGGGGAGGGAATGTATTTTTAAATAATTAAAAACAAAAAGAAAAACGGGGTTTTGCTATACTATGTTCGGTCATTTCTCCCCATGACCTAGCTTTTTTTTTTTTATTTCCTTCCTACATAATTCTTTCATCCTAGTAAAAATGTCCCTGCATCGTTCTACATTTTCCTCTCTCACTTGTCTTGTATTTTCTAACTCACTCCTTCCTCTCTCCTCCTTTACTTCAGCATTAACAGAAGTAGAGGTACTAGCCGGCTCTTGAGTCTCCTTCTTATAGACTCTACAGAAGATAAGGCACCGCCCGAGCAGAACTGAGCAGCCAAAGGGAGCAGACCAGGAATGTAAGTCATTCAATTGAAAGCCAACAACAAAAAGTTTTGTTTGCATATAAGTATCCTTTCTGTTTATAGTTGATGGTCTGTAGAGCTAATCAAGTGATTTGATTTGACAGACTGATATTTTCTATGCTATGCTTAAAAGTGGGCATGCCTACACATGTGCCCAACTGCACAGTTGTTACTGCGCATCACAGTTCATGCCTGCTGACACTGTCGCCATAGTGTCTCATGTAGACGCACCCAGTTTTCAGTTAACTGGGTTAACTGAAAACTGGTGAAAAACCAATAAAAGTAAAACCAGGGCACCTGCTCCCAAATTATCTTGCCAACTTCCTGTAGTCTCTAAAAAATTTTTTTTTTTTAAACAACAACAAAAAATGTAGCTTCCCAGTTGCTGATCTATGCAAACAGAAGAAACAGTTAAAATGAATATTTGCAAGGGTCTGATGCAATGGGATGGCTGCAGGAGTGATGGAATGAACTGTGGTTTTTGAGGGGAGGGGTTGTAGGGAAGGAGGAAATCAATGCAACAGTGAAACAATCCCAAACAATCAGTTGATATTTTCTTTAGTCACAAAGATACAAGCCTTTTTTACAGTAATGGAGATTGGCCTGTATATTTAAAGCTCTACTAAATAAGGGCTATGGGTCTTGCCTTCAAGCTTCAGGAAGCTACCCAGTTGGTTTTACCTTCCATTTGTCATCTGGATCCACATCAGCAGATGTTGTGATGTCATTAAATTACTGCTTAAGTGCCTCTCTCTTTATGTCCAGTCATTAAAACTGAATCTTCCTAAAATATCTCAACAGCTGAAATATGGATTTTTGTTTTCCAAGGCCAGAAAAGAGGGTGATTCTGCAGACTTTCTCACTTGATTTTGTTCCCTCTGATGGTCTGTTTGAACTGGAGAGTATCTGGTAAGGTTCTAAGCATTTTGGCTAGGGACAGAGATTATACCAGTTTGTGTGTAAGTGATAAGAAACTGGTTCAAATCTGTAATACAATAGAAGTTCAGTATACATAAACCACTTTCAAAATGGCCATAACTAGTTTAAGATAAACCTGGATAGATGAAGTATCAGACTTAAGGGTGCAGACAGAAGTTATAATTTTTGCCCTATCTGGCCACAGAAAGCGGTTTATAGCTGTGACCAAACACGTGAACAGCTGCAGATAGTTTTAAAATGGTCAATCATTGCATGTGGTATCAGATAAAGACATTTCAAAATGTTACTATTGGAACCTGCATGCAGGCTCCGAGCCCTCAGCTAGATTCCCCTTCCCTCTCCACTAGAACCAACAGTGGACTTTGTTCAGTTTGGGGTAATGTTGTAACTCGGATCATTTTGCAAAAATAGTTCTGAGTTACAGCTGGGAGCTGCCCTTCTGTCTGCATCCTTTAACTGATTTAGGTTAAATCAGTTTATTGAACTTCTGTCCCAGATCCCCTCCAGATTCAAATTAACTCACTGTCCCTCATCATCCTAGGATGCTTTGCTCCAGTGTCTCCCAGCTTCCGGCCTGGGCCACTGCAGGCCATGTGGATGCATTTCTGGAATCAAAAGTGAATATCTGTTCACTTGTTTATTGGTTCAATTTACACCGCTTAGACTAACTTGCGAAGATTGAATTGATTCAGTCTTGGGCTTTTTGACTGTCTGTACTTGGCCTTTGTCAGCAAACCAGGTACATATGAATATTAAATTGCTGAATAATACCACTGGCTTCAGCACACTCTGAATCACTGAATAAGGATACACCCAATCGCTGCTTCTTTATTTTATGTGTTTATAAGTAAACTACTAAGCTGATGACAGTAAAAGTAAACACTTTTTTTTTTTCATGTGGTGACAAAGCAATGCAATCATACTATATTCTACTCATTACTAAGTTATGAGTTTGAATGCCTTCTTGATGGCCTCAACCTGCATATATTCATCAGCATATCCAAATAGTCATCAACTGTGTAAAATAGCTAAGGAAAAGTTGGCTTTATAGGAAAAGTTCTTCTATTGCCATGGAGTCTTCAGATCTACCCTGAATAATTATTATGGTGAAGAGGCAGTCATTGCATACCAAAATGCGAAGGAGAAAAGTTTTCCCACTCCTCCTGGCATTCTGAATTTTAATAACTGTATTGCTAGGGATGGTTGTGGACTCTGGAAAACAGACAAAAATGATCCACTGAAAACTATGAGGCCTTGGATAGATGTGCAAGTTGAAGTGCTCCAAATGTCCTCAGAGTACTCCAGAACAAGGATGTGCACATTCACAGAGAAAGTAGTGCTTCATAAATGATCTGTGAAGAGGAATACAAAAATCTAGAACTCTTGGTTCCAAAATGAAACCTTTTATTAGACCAACTGGAAAATGGCAAGAAAATTGTCCTTGCAGAAAAGGACAATTTTCTTGCCATTTTCCAGTTGGTCTAATAAAAAGTACCATTTTGGAACCAAGAGTTCTAGATTTTTGTATGTCTTTTTGTCTCAGACCAACACAGCTACCAAGTACACCCCTGCAAAGAGGAACATTTTTGAAGTAAAGCACTTCATTTTGAAGAATCTTCTGAAATATCTGCACTTTCCAACAGTTCTCATGTATCCCACAGTGCTTCACTTACCCCCCCGCCCCCTTCCATGAAGGACAGTGTGATGGACTGCCAAAGAAAACTCTCCTGTGAATTTCTAGCAATCAGACGCCAGGTCATGCATGCCTTCCCAGCCATTTAAAAATGCTGCAGGAGGTGTGGTTGGCACCACACATTTGTACAACACTTCAAGTGTGATGAATTTAAAGACTCTGAGATTTAGAGTGCTTCAAATGTGTATCTGTCTAGGCTTGATGAGAAACTATTTCCCCCTAAATTATCCCATTAATGAGTAATATCCAGCTGACTCTAAGTTACCATAATCCTTGCCCTGGATTCACACTTGTTTAGAGATTCACTGAGAAGGTCTAATGTGTGCATTTCTCTCATTAACTTGCATGCACAGAAAATTCAAGGGAATGAACAGAAGTGAATGCAGTCTGAAGTCACCTTGACTCTGTAGACTCCTATCATTTTAGGGATAATCTGGGGCAGGAGGCAGGTTGGAGAGGGAAGAAAGCTCACTAGTGCAACTCCATTGTGAGCCTGAGAGTGAGCCTCTATATCCACCCTTACATGCTAAATTTTATTTGCCTTGAAGGATTAGACACGAGCCAAAATGGGGCATATCCTATGTCCCCACCACTCCAAAAGGGTTTTGGAGACATTCTGTGATGGGAACATCAGACTTTTAAACCCCTACAATAGTCATCTCAATGAAAAATGGGTAACTCCAAGAAGCCAGACAACTAGCTTTTACACTAGGGTAGAGTAAATAATGTTGTAGCCAAATGTGTTGAAACCACAGACACAGGATCATTTTTATTAAAAAGAAGGAGCTCACTTCATAAGGTTGGGATCAAGTCGTCATGCTAATTATTTACCTGTAGTTACGCAAACTGGACAGGTCTTACTTGTAAGTGTACAACTTCACCAGACACTGTAGAGGTTATGGTCTTAGTAGGATTAAAGGAGTAGGCATTATAAAAATTCCTAAATGAACAAACAAGCGTAATTCAGGTCATAAGTCAAACTTCAACTGCAGGTCCTAAGTTCAACTCCTAGTGGTAGTCATTACCCATTCTTAATGTTTATTTATTTTAACTATACTTGACTATATTTAAATCACTGCAAACTTGACTATTGGCATGTGGTGCACATATTGTACATTGCTTTTCTGCAGCCTCCTTGAACTCAAAGATCTCAAATTAAGTCATGCCAAAATACTTTAGGTGGTTTAAACAGTTAGTCTAATAAATCTTTTTAGAAGTTTATAACAGTGTTAGCACTCAAAAGGGATTTAATTTTTATGTCACTTAAAGAAATCTATCCCATCCTCACCACTTAAAAATTTAGGAAATTCAGAGCAAAAGCATTCATTAACTTCATATTGAAGATAAAGGTGATCAACAAAAGCCATAAAACACAAAAGTCAAAATCCCACTAGCAGTATTAATTTAGTTATGTTGTGTGTTTTTTTTTTTTGTGGGTTTTTTAAATTTTTTTTATTCCTGTTTTTCTAATAAACAACAAGATATAAGATAGAGGTTTTAAAATTCATCCAAGTCTATACTTGATCATTAATTTGCAGAACACACTGAAATCTTAACATGTGACTTCTGGAAATGAACATGGGGGGGGAAAGAACACAGAGTAAGGATCCCAGCTTAGAAGAACATGTTCAATTCTGCTGTAAAATACTGAACATCTTGAACTCCCAGGCGATCAAACCATTCAATTTAGCCATGGTGATTTGGAATAGAATCCAGGTTTTAGGACTCTCTGTTCTATGTGCTACACTAATGTACAGCTACTTTAAAATAAGATAAAATTGATTTGATAGTTATTCATTGTAATTGTAACCAACACACCCAGCAGCTGTGTGAAAGTTTGGACTGTGTTACCAGCATAATCACCAGCTTGCAAGGCTAGGCTTGTACTGTGGGCAACTCCCATATTCAATATAGAGCTTTACTAATTAATTCACATACCTGCATATGCCTCAAGATTGGCTGAGGAGATGCAGTAGGTCTGTGAGAACAACATTCATCCTAAGGTTTTTTTAAATTTTGTTGGTAAGTATTCCCAAAGAAACCTCTTTCCACAGCACCTGGGGAGGGGCAGGGAGTGGGGATAATGTATGTTCCAAGGAAAACAATTAAAAAATCAGTATACTGAACATGTCTTGGATAGCAGAATATCCACCACTCCCTTTGGCAGGTACTTTCACAGTGCAAGGCTCTGGTCTCAAAACATAGGTAGAGATCTGTGTCTGCCCCACTTCTCTGCAGAATCAAACTTTAGAACACTTTTTCTGATAGTTTTTCTCTTAATTTCATCCTATTGACTCGTTATGCTTTCTAACTACTTCCTCTCCCCCCCCCCCTTAATATTTGTTTAGGGTTTATTTTCATTTGATTTACAACACTAAAGCATTATTCTGCCCTTTTATTGTGCTTTTCAGCAATGCATCTCAAATCCTTTAGGAAGGGAATACATTACTACCCCTTTTCACAGATGTGAAAACAGGGGGCAATTGTTTAAGTGACAGAACCAAAGTCACTTGAGGGTGGGGGGACATGATAAGGATTTGCAAAATCCTAAATGGCAAAGAGAAAGTCAATAGGGATTTATTATTTACTGCCTTACACAAGACAAGAACTAGGGGCCACAAAATGAAACTAGTAGGTAGCAAGTTTAAAACTAGAAGGAAGTTTTTTCACACAGTCATTTGAGTGTGGAACTCATTGCCACCAGATGCTGGAATTGCAAAAGGAATTGAACCAATTGTTGGAGGAAAAGGGCATTAGGAGCTATTAAGCATAGTATCATAGTACTTGGGGTCAGAAGGGGCCTAAACACCAGGTCCGACCCCCTGCCCCGGGCAGAAACAGGTGCCGGGATCATATCACCCCACCTGTCCAGCCTCCTCTTGAAGATCTCCAAGGTAGGAGAGAGTACCACCTCACTTGGGAGCCCATTCCAGAGCCTGGCAGCCCTAACTGTAAAGTAAATGGGAGCAAGGACACCAGCCCCTGAATTACAAGTCCCTAGACCTTACCTTTTTTTTTTTATTAATATATATTGTGTTTCAGGTGAAGTCAGCCAAATCAGTTTCAAATCATATTGACTGAGCAGAACTCAGTCAAAAAACCATATTGATTGAGCAGGTAGAACTCAATCATTCTAAACACCATGTATGGCACTACAACTGGCGAGCATCCTCCATCCCAGACCTCTCAACCTGGGACTTCGAATACTCCCAAATCCATTGACAGGCATCCTACCTGCAGGCCCAAGTCTGGAGGTCTTGGGATTCAGATGTCCCCAGAAACTACAGGCAAGCATTCTCCATCCCAGACTCTTTAGTCTGGGACTTCAGATACTTTATTAGAAAATGTTGAAGTTTAAGGTTACAAAGTTAAAGCTAAAAGAAATCCAAAGGACCCAGAGTGAGGGGTTACATAAAACAGGATGGGGGTAGGGAAGGAAAGGTAACTAGATTACATATAAAAAGTGCGGTCAACTAACCCAAGGGGCCAGGGGGTGGGGGGAGAGTGATGCTTTTATAGAGTCAAGAATATACTGGGACCAGAGTCATTGCCCTGGGCCAGGATGCACCAGTTGCCCATGGGGGGGGCGGTGGTGAGTGGCCGGAGCTGATGGCGCTCAGCAGTGGTGGTAGCGGGGTCTGTATGGCACCGTCTGTAGGACCCCCCCTGCAAACCATGGGGCCTGGGGTTGTTGCCCTGATTTGGCCCCTCGCAGTGACGGCCCTGCTGGAGACCCTGCACAACGATGCTACGTTTGGGTTTGGAGGTGGTTTACAGAGAGTGCACACTCGGTTACAGGTAGTAGGATGTGGGTGCAATTGTGGGGGCTGGGAAGAGCCCAGGATGGGTGAAGACTTTCTCACTCTATCTTAGCCAAATGATCCCCAAAAGTCCCTCGTTCCCAAACTCTGACAGACGGTGCACTGCCAATTTAAAACAATACAGCCTTCAGTGCCACCAGCAAATTTTTCAGTTCGACCTTGGGTACCACCAACACATTTTCTGTCATAGCAAGTAATTATAATAAATCTGCTAATGTGTACCCCTGACAGGCTGTGTGCTACCACTGGTGGGACTGGTACCACAGATTGGGAGCGGCCGCCCTAGACCTTAAAATAAATGCTGCAAGTGAGAGAGAACCAGTGGGGGGAAATAACGCCCCCCAGTCCCCTCTCCCCATCAGCCTCCACCCTGCCCCCGGGTGTCAGATGACGGGGCAAGATGGACCCGTGTAAAGGCAGCTCTTAGGCTCACGCAAGACGAGCAGCAACACCGAGCGGGAATCTGTAGCCCCCGGCTCTGTTTACCGCTGGGCTGTGGCGGGCGTCTCCCCTCGTGCGGCTTCTCCTCCCACCCCGGGCCAGGGGTGGGAAAGGTGTTTCGGTGCGTGACGTCAGAGGGCGGCACAGGTGCGGCCGGGCCCGGCGGGGAGGGGAACGAGTCCCCGGACGGACGGGCGCTGCTCTTTGCTGCACGGCCGGGGGAGGCCCCGCGCACCGGGAGGTGAGTCTGCAGCTCCTTGCGTGCGCTCCCCCTTCCCCCCTCCCAGCGGCGGCTCAACTTCGCTTTAAACTTCGCCCAGATCCGGGGGCTGCGCTGTCCCCCTTCCCCCCCAGTTGCAAGGTAGCTGGATGCGGGGGGGGGACTAAGGCCCGGAGGAGGGGGCTCGGATCGCCCCGCTGCCAGGGGAAGCCTCCCAGGTGCAGTGCGCTTGCCCCCGCCAGCCCCGGGATCCTGCCCCGCTCTCGTAGTTGCGGGGAGCCCGGCCCGCCCGCCTTGCAG